>NC_048305.1:54950800-55269302 GCF_013100865.1 Trachemys scripta elegans
AGGATGGGGTTGGGGGGTGCCTGGCTCAGAGGGGCTGGGCTTGGAGCTGGGGGTCAGGGCTGTGGGGGGATGGGGGTCAGGGGGGTCCGGCTCAGAGGGTCTGGGCTTGGAGCTGGGGGGCTGGGCTCAGGGAGGTGCCTGGCTCAGAGGGGCTGGGGTCAGGGCTGTGGGGAGAATGGGGTCGGGGGGTGCCTGGCTCACAGGAGCTGGGCTTGTAGCTGGGGGTCAGGGCTGTGGTGGGGGGGTCTGGCTCAGAGGGGCTGGGCTTGGAGCTGGGGGTCAGAGCTGTGTGGGATAGGGTCGGGGGAGTGCCCAGCCCCTTACCATGCCGCTTACCCCCTCTCCCGGAGTCTCAATGCGCTGCGTCCAGCCCTGCAGCGGCGTAGTGTTTCCAGCGGGGCCTGAGCTGCCGCAGCTCGCAGCCCCGCCCCCTTACCAGCTGAGACGCCGGGGGATGGGGGAAGACTGAGGTGGGGGGAGCCTCCGACATACTCGTGGGTGCCCCTGTGGTGCCCGGGGCTTGGGGCAAATTGCCCCACTTGCCCTCTTCTTCCCCCCCCTTCCGGGCAGCCTTGAAGGATATTGGTTATTTAAGACCTATTTCCTCCTAGAAATTGAAAGTAACGTTGCATCTGGAGTGTTCTATATTTTATACTGTGTGGTGAAAGGAAAGCAAATGTTCTTTAAACAGTTTCACCACCAGAGACTTGAAGTGACACACGTAATAAAATCTTTTTCTCGAGTTCGAACGTTGAACTGCTTTTTATAGTTTTAAATAAATACTTTTAAAATCCTTCAGTAACTTACTTTCCTTGCTCAGAACATGTTAAAAAATGAGCACAGTTGTTACCTTAGACATTGCATTGCCAGCAGCTGGTGACAAGGAAGCAAACTAGAACAGAGCTTTTTTGCCTTAGCCACTGGCAACTTCCATTTTAGAGGCTTAGAAGAGAGCTGTGGATGTTGATAGGGAATTTTTTTATTATATGGAGATAGTTCTATCTCATAGAGCCGGACGGGACCTTGAAAGGTCATTGAGTCCAGTCCCCTGCCTTCACAGCAGGACCAAGTACCGTCCCTGACAGATTTTTGCCCCAGATCCCTAAATGGCCCCCTCAAGGATTAAACTCACAACCCTGGGTTTAGCAGTCCAATGCTCAAACCACTGAGCTATCCCTCCCCCAGAAACATAATAAAATAAAATATTATTCCAGACAGTCTTCACTGGAACAATGACAAGGTTGACTATATTGCTCTCTAACACTATTTTAAAACACTTTACAAGTAATAGCTAGTAATTCTAGGAAATTCAGTTAAGGTTCCTATACTAACCTCAACTCTGCCCTCTTATCCCTAGCCATTCTCCTATAAGTCAGATACTACTTTACCCTGATAATCTACACTTCTAGGTTGGGTCACTATCCCCACCCACATTCTGAAAATCTGTAAAATAGTTGCAGAGGCATTACATAAATGCAAAGTATTGTCTATTGACCAATGGACAACTTGCCAGCCCTACACATGGGTCAGAGATTCAGCCCTACTCCAGTTCTGACCTCCCATAGGTCAGATGAAATTTCTCACGCTTACCTTTCACATACATTCTGACACACCATTCTCCCTATAAGGGCTAGAAAGAGCCTTGTACTTACCCTGTTCACCCTTAAGACAGTCCAGAGACCACCTTTAGTCTGTCTGTTCTGCACATGGATTCGAGTGAATCCCGTATACTTGGGTGGAGAGGAGAAGGGATGGACTTATGTTCCTCTTCCCATAGAATAAATGGGAGCAGGCATATAGGTTTACCCTTCTTGGAGGTGGTCTTGCATATTGGGCACATTTTCATTGCCAGGTCTTGTTACGGAGTGTCACTTCACTATATGTCTGGAGAAGCATGGTATTGGAAGCAATAGGGGAGCAGTTGAGGGGAAACTCTTTTGATACGAGAGTGGTGCTGGTAAGGGCGGGAGCTTGGAGTCTTGAATGCAGTAATGGTAATGTGCAATGGTAGTGGGATTGCCAGCTTCTTCCAGTCAATATTGTAAGTGGAGCTGTGTTGACAATAAGAGAAGGGGTCAGAGAGGACTCATGCAGGGATGAAGATTCCAGAAGTAGAACTCGGGCCAGGGGTTGAGGTTGGAGCCGAAGACTCTCTTCTAGCAAAACTTTCCAATGTTTTGTCAGTTATTTATCTTTACAGTGTAAAGGGCTAGAACCTTTAGGTGGAAGCATAGATTTGATGGAGTGGTGCTTTAGTTCTCTTGCTGAAGTTATAGCTGAAATTTTAACTGAAACCTCCTTGCATTCTAACTCAATAAAAATAGTCCTGTGAGCTCTTATGTAGAACAAGTGATTTCTTTTAAATGAAGTATACCTCTACCCCGATATAACCCGACCTGATAGAACATGAATTTGGATATAACACGGTAAAGCAGTACTCCGGGGGGGCGGGGCTGCGCACTCTGGCGGATCAAAGCAAGTTTGATATAACGCGGTTTCACCTATAATGCGGTAAGTTTTTTTTTTTTTTGCTCCCGAGGACAACATTATATCGGGGTAGAGGTGTTTTTGAACAAATGTTAAAACTTTCTGAAAATTGTTAACACTTCCAAGTTTATATACTCAAAACTACCTGTTCGGTTAACCTCAAGCTTCCAAAAGCTATTTGGGCAAGCAATTCATATGAGAATATATTATATTGTACTAGTTCAATTTATAAAATTCACCTATACATTAATACTTAGTTATGTCAAACTCCCCAAACCATTGCAAAACCTTAATCACACCCTAATGCCCATTTAGGCAAAAGCTGGAATAAATTGGTGAGTGGCACTGCTTCATGAAGGTCACTAAACTTAGGATGTGTTGAACTAGTGGAGGAAGCAAATTTCAGATACTTAGGCCTTCCACTCAGGATGCCCTGCCACCATTCCCCAAATATACAAATCTAGAAACTGTCAGCAAAAGCATTTTTCCAGAGTAGGCAGGGAGAAATACTTTTGGAAAAAGTCTAAGTGAACTTAGAGGACTTCGCTTCAGAGCTGTCAAATAGACATTCATAAGCTCTTTATACAGAAAAGATACACTGAATTTCCCCAAGGGTCACCATCAATCTGACCAAAAGTTATCAGCTAAAAGGATGAAGGAGTGCTCAATTATCAGAAGAGACTTGCCAACAGGCTTGAAATTTTGTCAAATGTGGTATTTCTCTTCTGAGATCTGTATTGAGAACACCAATCTATTTCACACAAACCACTGAAGAGTTAAAAGCAGTAACTTTTGCTTACTACTGATGTAAACTGGATTCCAGCCTAAAGATTCTGCTTTATAGTGCTGTATTTGTTCAGTGTAGTGCATATCCTTTGAATATCAAATTGATTGTAAGCTTTATGCCAACACTGGCACCAAAGAAACTGCTGCAGAATAAGAAAAAATAACTTGCTACAGCACGTGCTTAAACTCATGAACCACATGTACAATTGTTCAGTGCTCTGGCCTTCTCAAACTTATGTCCCTTTTCATTGCAACATTGTAAGTCAGGGTCTGTTTCCTACTAGAAAATGTAAAGTAGCAAATACTGTTTTCCAACCACAGCAGTGCATCATATGAGAAGTTACATTTACACTGAGTCCAGGATCTTCTCCCTCCACATTCTTTATATCAACCCATTAGGGCAATCCCAATCACAGATGTGCTTCTGCACTTCCCCAGTTGCACCAGCAGATGCATACTAAAATCAGTTGGTGATACAGCAGGGTTTCTTAAACTGGGGGCCCCAACTCAAAAGGGGGTTGCAAGAGTATTGTAGGGGGGTCGTGAGAGTGGCAGTTGCTGGCCAGGTGCCCGGCCCTGAAGGCTGCGCCGCCACAAGAAGCAGTGCAGAAGTAAGGGTGGCAAGGGAGTGGGGGGAGGAGTATCACAGCCTGAAATATTTTTAAAGGGGATCCCAGTGAAAAAAAGTTTGAGAACCCCTGTGATGTTGGGTTGAAAGATACTTTCTGATCCTCTTTCGAACACACTATTCTAAAAGTACTCTTAGCTTTTAATAATATCCTAAATTTGCATATAGTCTATTGCACAGGCTTCTGTGTATTTGGTGTCCTTTCTCTGCCTGTGTGGAGAAAAGAGGAGCATGTCTCTCTTGGTTAATATTCTGGCTAGAGGAGAATTTGCTGTATTAGCATTTTGTGGTTGTCTTGCTTACCTTTTTACTCAGAGATGTAATGTATTCATTAAAAGAAAATGATTTGGCATGTAGGTCTGAATTGCTTTTACCTGAAGATGTTAAGCTTCTGTCTGGATTAATTTTCAGTATTTAAATAGATAAGCTAATTGTTTATTATATTTATATCAGGATGTTTTCAGTTGTGACTTGACAGCTCAACTGGTGCTGCTCTGATGCCTCCTTCATGGTAGGAGGCAGGGTGGGAGGAGACCCACTCTGGGCATGATATAAAGTAAAGCTTTATTTTTCAAATGTTTACATACTCGGAAATAACTTTTTCCTGAACTTTTGAAGTAGCATTCATTGCTGCATTAGATCACAGATGGTCAACCCCAATATATAGGAGAAATGTGGACACTGATGAATGTGGCTTGATTTTTTTTGTTTATGTTGACCATCATAAGCAATGCTTTTGTCAGTTGAGTAGCATCAAGACTGCTGGTTTGAAAGTTTGATTTTAAATAATAAAACTAAATTATACCATTTAATTACTTGGTTTCAGTTTGCCTACATGGGGAACTATACTAGTATACTGAGCAATGTAATTTTGTGGGCACTTTTCATCTGGAATAAGTGTCCACATGGGAAGTTGTACTGGAATAATTATACTGGCAGAACCATAGTGCTATAATTATAGTGCTATAACTCCTTGTATGTACACTTATTCTGGAGTAAGAGCACACATGCAGTTATACTGCTATAATTATACTAGTATAGTTCTGCCAGTAAATTTCTGTAGCGACAACCCCTTAGTTTCACAAGAGATGCAAGTTTGCAGCAAGTCCACCCTGAACAAAATTTCCTCAGTAGCTAATGGGTCAGTGCTGTTGTACATAACATTCTTACTCTATGCTGCATGGATATTGCTGTGTTAAAGGCACATATATATATTGTGGAAAATTTAATTTCCAAGAGGAGTAGTGTAGAGAAAAGGAACCTGAAATAGGTCCGTTTCTGTGATTGGCATTATACTGAACACACTGTTTTAGAAGAGCATGGATTAGCATGAATATGTTGGTGGTAGTTCTCTGCAAAAAGAGAGGAATAGAGGTGGTTGTCTAAGTGCCCCAAGAAACTCAATGCAATTAAGAAGCAGCAAAATTTTAAATTTGTTTTAAAAAAACTGACTTTACACTTACTACACAACCTGTGGAACTCAATAGTGCAGTTATATTATGGAATTGTAATAGCACTGTAATAACTCCCCTTTCCTACCCATCTTTTTAATCGCTTTCTGTTTCTTTTGATTCAGAGTGTAAAATGGGCACCATCTGGGGTTAGGAATGAATTTTTACCCCACATGCGGCATTTTGTACAACACAAATTGGCCGTTTATGGATCATTGCTATGTTCTGGTATGGCTGTCCCTAATGTCCTGGGTGACAGAAACAAAGTTGTCCTTGTGGTTGATCTCTCTGTCATCTGAGTCTACACCTCCTTTTTAAGAAGTTTGACTGAAAGTTGTTCCTTCTGATCTGAAATTGGGATGACCTAGCATTTCAGCATGTAGGATGGAAGGTTCTCAGGGATCATAATTTGAATGTAGCCAAGTTAAATATATTAAAATATTGCTCAGAAGTAACCTTTCTTCTTCAAGTGATTGTCTATATGAACTCTACTCTGTGTGCCAACTGCCTGTTCGCACAATATCAGGTTCTTTTGGCCAGCATTGTCCATTGGAGCTGTGCCTGTGCCCTAGATGTCCTTGTGCTGCTACCCAAGGGTATAAAGAACAGAGTGGGCTCGTGGCAGAGAGACAGAACCACACTGGTGTCCAATTACTCTGTGCAATGTGCGATCTCTTGTTAGGCTTGTTAGTAGCAGGAAGTTATATAGTGTACTTAGTATAGTTTTTGTATCACTTCTGTTGACAAATATAAAAATAACTTTTTAATAGTAGATTGGGGGTGGGATATGCCCAGTTCAGTCACTGTGGTGGATACAAATTCTCCATGATTAAAACCTGCCTCTTGTGTGGTGGCTATCCCACTTAGTGGTGGGTGCTGTAGGTGACTCTTTTGCTTTGATTAGGGACATATCTGGCAGATGCTTGAGCTGTCTCTTCTACAGGAGAACACAGAAGGCAAGAGAGGCCCAGCTCAAGCTCTCTCTTCTGGAATGCTTGATGAGAGCCTGGGGGGAAAAAAATCTAACTAGGCCTGAGTAGTCCTCTTTGGCTAGTGCTCCTATGAGCTGCAGCTTTGCTCCGAGGTTCCAAGCTCATTCTTCATCTGAAAGATTGAATCCTTTTGACTACTGAATTTGACAGAGCAGCCAAGACCTCTTCCAGTTAGTTGTCAGAAAAGGATAAGAAGGAGCCCCATTCCAAGAGAACGTAGGCATGGATCATCTTTTCTGTGTATTAAAGTGAGGTAAATCCTCACAATGCTGCTGTATTGATGCTTACTGAAAGGGAGTTCACAGCCCATATTGGTTCACCTCTGCACCAGTTGGTCTCTGGATACCCATGGTGCCATCTAATACTTGCATCTGCACTCCCTCTGTTCTGGCGCTGAAGACTCAGATGTTGACTTTCTCTGTTCCAACTGATCTTGCAGTGACTGCATTACCAGTATCATCCTTGCTCTCATCTACAACTAGAGGTACTTCTGCCTCTGTACCACTCTCTAATACTACCATAGTACCTATAAGATCTCTTGCTCTAGTTGTGCAAAAGCTCACCCTAAGACACCAGATAGGCTAGCTCCTCCCTTGGAGGAAGTATACCTTTTTTCTTTCTCCCCCTCTAAACGTAGTAGGGAGGTATCCCAACCCTCTAATCTCATTCCCTCTTTTATGAGCCTGACTGGTCTGGTAGGGAATTCAAAGATTGTCCATACAGAAACAGACTTCAGGAATCTTGTGGGAAACATTTATTCTGATAGCCACTCCCATGGCTCCCAGCCCCTGATCCTTACAACATTCAGTCTTGGCCTAATAAGGCTCCTTGGGGGCACATACCCAGCATGGATATCCTTTTTTTACTGTCCTCCCCCCCGCCCCTGCAAGATGTAGGTTTATTCAAGAAGGTCAGTTCTAGCACTTCACAGCCATCACCAGAAGAGATTGTCTCAGGGGGTCTTCAGCTGTATAAGAACATGTTATGAGTTAGGTTAGCTCTACCTAGCCATATTAGAGCTCAGGCATCCTCTATTTTCTATTTGAAGAATGTTCCTGTTTTTTCAAGTATTGGGGGTAGCCATGTTAGTCTGTATCCACAAAAACAAGAAGAAGTCCGGTGGCACCTAAAAGGCTAACAGATTTATTTGGGCATAAGCTTTCATGGGTAAAAAACCCACTTCTTCAGATGCATGGAGTGTAATGCATCTGAAGAAGTGGGTTTTTTACCCATGAAAGCTTATGCCCAAATTAATCTGTTAGTCTTTTTAAGGTGCTACTGGACTCCTTGTTGTTCCTGTTTCAGAAATTTGTAGAGCTGCTGCATCGAACTTGGTCCACTCACTTACAAGACACTGTTCTTTAATAGAGGCTCCCAGTTTGTAAGGCTGTTTTTGGTAAGGGTGTCCTGCCTTTATTGTTTAAATAGGACTCCTAGTACCCACCTCCAAGCATATAGAGACAAGAGCTTGTTCGTCACCAAGAGTGGAATCCAAGTGATTCTGTCTTAATGTGATTTTCCACATGAAGACGGAACAGTAACTGGTTCTTCAAGATGTGTTGTCCGTATGGTTTCCACAGCCTGCCATCCTTCCCTTCTACTCTACAGAGTTCTAATACTTCAGCATTTTGTATTGGCAAAGGAACTGAGGAATGGTTTGGCCTGCTCTGCTCTTTGTGTGTTCAGATTGTGGGAATTCAAGAACATCTAGGGTACAGATGTAGCCCCAATGGACATGGCCAAAAGAATCCAGTTTCGTGTGCATAGGGCACATGTGTTGTCTACACTGATCCCACTCTTGGTGAACATCTCTAACAACCACAGTTACTGCAAGGTAAGTAATAGTTCTTTTGCAGGTGACAGTCTGGGTAATTAACCGAAGAAAACTGACAGTTATAGATAGGAGGAAGGTATGGAAAGCATGTGTGGCAGGCATATTAGGATTTTGAGATTAATTTGGGCATTTGCACTCTGATAGATGACTGCTTGTATGGCTTCAGGTTTCCAGGAAGATTACTGAATGCTTACAAAAGATTCCTTAAATCTGTTATGGACTTGCAAGAACTTCATGGGAAAGCTTTCATGTATGAGAGGTTTCATCTTTGCTATTGCCTTGCAGTATTTTTGTTTATAG
The DNA here is from genome assembly GCF_013100865.1 of Trachemys scripta elegans. Lineage (NCBI taxonomy): Eukaryota > Metazoa > Chordata > Testudines > Emydidae > Trachemys > Trachemys scripta. The sequence continues at coordinate 54,959,279 of NC_048305.1, forward strand.
ATGTAAACAACTATTCAATGAAATTGAAAGGCAAAACATTTAAAACTGATAAAAGAAAATATTTTTATGCAATGCCTAAGTAACCTGTGAAATTGTTGCACCATATTGCTAAGGCCAGGCACTTAATAGGATTCAGAAGAGGATTTAGACATTTATAAGGATAATTTTTAGAAGGATTTAATCTCCATGTGCTACAGGACATAACCAGAGTACTGACTGACAAGGGTTAAGAAGAAATGTCTTCTATGGACACATTATTCCATTCCTTCTGAAGCTTCTGGTACTAGGCACTGTCATACAGGACTTAGAGGAACCATTGGTTTGATCCAATATGGCAGCTCTCATGTAGTCAGCAGCCCCATGATGCTTCATGTAATGCGGGGCCACTGGGACCAGGTGTCCCAAGAAAGGCACCTTTGAAGCTGGGAGGAAGATATTAACAGGCTGGTTGGTAGTGATGCAGGTTATTTTCTATTTACACTTTGCAGAGTTACTGTGAGTTCCTCTCAGATTTATTGTTGATGAGACTGGGGGCTGGTTATGTGTTTAAAATGGAGATGATTGTGTGTTAACTGACTTGTGAAATATATTTTAATTCTTTAAATAATTGTTAGGTGAGAACGTAACATATGAAAACACCAGGAGTTCTAAGGAACTTGTTCTCTATTTTTGCTTTTGACGTGACTTTATTTTGTGAGCGGGGTGGGGTGGGGGGTGGAGAAGAATAATACAGCTTACACTAATTTATAACTTCAAGGTTAGCACTCTGTTACCTCTCCACAAGAAAGACTCTAGCTTTCTGCCCACATGTGTACCAAACAAACTGCCATACATCTCTTTATCTACCACTTCCTAAGAGACCAGGTAAAATTTAAAAAGCATGTGCTAGTATTTCACCTGGTAAATCAGCTCTAATTCAGATTAGATTATGAAAAATGTGAATTTAGAAAAATGGATTGTTGAATGTTAACTACCTGACAGTATCTTTGATAGAAAGGTGTTGAAAGCTATTTTACAAGTGTATGTAAGAAAAAATTAATGTAAAAATTTTCATGAGGATTGGGCTGCTCTCTCATCCTGTCACTGCTAACGTGTGACATGTTTCTCAGTGTGACTTAAGATTTCAGTCCTGAAATCAAAATATTTCCCTTTTTTGAGAGTCATGATACTTACTAACTTCATGAAAATGCATTTTCTTGTTACAGTCACTAGGTTAGATTGTGTTTTAAATTTTGCCTATATCAAATAGGATCTCTAACTACATTTTAAGCTTACCATTTATTTCTTATACTTTTCAACTGTCTAAACAGATCCTCTTGCCTTGTTCTAAACCACCTATTTGTCTTAACAGAACAAGTGTAGGCAACGACTTCATGGGCACGCTAATGTGTGTATCTGAAATTCATACTGGAAGAGCACAATTTTTTTTATTACACACTAATATAGAATTAAAAACAAGTAACAAAATCCAACTATAACAAGTTCTACTTTGGGAATTGCTAGCGCACATACCCAGACTTGAGTGGGGAACTGTGCATACAACATAGATAAAGAACTTCCAGATATAGGTGTTGAACCATACTTCTCTAAACTTGTACATAATAGAAATAGGAAATAATATGAAATATTCCTGCATCATGACTGGTTCTTGTGTATTTGCTATAATATATAATTTGGGTTCTGAGGAGATATGTAAACAGACTTAGTTTGTACTGGAAACGAATGGTTTTTCTCCCATAGAACATGATGGGATGTCTGGATACAATAATTTGATCCCTGACGTTCAAATAAACTTGTTTATAAAACATCTCCTGATGAAAACTCTTGTACAAAATAACATCCAGAATTAAATAAAATAATAAAAGTCAACATTCTAAAAAATGTCAGCAACAAATGGAGGGAATCTAATACAGGATATGAAGTGTCAGTTTAGTGGAATAAATGTGTGACCAGCAGTGGTCATACCCTGTTTCCCCGAAAATAAGACATCCTCCGAAAATAAGGCCTACTTACAGTTTTGCCTCTCGTTGTAATATAAGGTATCCCCCCGATAATAAGACCTCCCCGATAATAAGGCATCCACCGATGTGTACCGTATTCTTCTTCATTGAAAAATAAGACATCCCCTGAAAATAAGACCTAGCGCATCTTTGGGAGCAAAAATTAATATAAGACACGGTCTTATTTTCGGGGAAACAGGGTATGTTGTTTGTTTTAAGAACACTTTCACTGCAGATTTGACAAAATGCAAAGAAGGTACCAATGGAGATTTCTAAAGATAGCTACAGCACTCGACCCAAGGTTTAAGAATCTGAAGTACCTTCCAAAATCTGAGAGGGATGGGGTGTGAAGTATGCTTTCAGAAGTCTTAAAAGAGCAACATCCCAATGTGGAAACTACAGAACCCGAACCACCAAAAAAGAAAATCAATCTTCTGCTGGTGGCATCTGATTCAAATGATGAAAATGAACATGTGTTGGTCTGCACTGCTTTGGATTGTTGTTGAGCAGAGCCCATCATCAGCCTGGACGCATGTCCTCTGGAAAGGTGGGCGAAGCATGAAGGGACATGAATATTTAGTACATCTGGCACGTAAATATCTTGCAATGCCGACTACAACAGTGCCATGTGAATGCCTGTTCTCACTTTCAGGTGACATTGTAAATAGGAAGAGGGAAGAATTATCTCCTGTAACTGTAAACAAACTTGTTTCTCTTAGCGATTGGCTTAACAAGAAGTAGGACTGAGTGGACTTGTAGGCTCTAAAATTTTACATTGTTTTGTATTTGAGTGCAGTTATTTTTTGTACATAATTCTACATTTGTAAGTTCAACTTTAGTGATAAAGAGATTGCACTACAGTACTTGTATTAAGTGAATTGAAAAACTATTTTTTATTTTTCCAGTGCAAATATTTATAATAAAAAATAAAGTGAGCACTGTACACTGTTTTCTGTGTTTGTAATTGAAATCAATATATTAAAATGTGGAAAACATCCAAAAATATTTATATAAATAGTATTCTATTATTGTTTAACAATGCGATTAAAAAAAAAGTTAATTGCGATTAATTGCTTGACAGCCCTAATTATAACTTTACTAAAGAGAGAAAAGATCCTAGTTTCTTATATTTTCTTTAGGCATTTAAATAGCAAACAGTTTCCTCCTTTCCAAGATGAATAATTTGTTAGAATATGTATATCTCTTATCACTCACTCTTGTCTCATAGAAATTCTCATAAATGTATACATCTTTGCACTCATAGCTCTTCCTCTATATTTTAACTTTAAAAAAAGTAACTTTGGAATGGAGGTCATGTTTATGTTGGGAGTTCTAAGGGTGATAAAGCTTCTATTATAGCTGGTATTTACCTGTTTCAATTAGACCTGCTCTGAGTAGGTTTAGATGACATGGTGGTAAACCTCAGGAGCTGCAAGAGGCTTTTTAGCAATATTGGAAAAGCTAGTATGGGCAACTGGGGAACAGTTTTTTTTCCCTCCAAAAAATCCCTAGCGTGGATAAGGTATTAGAAGGATTTCAGTGGTCATGTAGACTAAAGGCTTATCTACATAGTGAGGTTTTGCAGATTACCTTTGTGTGTGCTCTTGAAAAATAACTATTCCAAACAAATTGCATTCACGCAGCTCACTCTTGCCTACTACCCTCTGAATCAATGCATACACAAGGCACTAACTTGTTTCAAAATAAGTGCTTAGTGTTCTGGGCAGGAATCCCATGGTGCTTTATCCTGTTGCTGGGTTCTATGCATTATGAGGATTTTGTCATAGCACATTGTGGGATACCCACTGGAAATCTGGGATGTAGAGGTCATAGCAACAAATTGCTGAGATTCCTCTGAACACATCCCATGATTCATCTATCTTGTGAGTTAGCAGCACTTTCTAACTGCTGTCAGCGAGCATGGAAGGAACACAGCTGCATTCCACAGTCCAGGCATTCATTAATACATAGATGCTGCTGCGCATGTATTTGGAATCATGCATCCAGGTGGCTTCGGCAGCCAGCTGCCACACTGGCAAGTTGTTTTCAGCAGAGCAGGCAGAGGAGGATGCGATCAAACAGTTAATTGTGCATAAAGCTTTCCTGGAACATCTTCATTCCATTGAGTGCCATTTCTGGGTTCGAGAAACCAACTCTGGTGGTAAAGGATCATGATGCTGACCAGAAGTTGAGGCAGAATTTTGGGATGACAAAGAGCACTTTCCTAAAGATCTGCACAGAACGTAGCGGCATCATACCAACGTGAGCTCTCTCCTCACTGTGGAGAAGAATGTGGCCATCACCATCTGGACGCTTGTCACCTATGATTAGTTAGCTACCAACCAACAGCAATTTGGTGTTGGTAGATCAACTGTTGGGATTGTTGTCATGGAGGCATGCACTGTTTGTTTTAAGAAGGTGCTGATGGCATGAGTCCTTCATCTTGGCAGCACGCAGCAGGTTATTGATGGATTTGCACAGCGAGGGTTCCTGAAGTGTATTGGTGGGCCATTGATGCGATCCACGTGCCTATTCTTTGTTTCCCTCTCTCCCTGACCAGGCCTCAGAGTTCATAAACAGAAAGGGGTACTTCTCCATGGTGCTCCAGGGCCTGGTGGATCACTGTGGCAGATTCACTAATGTGGGATGATCTGGAAAGGTCCATGGTGTTAGGCTCTTTTGAAACTCATGCCTGTTTTGTGTAATGAAAAATGATGATTTTGGTCCCAGGACCGCTATGAACATTATGGGTGGTCTGATTCCTCTTGTCATTCTTGTAGACCCAGTTACCCTCTGTTTCACTGACTTATGCTGCCTTTTACTAGACACTTGGATAGGAGAAAGGACCTGTTCGACTATCCCTGAATAGCTGCAGAATGACAGTGGAAATGTGGTATTTTATGAAACTTTATTGAACGTTTGTCAAAATAACCTTTTATTGAATGTCAAGCAGTGCAAACAATAAAAACCAGCTATTGAACCAAAATTATTATTCATTATAGCATGAGAGATGAAAGTACAAACTGTATCCAACACTGAAGTGCAGTTGTGCAACACGTTACTGACTACATGTATATCAGTGCTGTACTGGTCACAGGCCTGTGTAAATGTGATTTGTGCCTGGCGTCTTTTCCTTGGAATGTGGAATAGTGTGGGAAGAACCTTTGTTTGTTGTGGGGGTGGTGATGGATTCTAGAACTTGCTGTTTTCAGGATCCTGTGGTATAGGATATCTACAGAAATGCCTGTTGGAGCCTTGTGAAAGGTACTGCTGTTCCTGGAACATATTGTTCTCCACAGGCTGCAGGCCATTGCAGCAGCATGTTCTCAAGATGGTTTGTCTTTTGCACAAGGTCTGCATCGCTTGTCTCTGCATCACCTGTCTCTCTCTGCAAGGAGAACTTCCCTGCACTCCACTATTTATCCCTCTTTTGGGATGCTGCCAGGAGGTCCCCAAACATTTTGTCTTAGGTCTTCCTTTTCCTGCCTTGGAAATGAGTCCAGAGTTTTGCAACTGATAGCAATCCTGTCTTTGGAGATTGGTTTCAGGGGCAGAAGTTGGGAGAGTTGAGAAACAGAACAAGTAGTTATTGTAGGTGATTCAAGTCTCCATGGCAACAATGATACACTCTCGTTCCTCAGTTTTGGAATACTATTTCAGTAGTTTTTTCCCAGTCTGGGTAGAGTTTGGAGATGGTAAGCAGTGTTTCACCTTATTTTCCCTTTCCATAGTAATTCATTTTTAATCCTAGGAGGTTGGTGCAGTGGGTGACAGGAGTGGGAAGTGGGGCTTGTGGGGTTTGTGCCACTTATAGGCATGGGTGAGGGGTCTGAGGTGGTCGGCAGGATTTGGAGGCTTGCATGGGGTGGGGAAGGTTGAGAGTTCTTTGAAATTAACATAGCCTGTTAAATGAGGCACCAGTTGCATTTTATCTTTATTTTTCTTGTAACCATTTCTGACTTTTATACCTCCTAAATTGTACTCAGTTAAAATCTGTCTTTGTAGTTAGTTAACTTATTTTGTTTTATCTTATCCAGTGTGTTTGAATTGAAGTGTTTGGGAAACGCCATTTGGGGTAACAAGATGTGTGCTTATCATGTCTATTAATAAAATGATAGGCTTTATATAAGTTAGTTATCCAGGAGAGGGCTGGGCAATACAGGACATATATTTCTGGGGGTAAATCTAGGACTGGGGATGTGCTGGGGTCACCTTGCAATATACCCAAGGCTGGTAAGAGCCAGTGTGGCTGGATGGCTGCGGCGCGCGCACACACACACACACACACACGCGCGACTTGCCTGCTGGATGCTGTTTGTGAGCAGTCTAGTCTGGAGGCTACAGCGGCAAAGCAGTGTAAAGTGCATCTGAGGTTTGCGGTCAGGAATGACACAGCTACTCATTGGTCTGGATTGTACCCTGGGTATGTCACAGCCCCACACAGGGGATAGCCTGTCTTCACCCATAAATCAGACAGCTGTATTTACAGCTATTCTGACTTGGAGATGAGAGAGAAATTATGAATGACAGTTAATACTACCCATAGACTTAGGGTACGTCTTCACTACCCCCCGTATTGGCGGGTAGCAATCGATTTATCCGGGATTGTTATATTGCGTCTCGTTAAGACGTGATATATCGATCCCCGAACCCGCTCACCGTCAACTCTGGAACTCCACCAGAGCGAGCGGCGGTAGCACAGTCGACGGGGGAGCCGCGGCCGTCGATCCCGCGTCGTGCGGACCCCAGGGAATTTGATCTTAGATACTTCGACTTCAGCTACGCTATTTGCGTAGCTGAAGTTGCATATCTTAGATCGATTCCTCCCCCCTCCCCCCCCCAGTGTAGACCAGCCCTAATTCCTTGGAAGCCTAGGAAGCGTAGGAAGAGGTATATGATTTTAAATATACTTAGGCTTGGTCTACACTGCAAAATTAGGGTGTTGTAAGCTGCCTGGCGTCAGCCTACTTGTGCATGTACCTGCACTTAAATTGGCCTCCCACCTATGTAAGTGCACTGTCATAGCAGTGCAGTAACACCACCTCCCCCAGGGGTGTTGAGCCAAGGTCAATCTACTGAAGTTGACATAGTGCGAGTATAGACACTACGTTACTTATGTCAACCCCAACAGTCCGCTAGCAGCTGTCCCTCAGTGCCCGACACTGACTGCTCTGGTCGCAGTTGTCAGTTCCACTGCCCGAGAATCCCAAAGGCCAGAAGTCCCCCACCTCCCTCTTTTAAAGTCCTGCGATTTTATTATTATTTTTTAATGCCTTTTCCTGATTGTCTGGCTTGCCGAGCACACCTAGCAGCTCTCTGTTATGTGCCATTGATCATGCCAGCTGTCTGCTCCAGATGCACTGCGGCTTGGAGTAGACAGGAAATATTGGATAATCTGGACCAGGAGAAGAGGCTCATGCAAGCACAGCTACAGACCAGCTGTAGAAAAGGGACATATAAGAGCAGATTTAATGGGGGATGCAGGAGAAAGGGTACAACAGTGACAGGCAGCAGTGCCACGTGAAAATGAAGGAACTGCATCAGGCATACCAGAAGACCAGAGAGGCCAACAGTCAATCTGGTGCTGAGACACAGACCTGCTGCTTTTATAAAGAGCCACATGCCATACTTGCGGAGACTCCAGTACCACCCCACAGACCACCATGTATAGCTCCAAAGAGCTTGAGTCACAGGCCCCTGGCATGAACAGCAAGAAGGAGGATGGGGGATATGCGACCAGCACCTGTTTGAAACTGCACTGCAGTCCTGGGAGTCAAGCAAGGGCGAGCCTGGTGCAGAGAAAGGAACCTCGGGTAAGTGTGCAACTGTATTTCCTATTACAATGATGTATTGATGGCGCCCACAGTTTAACAGGACACAGCCATCGACTTTTCATTACTTTACTCATATTAGAAGAGATAGCGGTACAACAAAGAGAGGTAGAGTTATCTGCTTTTCATTCCTCTGTAGAGTTAAGCAAGGGGGCTACACGGAGCAGTTTGTTTTTATAAACAGGGATGTCCCTGGAATCCTCCTGAGAGATCTCGGTGAAACTTCCATGGATGTACTCTGCAGTTCTCTCCCAAAGGTTTCTAGGGATGGCAGCCTTATTTCTTCCTCCACAGTAGGACACTTTCCCACGCCAGTCAGTAATGACTTGGGCAGGCACCATTGGAGTACACAGGCTAACAACATACGGTCCCAGCGGCTTTGGGACTCCAGCAGCAGCTGTGCTCTGTATACCTTTGTTACTTCAGGAGTGAGATCAGCTAAATCACCACTGCCTGTGAAAAATGGTGCCAGTATTCAGTGCCATTGCCTATACTCATAGTTTCATGCAACCTAACTATTCCCTCCTCATTTCCTTCCCCCCAGCAGGCCATACGCACCGTGATTGCTGTGAGTGGCACCATGCACAAGCACTCCAAAGCAGAAATGTCAATAAGCATGTCTTGTTTAAGACTTTAGAGAAGAAAGGGAAGGGAATTCTGAATCTTAACTTTCACTTTCCATTGTGACTATATTGACAATAGTACCTCTGTTTTATCTACAGCTGCTCTGTTGTTACATCGAGGGGTTTCCTCCTCCACACCTGCAGAACTCCAGCGCCAGATAGAGAGGAGACAGAGGACATGATTCATGAGATCCTGCAAGCCAGTGCTGCATCAGATTGTGAGCAAAGGTCCTGAAGGGTGAACATTGCAGACATCCTGGAGAAAGACTAGGAGCTCCAACAGGAAAAAGGAGAGGGAGATGCATCAGGACATAATGGGGCTTCTCCAGCAACAAACAGATGCTGCAGACTCTTGTAGACCTACAGGTTCAACAGTCCAAGGCTTGCCTCCTTTTGTAGTCCACTGAGAACTCCATTGCAACACCTCTTTAAACATTCCACATGGCATCAGGGGCTGCATCCCTAACCCTACCACTCCATCCTGGTGCAATGTTAAGAACAACCACAGCTTCACATACTCTGACCTGTGAAAGCCACGGTTTGGTATATAGATAGCTAAAATGGACCTGAGTGTGCTTTCCCTTTAAGTTCTGTTACATTAATATATTAAATTTTTAATGTATTTACTTTTAAATTGCACAGGCTTTTTTTTTTTTTTTTTTTGCACTGGTTTTGTTACTGAATAAAATTCTATTATGTGGAAAAGAATTCATCATTAGTAGGTCACAACATATACTGCAGAGTTCCTAGCAGTTCAGAAAGCACCCACTCACTTGTTTCTGTATAGTGTGACACAACAAATTAGGTCAGTGATAGTGTAATAATCATAAAAGGACAGCAACCACTGCAAAATTAATAGGTGCATTGGTAGTAATCTATATCTGTACACGAAGCACCAAACAATTCCTAAGAGGCCCCAAAATAGCAGGGCCAGGTGGATCACCATACAGTACAATGCAATACTGTGGATCACTGGTTAAGTACTCTTTCAAAGCCTCCTGAGTCATATAGCTCTGCAGTGAGCTCTTCTAATCACCCTTATGTCTGGCTGTTCACTCAGCAGACAGCAGGCATCTTTTCCCCATTTGTTTCACAGATGTTATTCAGGACACAGCGGGCAGCTATAACCATTGGGATTTTTTTTCACTGAGATCCAATCTTGTGAGTAAATAATGCCAGGGTCCCTTCAGTCTACCAAAAGCACATTCAGCTGTCATTCTGCACCTGCTGAGCCAGTGGTTGAATCTTTCCTTGGTGCTGTTGAAATGGCCAGCATATGGTTTCCTGAACTGAGGGATTAAGCAGTAGACTGGGTCCCCTAGGATCACTATTGGCATGTCAACATCACCAATGTTAATATGCCAATTGAGAAAAAAAGTCCTTGTTTGTAGGTTTCTGAACTGTCCTTTGTTCTTCAAGATGCATGTGTCATGCACCTTCCTGACTGGCTAATGTTGATGTCGGTGAAGCGTACCCGGTGCTCCACCAACTTGCAATATCATAGAAAAGTAGCCTTTTCTCTTGTACTCTGTGGCAAGATGGTCTGATGCCAGAATAGGGATATGCATACTTTCTATTGCTCCACTATAGTTTGGGAATCCCATTGCTGCAAATCCATCCACTATGACCTGCACATTGCCTAGAGCAGTGGTTCTCAAACTTTTGTACTGGTGACCCCTTTCACATAGCAAGCCTCTGAGTGCGACCCCTCCCCCCTTATAAATTAAAAACTCTTTTTTTTATATATTTAACACCATTATAAATGCTGGAGGCAAAGCGGGGTTTCGGATGGAGGTTGACAGCTCGCGACCCCCCCATGTAATAATCTCGTGACCCCCTGAGGGGTCCTGACCCCCAGTTTGAGAACGCCTGGCCTAGAATAACAGTTGTAATAGCCCTGCACACAGAATTACCCCCACAATGGATTTTCAAGCTCCAAAATTTTTTCCTGCTGACCGCTAGCAATCTGACATTGCAAGTTTCCACAATGCGATTACCACTTGCTTCTTCACTGTCAAAGCAGCTTTCGTTTTGGTGTCCCTGAGCTGGAGGGCTGGGGCAAGCTTGGCACACAGATCCAGGAATGTGACCTTGCTCATCAACCGAAACCCAACCCATTACAGTGCAATCCCACCAGTCAGTTTTAATTTCTTAGGCTCAGAGGTGACACTCCACTATCTGCAGTTGCTCTATGAATGCTACCAACAACCTCGAATTGGTTCTCACTATGTTGTCCAGCAATCTGTCCTCCAAGAAATCATAGTGTTCCATGCTGATTTTGATTTTTAAAATGTCTCTGCAAATACTGGAGGATCATGCATCTTGTCCTTGCAATGCTTATGACAATATTTCAGAGCTGTGCAGTCTCCATGCTTCTGTCAGATGGCGGACAGCAAAGGCGGCCATGCAGGTTCGTGGGATTTTTTTCCGAAAGGCACGAAAATTATGGGATATAGATAACATGATGGAATTGAGACAGTTGCATGCTGGGAAGCTGACCCCTTATCCCCAGTCACCGCTGCGCAACCTTTTTTCTGTCCCACTGTGCTCTGCCAAAACTTCTCAGAAGAAAGTGCATTGGGCAGTAGTGGGTTGCAGACTGGGTTACCAACCCATTGTGCTTGGCACTGTATATTGACACACTCACTCCTAGTGAGTACATGCAGTGCCAGGGAGAGGAGCCAAGTATGCACGCGCACAGGCGATACACTAACTGCAGTGGCTTTATGCCGATGTAACTTGCGGTGGCAAAAGTTTGTAGCATAGACATGCCCTGATATTTAAGTAATTTCCATTCCTTGTTTTATAAACTTGTACTTTGTTAGGGCCTGCCCACAAAATGTGGATTCCATTATGACAAGTATAGGGACTTAATATAAGGAGTAGAGGTTTTGATTATTTCAAATCATAAATGTAGTGTTCCAAGACAGGCAGATAAGGTTTATTTAAATATGCTGTACCAGTGATCACATTTTATTAATAGTTTTCTTTTGTTTTAATATTAAATGGTAGTAATTATTCTAAGGTCAAAGAATTGACATAAATTGGTAATTGACTTGGTGAAAACTGATCCTTGAAAATGAGTTAGTCTTAACAATTAACATTAAGAATGAGTTATTTTTTCTGGGTATTAAACTCAAGGGTGAGTCAATATAACTAGTGTTATGATGTGCCTATAGGTTTCCTTTTTTTAAAATTGCACTTTATCTCCAGTGTGAAACTGCAAGAAGAATTGGATGCATCTTCCATATAGACACACAATGGAGGCTTTGATTTGGGACATTAGTGGTTCAGAAATATTATTCCTACGTATTGAAACTCTAACTGTTCTTACTCTTTAAGGGCTAGTCTACACAGGAAAGGTTTACTATTTATTGTAGTGTAGGTACATCAATTATAGGTACATCAATTATAATTCTTTTTCGAGTGTCCTCTGCATATTCCCACTCATGGAATGCACTGACCTTGTCAGCGCAGACAGTGGAACCTAACCTCCTCATAGCAGTGCCTGTTAGAGCCATTCATGCATCCTTCCTACCTCTCCTCTCTGCATTCCAGAACAATCTGAGGGCAAGGCTATGAAAGGGGATGTGGTGCCCTCTGCTTGCTGCCTCAGTTCCTTCTAGCCACACCGGCAGAAAGATCTGGAGAGGTTCACATCTATCCAATCAGGATTTGTCTCTCAAAGAATTTAGTGGTTTACTTTAGTGTAGTTTTTAGTGTCTCTTTAGTGAAAAGGTTAGTTGGTTAAGGAAAAGGTGTTTGTTTGTTTTTTTTTTTTTTTTTTGATGATGATGATGATGATTGATAGATAGTAGTTAATTTCAGTTCTGACTACTGGTTCCATGTCAGATCTGAAAGTTCAGACTTGCTTTTGAAAGGCGCACCTCTTGTCTTGCAGTCTTTCTGGCGTTGTATGCCCACACAAAACACCTTGAGGAGGGTCACTCTCTTTCAAGATGCTCTGTCTATAGTACACTTACTCTGAGGGCATGCAAGGAATGCGAGAACAGGCTGTAAGTCTTACTGCGTCATGAATCTCTGGTTGCAGAGTCTCTTGGACCCGACACATCCAAGGGATCCGTATTCATAACGAAAAGGCCTGTGTCTGCTCCTTACACCTCTGGCATTAAGAACAACGCTATGTAGAAGGTTTCAATCACTGCTCAAAGATCAAGATCCAGCACCTCAGTGCAATCAGTTTCCCCCAAATCATTGGACTGACCTTAAAGGCACTCGGACTTAGTCTGTTTCAGCTTGTGAGATGAAAGCCAAACCACAGGAGAAACCCTCGGATCTTTCTACTTCAGTTCCAAGATATGCAAGACAAGAAGGCTTCTGTTAGCAAGGACAAATTGAGAGAATCCTCAGATCGATTGCACCTAGATTGGATAACATTAGATCCTAAATCAAAGTCTAAGATTCTGGTTGAAAGTTTATCCCTGCCTAAAAGTCATCCCCCAGTTCTGAAGACTGCATTGGATCCAAAGATTGTTGGAGCAGGAAGTAGTTTCTTCTGAAGACTGCATTGGATCCAAAGATTGTTGGAGCAGGAAGTAGTTTCTTCATCTCCTATTCACTCTTTACCAACATTTACTATGGTAGTGCAGGTACACCATGCAGATCGGCAATTCCATAAGTTACCAGAACCTGAAGAGACAAGCTTTTTCTTCTGAGTGGGATAAAGTGAAGGTTACTGCTAGTTATCCTCCTCGAATGCCCTCCTCCTCACAGCCAGAGAAGAGGTGAGAAAAGTTGTCTCAAATATCCTCCAGACACTCCATTTTACACATGCCAGGTCTTGTAGGGTATGTCTACGCTGCAATAAAACATCTGTGACTGGCCTTTGTCAGCTGACTTGGGCTGCAGGGCTCATGCTGCAGGATTATAAAATTGTAGTGTAGATATTTGGGCTGGGGTCTGGGCCCTTGGACATTCTCCCCTTGCGGGGTCTCAAAGATCGGCTCCAATATCTGTGCTGCAATTTTATAGCCCTGCAACCTGTACCCCGAGAGTCGGAGTCAGCTGAGCTGGGTCAGGTGCAGGTGTTTATTGTACGGTAGACATACCTGTATTGTCTTCAATAATTTGTAGTATAGACTTGCAGTCAGAGGAAGAATTGGATGTGTTGGACATACCAGGATACCTCCTGGGTTCTATTCTCATCAGAAGGAATACACGGTCAATATGGTGCCTATGTATCATCACACCCTCCCAGATACGATGTGGAGCATGAATTTGTTTACTGGCATGAATGAGATAGTGTTCTGTACTTGATGGCCTTTGTCTAAGCATTATAGAAATATTTTGTGTTCTCATTGACTTAGGAATCTCTCCCACTAGAGATCAGGAAAAGTCTCTATCCTTGGATCTGAGAGTTACCTGCTTTCATGGAGCATTTCCTCTGCTATAGTTCCTGCTACTGTCAGATGAGCAGCATATGACTCGTTTGGAACATTAAGTGGAAGGGGTTGCTTCCTCTTGTGAAGATGTTTTCTGTGAACTTGTGGACAGAATGGCAGAGACACTGAAATTCCCATCTGTTACAATGGAAGAAATATCCCAGCCTGTTTGACATCCTGAGTTCTCCATCAAAAAATTGCCCTTCCAATATTAGATGGACTATGGCAACCTGAAAAGGCAGCGCTCACTCACACTTGCTCACACGCGCTCTCTCTCTCTCTCTTGCACACACATGCACACCCCCATATAGGTCACTATCTCTTCAGAGACATTATCTAGGTGGGTTAGACAGTGCATAGAGGAGAGCTTTAGGTTAACATCCATTCAACTCCCTGTTGGGATTAAGTCAGTCTGCCAGAGCAATGTCTACTTCCATAACGTGGTATGTAGGATATGTCTGCACTATAAGTGCTACAGCTGCAGCTATGCTGTAGTTGCACTGTAGCATAGACACTACAGTGATAGAAGGGATGTTTCCATCACTGTAGTAAATCTATCCCCTTGAGGCAGTAGCTAGGTCAGTGGAAGAATTGTTTTGTCTACTTTGCTGTACCCACAGTGGAGGTTAGGTTGACCTAACTACGTCAGACAGGATGAAATTTTTTTACAGCCCTGAGTGATGTATCTAAGTCGACCTAACATTTAGGAGTAGACCAGCTTCAGATCTGTTCTAATTGCAGAGATCTGTAAGGCTATTACTTGGACCTCTATACATACCTTTACAAAACAATACTCCTTTGACCTAGTATAGACCAGCCCTAAAAAGACTTGAATCCTTGTCTTTGTCCCGCACTCAAGCAATTGTGTTTTTAAAAAAAGAAAAAACCCAGCAACAACAAATTCCTCCTCCCCCCCCACTTGTTTGGTGTAACTTGATTATCTTCATCAGTCCTTGTTAATATCTAATGTCTTGTCCTGTCTTCCTCTTGCAGGCAGGCAGAAGTCCTGAAGGCTGACATGACAGGTAATTGTCTTTTATTTCACCATTAGTGCAGTTACTAAAATTGTGTTTGAATCCTATTTTTCTTTGTGCTGTAGTGACACAAAATGTGTACCAGGCTCCTAATAGGAGTGAGACGATGGGCATAAAAGAAGCAGGCGGTAAAATTTCATTTTAACTTTGGACATTGAGACCTAACTGAGATCCTGAGTTCAAACAGTTACTTATAAACATGATCTAGTGAGTAGCTGGGATTTCCAAGAACTCTGGAGTGTGCAGGTGGTGTCCTGTTAAAGGTCTATTCTTCCCATGTGGATAAACGGAGAATGCTTTACGAGTGGCTATACTCCCTGCTGTAGATGGAAAATGAAAATCTGAAACTTAAGTAGTTAAAACTCACATGCAGTGCCTTAAAACACTTATGGAGAGACAAGTCCTTTTCTCTCCCAGCTGGTGACGTAGGATGAGTCCTATCTTCCACCTGGGAGGAGAGAGCAGGACTGGACCTAGCTCATATGTCTTGGGTAATGACTGATCTGATACTTATTTAAAAATTAATAGCAGATATTCTCAGTAATAGAAAAGATGTGTCTCTGGTTTCTAGCACCAAAGATGCTGGAACTGCTGAGTCCAACGCTAACTTGTGGATCCCCCAAATGCAGCCTGTGAAGTCCTAAAATGCAGCTTTGCAGCATCTATCTTCTGGCTTTTACAAGATAGCTTCACCAGCAATAAAAACAGGCTAAGTGGTAACTTAGTCTTTTTCAGAACTGCAATAATTATTATGTTGATGTGCTTTTGGTAAAATAGTTTGCATATGAAATTCATGTGCAGTCCTCTGGTTTCTAGTAGCTTGTCATTTTGGCCCTTTGTTGCAAAGCCTGCAAATCTCTTCCTGGTATTCATTAGTGTTCCTAGTTTTTGTTTTTTGATGAAGCTGTAATTGAAGGGAGGTGTGGCATGGCATTGGGTGTGGCATGAACATGATGTTTTCTTTCCTGGGGTAGGAATGGGAAAAATCAGTTGAAATGATGCTGTTCTATGTACTGGGACGTGGTAAATCTGTTTTTGTTTTTTTTTGATGCTCAGATTCGAAGCTGGGTCCAGCTGAAGTCTGGACATCCAGACAGGCTCTACAGGACTTATACCAGAAAATGCTAGTAACTGATCTGGAGTATGCTTTAGACAAGAAAGTGGAACAGGACCTGTAAGTATTCTAATCACAGATATTCACATGTGTTTGTGTACTAGAGCAGGATCCTTCCAAGACGTATGGAAGAATGGGTACAACCTATAAAATGGGCTCAATTTTTCTGTAAGTGGAAGTTTGAATAAATACATTTTGAATAATCTTACACTGAATTTAAAGAACTAGGAGGAATATATGAGAATAGGGACTGAAAGGATGTTTACAATTCCTGCCGTTAAGGACTTTGGGGAAAACCCTTCTGTGCATCAGAAAATCTCTAATGGATTTATACTCACAAAAAAGGACTTGTAAATAATAGTTCATTGTTTAGGCATGTGCAGCATACACACTGTGAGTGAGATGCAGGATTTATGGAACTGATTAATGTTGGAGAGTGGTGTGTCACTTGTTACATAGAGACTTCCCAATATGTAATTCCTAGTGAAATCCCTGCAGCATTCCCAAAAAGTTGTTTGAGAATTCTAATCAATGGACCTGCCTTTTTAGTCAACCAGGTAAATAGGGAAAAACAGACTATGTCCAAGAGGAGCTGCTCTGCCACATAATCTTTGTCATGGAAAAGACTTTGGGTACTCAGCCTTAGCAATTATAGTGTAGCTCCCACCGAGATCAGGGGATGGGATCTAGCTCCACTTGAGAGCCATGTGGGTGAGACACAGCTCAGAACAATAGACTCAAAAACAAAAGACTCAGTCACATTTGCTTTACCCACTAATGTCAACTCTTAACTTACAAATGAGCAAGTGCCACCCTGCCTTACAGCTGAAGCACAGAAGTAGAGTACTGTGTGTTGGTAAAACAAGCTGGAAGTATCCCTGTGATCAGTATGAGAAGAGGGTGGTGCAATCATCACTGATGAAGATCCTCTTATGGGGTGAGGACTAGTGGTGTTGAGTCCCCCTCAGTTGTGTGAGGTTGAAGGGAAGAGGGAAGAGAGGCATTTGCTTTTCTGTTACCATCAAGGAAAGATGGATCAGAAGAGCAGGAAATCTTCCCTAACACTGCCATTCTGAGCATTCAGGAAGCTGGTGATGGAGGAGCTCCAAATGTTTGTTCATACTAATTTAGGGACAAAGACTCTATGCCAGAGATTGGGTAGAGATCATCTAGGGATAGTGCTCTAGTGGGACATTCAGTATGACTTCCTCAGAGCCAGGTGAGGATCTTGCTGGCTTGTCCCCCGACTTCTACCCCTGGATCTTATTTGAGGAACAGGAGCATCTTTTTGTACCAGACTTGGTTAATAGTCTGCATTTCTTCCAGTCCCTGGCTGAGAGTCTGAAAGAGCATGATGTTAAAGCTGCTGGATGTTCAGACATTTCGGCCTGACATCAGTTCCTGAACAGTTTCTCTAACCCTGTCCGTGAGACTGATGGTCAAAGCTTTATGACTAATAGTGCTTGACCTGCTGGTTAGTGCTGGCAGCAAATAAATAATTGTTAATGCTGAAATAATCTATTTGGTTTTGGGGGATTTTGGGGGGCGGGGGGAACTTGCCGTTCTTCCCTGTTTGACTTTAGATTTCCATTGCATGTTCTGTTCCATTTTAAAGGGGAACAGTTAAGGCACTAGAATAAGTGGAGAGCTTTGATGGAGTTAGCGCCAGGTGCCTTATAATTGTAACAAACAGTTTTTTCCCATCTCAGTGAGCTCAGTGTCTGCCCAGTGAGTCACTGCTGTAGCCAACAGAATTGTGTTTTATTCTCAGCTGGAATCATGCTTTTAAGAATCAGATCACGACACTTCAGGGGCAGGCAAAAAACCGAGCAAACCCGAATCGGAGTGAAGTTCAGGCAAACCTTTCTCTGTTCCTAGAGGCAGCTAGCGGTTTCTACACACAGGTGAGTTCTGAAACACTGGTCTCTGTACAAATGCACAACCTTGGAGCATGAGATTTTTTACACTTTTGCCCTGATAGTGAATGTATGCAGCTCCTCTGCTTAGCTTGAACTGTTTATTTGCCAAATCTAGTATGCTCTCTCCAGCAATTGCTTATGCTTGAGGCAGACAAGCTCCCATAATGCACTTGACCAATTGTTTAATATTGTACATGGAGAAGGAAGAGCATGAGGTATTCATTCCTGATTCCTGCAGCAGTCTGAGTCTAAAAATGGTAAAATATTTATTATAGGTGAGGCTGGTAGACCAGCTTCTTACTAAGGTTTCCTTATGCTTCTCATTATAAGACCCTGTATTCCAGTCTGGTTGTTTTTTTTTTTTTTTTTTTTTTTTTTTTACTTTTCCAAATTTTTACTTCTTTGCTTAAATTTTTAATTTTGGGTTGCTTCCTTTTTCTTCCTTTTCCCCCCCCCCCCCCCCCTTTTTTTTTTTTTTATTATTTCAGCCATAACTATTCAGCTGTTTCTGATTGAGATTAGGGAAAAATACACTGGTTTTCAATGTCAAAAAAATAATCTGAGAACCTTTTCTTTGGAAAGCATTAGTGTCCTCATGCTTTTGAGCAGGGACTTGAAATTTGGTAGTGGGTGGCCTTTGTGTCAGGGATGTGCCTTTTGCGTCAGGGATGTGCCTTTTGCCAACCCCCTGAAAATCTGCCCATAGTTAACCAAGTTATGAGTAAAGCTACGATTTAGTCACGGGTATTTTTAGTAAAAGTCATGGACAGGTCACAGGCAAGAAACAAAAATTCACAGCCATGACCTGTCTATGACTTTTACTAAAAATACCCTGAATTAAATCTTGGGGGGGCGGCGCGGGCCACTGTGGGGGAGGTGCCCAGGGTCAGCAGCATCCGCTGCCAGGGCCCACCGACCATGGCTGCTCCGGCCGTCTGCCCGGGGACTGCTGCTAGGGGTCGCCCGACCAGCCGCTGCTCCGGCCAACTGCCCCAGGGGCCACCCGAGCAGAAGCTGGTGTGGCTGGCCCCAGAGTCAGCTGCTTGGACCGCCCTAGGGTCAGCCACACCGGCCACTGCAGAAGTCACGGAGGTCGCGGAAAGTCATGCAATCTGTGACTTCCACGACCTCCATGACATACACTGAGCCCTAGTTATGAGCCTTTGATAAATTGCAGTTTGCATTTGCTAGTGTTGAACAGCTGAAATCTCCAAAGATTTTATGTACACGAGGCATTATTGAGCCTCTGACAGCGCGTATTATTGACTAGATTGTGCATGCATCATCCCTATAGAGTAAACTGAGCATGCTTTAGTTTAGGGTTATGGGGGCTCAAAAGGACTTCCACTGTAATGACTGCTCCCAGCTACTCTGGGTCAGGATAGAACTGGGTACTGGAATAAAGAACAGGGAACCTGTTTCTCAGCTACACTCAATAACCCCCTCTGCTGGCACCCATACAGCATGAAGGAGGAAGTCATCTGATTCAATTACAGAAGGGACAAGATGGACTGAGGTTGTTGTGGGGAAGGGCTGAAGGAGTAGAATGGGACAAGGTGCCTGGGAGCTGAAACTGGGACTGGAGGCTGGCAGGGGCATGGAGACTAGGACTGGGAATCAGTGGGATGGGGCGAAGGAGGAGAGGAGACAGATCTGAGAAGGAACAGGGTCATGAGGAAGAAGTGGAACTGGTTGGGCAAAAGGAGCCAGGTGAGGGGAGGATGCTGAGATTGGGTGAAAAGTCTAGGGAAGAAGAATGGGACTGGGAGCTAGCAGGGATGGGGAACGTGAGTGGAGCTAGTGAGGATGGGGAACATGAGCAGGCAATTAGAAGGCAGGGGAAGAAACCAGCAATTTGGGGGAAGGAACTGGGAATGATTGGGCAAGGAGACTGGGAAAGGGAAGAGATTAGTTGGGAAAGGCAATAATTTACTGGACAAAGACTGGGATTAGAAGCCTGAAGTGGAGACTGGGACTGACTAGGTTAGGAGAATGGGACAGTGATGGGGCCAATGATGGGGTAGAGACAGAACTAGGACAGGGTTAGTTTTAGGAGACAGGGCAGAAGGTGTGAAGCTCTGGGGAGAAGGGGCAGAAGAGTCTGTGCCCATTAGAATACACTCCCCTCCAGAGCTTACAATGGAATCCAAAGTCCCTGCGTCTCACCATTCCCCTGCTGCCAGCAGATATCTGTGAAATCCACTGGCAAATGTCCCATCCCCCTCTAGTGCTGGTCCAAATAGAGGCTAACCTTCTACTGTTACTAATTACTCTCTCCATTCTAATGACAGAGGTCTAGGCAGTAGAGCTAAAGGTTCTAATCCTGTTAATGACTCATGTGCATGTCAATGTGATGCCATACAATGGATTTTTTTTTTGCTTTTTTAAGAAAACAAAGGAAATAATAATTAATGAGCAGATATTCAATATTTTGCTGTCTCCTTGTTCAGTGTGTGGCCCCAGGCCTTCTTTACTGCTCACTGTTCAAACCCTGCTCTGTAGACAGAATCATTAATTTCCTCATAGGTTTTTCTGTGGTGCTCATCACTATAGTATCTGAGAGTTTTTCCACAATGAATTTACTTTCAGCAAAGAAACAGAGTAAAGTCAAAAGTGTTCACTAACTGGCTGTCCAATTTGAGACACCTAGAACCTGATTTTTAGAGTTTTTAGCATCATAGAGGACTTCATATGTTCAAAGCACAGCTCCCATTGATTTCAGTTGCAGCTGTGAGTGCTCAGTACTTCTGCAAATCAGACCAAGAGTCTCAAATCAAGCATCCATAAAAATGAGAAACACACAATTAGTTGACCACCTATTGAAAAGCATGGTTTAAGTGACGTGACCAGCATCATGGAGGAACTCTGGCAGAAGAAGGGATTGAATCCAGTTCTCCAGAGCACCTTTCAGCTGCCTTATCCCTGAGACCATCCTTTCCTTTCCTGCAATCCACTACATGCCTTCTAGGTCCTGTAACAAATAAGGGAGGGGTCCTACAGATGAGTCTCCTTCACTACACAAGGTGCTTGAGTTTGTAACCTTAATATTCCTCTAACATAGTTTTTTGGCATGTAATCTTAATAAACACAGCTACTACTGTTATTGGTCCCATAATTATCCCTCAGCAATCTTTTGATTTTTGAAGGAACACGAGTTGGGGGGATATTTCTGTGGGGATCAGCTGAATCCTCATAGATAGGGCCGTATCAAATTCATGGTCCATTTTCATCAATTTCACGATCATAGGAATTTTAAAATAGTAAATTTCATGATTTCAGCTATTTAAATCTGAAATTTCAAGGTGGTGTGTGTGTGGGACGGGGTCACAAGATTATTGTAGGAGGGTTGTGGTACTGCTACTCTTACTTCCGTGCTGCTGCTAGCGGTGGTGCTGCCCTCAGAACTGGGCTGCTGGAGAGCGGCGGCTGCTGGTCAGGAGCCCAGTTCTGAAGGCAGAGCTGCCACCAACAGCAGCGCCGAATTAAGAATGGTGTGGTGTGGTATTGCCACTCTTACTTCTGTGCTGCTGCCTGCAGAGTTGGGCTCTCAGTCAGCAACTACCACTCTCTGGCTGCCCAGCTCTGAAGGCAGCAGCACAGAAGTAAGAGTGGCATGGTATGGTATTGCTACCCTTACTTCTGCCCTGCTGCTGGCAGGGCACTGCCTTTAGAGCTGAGTGCCCAGCCAACAGGCACCGCTCTCCGGCCATCCAGCTCTGAGGGCAGCGCTGAAGTAAAGGATGGCAATACCTTGCATTCCACCCCTGCCTTAAAAATAACCTTGCAACCCCCCCCCCCCGAAACTCCTTTTTGGGTCAGGACCCCCAATTTGATAAATGCTGGTCTCCCCCGTGAAATCTGTGTAGTATAGGGTAAAAACATACAAAAACCAGATTTCATGGTCCATGATGCGTTTTTCATGGCCGTGAATTTGGTAGGGCTGTACTCATTGGGCTGTTTAAAAACTATTATAAAACTGATGACTTTACATAGGTCATTCTGTTTAAAAAGTTGAAATTAAAATAATACTGTGGTGGAGATTTGACAACAGTAAAAGGGTTATGATTAATATTAAGGACACTCAACTCCCTTACACTCCTGATAATCCCAAACCTAGATATATTCATTTTATGCCTTTCCATTCCATGCAGAACGTAGGGCCTTCACCAGAGCCTTCCATCTTTGCCAGTCTCCTGCAGCAGTCTTCACTTCTTTCCATGTCATTTTGATAGCTTTCCGTTCTGCTTCTGTGGTGTGTTTCCATGTTATCCATGGTCTAGGTTGCCACCTCTTGCCCTGAGGGTTCCTGTCCAATGCCTGCCTGTCATGATATTTTGGGTCTTTCCATGTATAGCCTAGCCATCTCCATTTTTGTTCCATAATATCCTGTTCTATTGGCTTTTGTTTCATTATTCTCCAGAGTTTTTCACCTTTTTGTTTTGGCCATCTGAGACTGAGGATTTGTCTAAGGCAGTTTTTCATGAAAATTTGTAATTTAGATTCCAAGTTTTAGCACCATATAGTAAGACCAACTTTACAGTGATGTTAAATATTCAAAGTTTAGTTTGGAGGACAAAATTTCTGTTTCTCCAGATTGGCTTTAGAATTACAAAAGCATGGCTGGCTTTTGCTATTCTGATTTTAATGTCTCTGTTCCACCTGTTGTACTTACAATGCTGCAAAGATATGTGACATGTCAGTCCTAGAAAGTATTATTGATGTTTCTTGTGTTGATTCTCATAATTTTAGTTTTCTTGGTGTTTGTCAACCCTACTAATTGTGCATAAATCTGGAGATCATTTGTGGTGGCTTACATGTCTGAGGGCATGGGATAGCAAGCTGATATCATCTGCAAAGTCAAGGTGCTCTAACTTTTATGTGAAAGTCCATTGTATGAGCCTTGGTTATTCTGTGGTCTCTCTCATTACCAGTCCACTACTAGTAAAAAGATCATAAGACGTGGTTTGTCTGATGCCTATAGGAACCACAACCCAGAATATCCAAAATATAGCAGCTTCATTTGCTGCATGAGGTCTGCTTAAATTCTGAATATGAGCAAAGCTAACATGGTTTTTCCTGCCCAACCGCATGAAGCATTATAACTTTAATTCAGTTTCTAGGAAGAGGAGTCCTTGTTCAGACAGTACTGTAGAACATGTGAGTTTTGATGGGTGAGGCAGAGAAGACTCTCCTGTCTCCTGGAGTTCTCTCTTTGGGATATCACTTATATTAATTGGCCAACTTCTGATAATCTGAGGGTTCTCATTGAGGCCTTACTTGTTTTTACACCTTTTTTTTTTTTTTTTTTTTTTTTTTGGAAGTATCTTTCCTCCCTGAAGTATGTTAACAACATAAAAGTAACATGAACTTTGTGGCATAGGCTCTCTTTCTTGCTCTGCTAATTGCAGTGCTAATTGATCGGCTTTTCATTTGGATACCTCACTCAAGCTACTTATGCTCAGGCGTGAAACTGCTGTGCAGATGGCATCTTTGAGAATGAATACCTATCACACTGTATATTGGAAGATCACCTCAGAGGTTTCTCTCCTCTTCATCAGTTGGAGATGTTCTGCTTTTAAGGGATTCTTTATCTTGCTTTTGTCCATATAAGAAGACTTTTCTTTCTGTCTGAGCAAAAAGTACATTTTAAAATGTAACTATAATGTGCATGAAGCAAGAACTCCACATTTACCAAATGACTAAAGGTTCAAGTAGGCAGGGGTTGAGTTTTGTGGGCAGAGCTTGAAAAAGTACTGCTAGGTTTTTTTCATCCACTTTGTTCGCAGTTGAGAAGGATGAAATCCTCAATCTTGAGAAGCTGCTTTGAGGGACTTGACTCTTCAAGGAGCACCTAAATATAAATGCTTGATGCCATATGTATTTTCTGTGCTGCTGTTTTCTGTATTGTCTGGACAATTGAAGCAGACTTTGGTATCGCATTTCACCTCTTAACCTACAAGGCTGTTCATAGCTTCCCCATCTATGCACTATAACTTTGAAGATGGTTAGGCATGGACACATCTGTGCCTTTCTTGAGTCAAGAAAGTTGCGAAGTTGGAGACCATGACATCCAAGAACTCTGGGATATGAGCTTCCTATCCCCATCAGCTGTACCAGCTACAGTTCCCTTTTGGGCTTCCTATGTAGGTTTAGCTGAGAATGGAAACATTCTGCTTATCCATCCTTGATAGTTTGGCCATGATCTATGTGTGACCCTTCATATCTCCAGCTGGAGAACATGCAGAGGTCAATGTTATGTCTTTAGTCTCCAACACAGATACCAGCTAACACAAGTAGTCCTTCTTTGTTACTTAGTGGTAATTTTGATATACTAAGGCACATCAGAGGAGGATTTTTGAGTTTGTATGCCTTCAGAGGCTGTGTCTGAATTATTGTTAAAAGGACAAAGGGAAGAAATGCTCTTACCTGTCCCTGCAATGCAATGTCTATTTCTGGATTATTGTTCTTTATTCATCACAAGACTAGTTCTGTATCGTTCTTTATTCACCATATCACATTTTAAGTTAAAAGTTTGAGTCATCTGTCTTGGAGAAGGCTTATTATTCAGTATTTGCCTATTATGAATAAGGTGCTTCTCTTGGGAGACTCTTGAACCTTGCCAAGATGATGTAGCCCAAGACAGGTACTTTCCAAGAGATTACTCAGACTCTGGAAGATTGTGCCAAATACATAAATAAGAGTTGACTGTCTCACCTGCCTCTCTTTTTGATTCAGTTGTCTGCAGCTAATATGAAGCTAAAAGACACTTTATTCTCCTTATAAACCTTTTTTTTGGAAAAGTGAATTTACAGGACTGCAAAGCATTCCTTACATCTCTGTCCAGTTCTTAGTAATATGGCTGTACATAGGTATTTCCATTATGGTGAAACAAAATGCTCTTGGTTCAAGAGCTTCTGCCAGAAGCCTATAGGCAAAACTACAAAAGCATTGAAAAAGCAAAGCTCAGTCATTCCTCACACTGAATGCTGATCTGAGGGAGTGCTATTTGATTCAGTAACAACTGTCTCTGCTTTGGAACTTGAGTCTCACCAATAGTTTTTGGCTTGGCATTCTATCACGTCAGGCAAAATGCCAGAGGATGCCATGAGCAACTAGAGAACTGGAGTGAACACACTCTCAGCTTTTATCTGAAGGGATAGGGATGTTAAAACTGTTGTAGTTAACATTCAGCTCTGCTCAATCAGATTAAAAATCCCTTCCCCTCTCAATTGCTCAGGTTTTAATTATATATTCCCTTTGCCTCTGGCAGTTGGACACAAGAGCTTCTTTCCCATAAAGAAACGGCCGTGCTCTCCTCCCATCCAAGTTTTTGCTTAGTGATCTTGGGTTTCATTAACAGTATTTTAAGGGAATGGGATCCTACACAGACTCTAAATTTTGTGTACTCTCAGCTTCTACAATGAAAGCAAAAAGCATAAGAAATTTTTCTTTCAAGCCTGTTTCTTGAACTCTTTGGACCATAGATAGCACAGTGTATTGACATGCTACAAAGAATTGGCAGTGTCTTGTCTTAAAGCCCATTGAACTAATCCTCTAAAGCAGTGGTTCTCAAACTTGGGCCACCACTTGTTCAGGGAAAGCCCCTGGCGGGCTGGGCCGGTTTGTTTACCTGCTGCATCCGCACATTCGGCCGATCGTGGCTCCCACTGGCCTGAATTCTTTACACAAACTAGTCATTGGAGTCAGGAATTTGAAGGGAAAACCTTACTAGTAATTGCTGTTCTCAGAAAAGATTTTAAAATGACCATAACAGATCTGCATCTGCTCTCTGCCCTCTACTTATCTACCTCTGGGCAGTGAGGTAAGGAGAACATGCCTTCTTTATGGAGGTGCTCTGTATGGTGGGGTATGCAACTCTGTTGTTGTTGTTGTTGTTGTAGTATTTGCACTGCTGTATACTGTTACATTGCTGTGTTGATTACTGTCTGATTTTTATTATTAAACTAGGGCTTTTCTTCTAGTTATTACAGGAGCTGTGCACAGTGTTTAATGTAGACTTGCCCTGCCGTGTGAAGTCCTCCCAGCTGGGAATTATCAGCAATAAACAGACGCACACCAGCGCCATTGTGAAGCCGCAGTCTAGCTCCTGCTCATACATCTGCCAGCACTGCCTTGTCCACCTTGGAGACATTGGTGAGTGTTTGGAGCAAGGAGAGATGAGTTGCTCTGTATCGCATAAACTTGGAAAGGAATCTGTGCAACCTGTGCTGCTGCTAGGCCAACCTTGAACTGCTGCCTGTAGACTGAACAGTTTGAAGAGGTTGAAAGGTCTGAAATGTCATGCTGGGGTGTTAGAGACCTTGAAAGACTGTGATGCAAGAATGCAGTGATATTATGAAGAGTAGCTTTCTAATGATTTGCTTAGACTTGTGTTTTCATCTAGAGGAGCTCTGATTGTTGCAGAGTCAGACAGTGAAAAGTAGAAACCTGTTAAATTGCAAGAGCTATTACAAGAATTTGTGTTGCAACAAGATGGCACATTTAACAGGCATTCATATTAGAGAGAGCCTATATTAAACAGTCTTTCCTACAAAGAATATGGTAAGAAGTCTAACTTTCATAAACCTGGCTGTTTTATTTTGCATCCAGGTACACTTAAGTTCAACAGGTTTATTCCATTTATAATTTTATTGTGGTGCTTTACATATTTTGATTATATAATCCACACTAGATTAAACATTTTGTAGATAGGGTTATTTTAAAAGGCAACCTGCAACTACATTAAAATAACCTAGCATTTCTAGGTATTGAATGCTCCTAGTGTCAAGAGGTATGAGGAGCATTCACAACTTTTTGTGTAATGTGTCTGGCACAGTGTATTTGAGGGTATTGAATAAGAGCTGGTGATCTGTGACTTTTGGACCTGAAAGAGGAATGGGAAAGGGAGGGCAACTAAAAGTGTATTGATGTTTCTTGTGCTATTATGGGTATTTGGTATGTAATTCTACTGTTTGTTTTAAAGTATTTGCAAGACTTTATTTGAGGAGACCCATAAATTTGTATGTACTTGTAATCTGCAGGACCACATACTTTGAAATGTTGAGGAGAGTTTATCCCGCTGAGCAGCAAGACAAACTGCTGTCTAAACTTGCCTTTCTTTCCTTTTTTAGCTCGCTACAGGAATCAGACCAGCCAGGCAGAGTCCTACTATAGACATGCAGCTCAGCTTGTTCCCTCCAATGGTGAGTCTGAGATGCCTCTATTCTGCTGAGTTTACTATCCCAAATCCGTATTTAAGGCATTTCCTTTTTTTCTCTATAGAAAATGGAGAAATAGTTTAAGATCTTGACTATTAAAAAAAAAATAAAATACCAGCAACAAGTTACAGTAAAACCTTGATAATTCACACTTCACTAATCTGCATGCACCATAGTTCACATACAATCTGTTTTCATTTCTCAAAGGTTTTAATAGCAAAATATTATAGTGAGGTCTCATAGTTACAGAATATGCTACACTACATTTATGCATTTTGTATGAAGTATTATTGTCAAATGAACAAGCATTTTTTGCTTTCTTTAATTGTTTACTTACTAATAAATAAAATTCAGTAATTCACAGTGGGTCTCCAAGTTACTCATACAAGTTTGAGGTGGTTCTCTAGTTCAGCCTTCTGACTCTTATTTTCCTCCTAATCTCTCTCCTTATGCAGGTGCAGTGATCTAGTAGTGAACAGAACTAATTCAACTACAATGAATAGAATACAAATTCCCATGTGCTGCAGGTTGCTCTGTAGCAAAAATGCAAACTACTTTTATGAGCCACACCCTCCGGACTCAGTTACTGCAGTAGTCATCTAAAACTGACTTTTAAATCTTTGGAGCTGTCTTTTTTGTCCGGTGTATTTTAAATTGTATTACATCAGTAACTTCTAATAGATTCTGATTGGTATGTTAGAGGCAAAACTTTGTCTGGCCTTGACTGTACCTTCCTGCTTAGACAAAGTTTTTTATTAAGTCATTTACATCTGTTTTTACATTTAATGGATTTGTGAAAATTTGAACCAGGAGTTCTGTAGCTTGTGAATTATAGCAGTGCTGAGATGGGGTGAGTAATTGGTTCAGCAAATTAATTTGAATATGATCTGTATAAAGGAGATATATATACTTTAAATGGAAGCTTGCTGTCCTTATAGCCAAGTTTTAGATTGAAATAAAGATTCTTTCCTAGAGCAAATAGAGGGAAAAGCTTTGTTACAGTTAAAGAGAAGATCACTTCACTCCATGAGAAATTGTCATCCTCTTCTCCCCTAGGTCAGCCTTACAATCAGTTGGCTATTTTAGCTTCCTCCAAAGGAGACCACCTGACCACAATTTTCTACTACTGCAGAAGCATTGCTGTGAAGTTCCCTTTCCCAGCTGCCTCCACTAATCTACAAAAAGCACTTTCTAAAGCACTGGAAAGGTGAGGCTGATCTGTTCTAGGGAGTGAGTAGTTATTCATATCTAACACTCCCTTTGACTCTGTCCTGGCAAGTATTCCCTCCCTTATTTGGTGTGTCTGTGTGTATACCCACCACGGATAAGCATTCATAATACCAAATGTGCACACAGGAGTAGGAGATCACTGACCCCTGTTCCAGCCACATCCGCCTTATATATGTATTGAGAGGGAGGTACCTGTATCTGAGATACTCTCGGGTGGGAGCACTATTGGAGGCAAGTGCACTATATCAAGTACCAACACATCTCTTGGGTAGGGGCAGTCAATAGTGGAAACTACCTCTTCTCTCTCACACTCCTGTCCTTTCTCTGAGAAGGGGGTGCAGGTATTAGCATTGTTTCTGCCTGGAAGATCGTTCGTGTATGCAGCTATGTCTATTTACAAAGACTGAAGCCAACTATTTCTCTCAAACTGCAGTCGGGATGAGGTGAAGACTCGATGGGGTGTGTCTGACTTCATCAAGGCGTTTATTAAGTTCCATGGCCATGTGTATCTGAGTAAGGGCTTGGAGAAGCTGAGCCCTCTTCGAGAGAGGCTGGAGGAACAGTTCAAGGTTAGTGCCACAAAAAATTCCTAATTTTTCACTTTGGAAATCTAACATCTATCCAGGAATCTAGCCTTTCACTGATGTAAAAGGCTGTGAAAACATGTTCCTTTAAGAAAACTGACAAAGTATTTCTGACCAGAGGGTAAGTGTTTTGCACACTGAAATAGAACATGATATGCATGAGTAGGGCCCTACCAAATTCCATTCTGGTCTATTTTGGTTAATTTCATGGTCTTAGGATTTTTAAAATCATAAATTTCATGATTTCACCTATTAAAATCTGAAATTTCATGGTGTTGTAGCTGTAGAGGTCCTGACCCAAAAGGGAGTTGCAGGGGGGTTGCAAAGTTATTGTAGGGGAGGGGGGGTTTGCAGTACTGCTGAACTTACTTCTGCGTTGCTGGCGGTGGCGCTGCTT
Source organism: Trachemys scripta elegans (assembly GCF_013100865.1). Lineage (NCBI taxonomy): Eukaryota > Metazoa > Chordata > Testudines > Emydidae > Trachemys > Trachemys scripta. The sequence continues at coordinate 54,988,631 of NC_048305.1, forward strand.
TTGGAGCTGGGCAGCTGCTGGCCGGGAGCCTAGCTCTGAAGTATGGTATGTTATTGCCACCCTTTACTTCTGCACTGCTACCTGCAGAGCTGGGCCCTCAGTCAGCATCCGCCACTCTCTGGCCATACAGCTTTGAAGGCAGCAATGCAGAAGTAAGGTTGGCAATACCGCAACCTCTCTAAAATAACCCTCTGACTTCCCTGCAATTCCCTTTTGGGTCAGGACTTCCAATTTGAGGCATGCTAGTCTCCCCCTTGAAATCTTTATAGTACAGGGTAAAAGCACACAATACCAGATTTCACTGGGGGAGACCAGATTTCACGGTCCGTAACACATTTTTCATGGCTGTGAATTTGGTAGGGCCCTACGCATGAGGTGGTAATAGTCAGCAGGCTGCAAAGATTTGGTGGTGAGGCTGATAATGGTCAGCCCTACTCACCTACACAGACAGCATGATTTTTTTCTCCGGTTTAACATTGTTTACCCAAATGTGTTCTTCTGTTTCGGAGACAAAAGGTTAATTAAAATTTAATTAAACGTTTTAAACATTTGCTGCATTCTGAGCTTGGAGTGCCACATTTGATTCTCTGCTTTTTGAACTGGATGATCGCAAGAGATTTTGTGAAAAGCAATTTCTCCCAACTCCTACCGTTTCATCTGAGAGGAGTCTTCTTTAAATTCTTTAGTAAACTCTGAACCAAGAGCTTCCTTCTCTGATTTCCTACATTTACTCTTTAGTAGTAGTTAAGAATGTTTTAACCCTGCTCAAGCTGCCTGCCTCTCCTGCTGGCAAAGTTTACACTTGAAAGCAGTGTTTTGAAAGCCTTCAGTTCTGTGCATGGAGTGGAACCATTCAAAACTGAGATGTCTCCTCTGTAAAGTAAGAGTAACCAGTAATTAAGCACATAGCTCATAAGTTTAAAACTGCTACATTCTCTAATTTAAATAGATGAGCTTTTTTATTTTTACTCCAGACAATGTGACTTAGCTAGATAAAATTTAAAACCACAACAGACCTTCCCACCACCCCTCTAACTGTTCATCACTGGTTCTTTTCCTAATTTTAGCCATTTTATAAATGATAATTACTAATAAGCATTGTGGAAAGTATGTACAGTGCTCAGGCATATGGAAGGCTCTGCGGTACTGAACACATCCAAGATGTGCAAGAACTAATTACACCCTGACTTTGTGCACTACATTGTGCTGTATATATAAGCAACATGTTCTGTAACATGGCATTTGCTACACTGAGCTGAATAATTTTAGCTTCCTCCTCCCCATGATGTAAGAAAATCATTTCATCTAGCTGGGTTGTGAAGTGAAGCATGAAATCGTAGATACCTATGGCTGGGAAGGACCTTTAGATGTCAAGTCCGGCACCCTACAATGAGGCAGCACCAAGTAAACCTAGACCGTCCCTGGCAGGTGTTTGTCCAACCTGTTCTTAAAAACCTCCAATGAGTCCACAACCTCCCTTGGAAGCCTATTCTAGAGCTTGACTGTCCTTATAGTTTTTTCCTAATATCTAACCTAAATCTCCTTTGCTGCAGATTAAGCCATTTACTACTTGTCCTACTTTCACTGCACTTGGAGAACAATCGATCATTGTCCTTTTTATAACTGCCCTTAATATATTTGAAGACTATCAGGTTTCCCTCAGTCTATTTTTCTGAAGACTAAAAAGCCTAGTCTTTTTAACATTTCCTCATATGTCAGGTTTTCTAAACCTTTTATCATTTTTGTTCCTCTCTTCTGGACTCTCTCCAGTTTGTCCTCATCTTTCCTAAAGTATGGCACCTATAATTGGCCAGTACTCCAGCTTAGGGCCCCACCTGTGCCAAGTAGAGTGGGACAATTACCTCCTGTGTCATAGATAGGACATTCCTGGTAATACGCCCCAGAATTATATTAGCTTTTTTTGCAACTGCATTACAGTGTCGACTCGTATTCAATTTGTGATCCAGTGTAACCTCAAGATCCTCTTCAGGATTACTAGCCAGTTATTCCCCCTTTTGTAGTGGTGCATTTGATTTTTTTTTTTTTTTCTTCGCACTTGTTTTTAATGAATTTCATCTTGTTGATTTCAGTCTAATTCCCCAATTTGTCAAGGTAGTTTTGAATTCTAATCCTGTCCTCCGTGCAACCCTCTCAGCTTGGTGTCACCCACAAATTTTATAAGAATACTTTCCATTCCTTTATCCAAGTCATTAATGAAAATATTGAATAGTACTAGACCCAGGTCTGACCACTGTGGTACCCACTAGTTACATTCTTCCACTTTGACAGCGAACTATTGATAACTACTCTTTGGTTATGGTCTTTCAACCAGTTGTGCAACCACTGTATAGTAATTGTATGTAGACTACTTTCCCTAGTTTGCTTATGAGAATGTCCTGGTGGACTGTCAAAAGCTTTACTAAAATTAAGATGTATCAGATCTACTGCTTTCCCCTATCTGCTGGGCCAGTTAGGCTTGACTGGTCTATAATTCCCCAGGTCCTCTTTTTGTTCCTCTTTTTAAAGATAGGTACTATGTTTGGCCTTCAGTACTCTGGAACCTCACCCATCCTTCGTGAGCTCTCAAAGATAATTGCTAATGGTTGTGAGATTGCTTCAGCTAGTTCTTTCAATACCCTAGGATGAATTTCATCGGGCCCTGCTGAATATATCTAACTTAATTTGTTCGTTCCCTGTGTTGGCTTGCATTCCTTTCTCCTTGTTAATATTAACTGCATTGAGTATCTGGTCACGATTAACCTTTTTAGTGAAGACTGAAGCAAAATGGGCATTTAACAGCTCAGCCTTCTGGATGTCAGGAAACTGATGAATTACAATGGGCTATATTTTCAGAAATATTTTCAGCTCTACGGTACTGTGTGGTTGGTCATGCTGCTAAACTCGAAGCTCTCTTTACATCCCAAAATTATAGGGTTAGGACTGTTCAACAAAACCAGCAGTCTCATTATGCTTCTGACTCCAGTTGTAGAATCTAGGGTGCTATATGCTCTTAGGCAAAAAACAAACTGGGCATGGGGCTCAGAAAAGTCATTTTTCCACTTAGGCAACTAACTGTAGCTCATTATGTGATTATTATTTTTTTGTCTAAATTGATTGTGGTGCTAGATTGGATATCAGTCCTTATCACAGTGCATCAGAAAGGTTTAAAGTTAGTCTTCATCTGCCAAAGAATGGCAGGTGTCTAGTGTTACTGTACTTAGTGAAGCAAGATAATTTTTGTAAACATCATGTGCGATTTTCATCACTATTAATAGTTCTGTCCCATGGGATTAAATATGGAAACACTCATAATGCATAACCATACATCATGGTTGATTTACCTGATTTATCTGTAAAAATTTTAATCATGACACTACATTTGCTGCTCTTTCATTTTTTTGAAAGAGAAAAAGATTAGCTGGTATGTTTCTGTGCAGTTTGCATAGTCTCACATTTTAATGTAATCACTCTATTGCATGTTACATTTAAACTACATAGAGTGGGCCAGTCCCCCACAGTACATTCCATGTTATGTATGCAGGTGTTGAGGTCTAGCAAAGTCTGTCAGACTTAACTGAGCCCTTCTTGTGCCGTCTTAAGGGTATGTTTGCGTTGGAGGGATAATTTGCTATTAGGGATTATCTAATAGCACTTGAAAAACATTTAGGATGAGTGCCTACTCCCCAGTGGCTGAACCATTGCTAATGCAGTACAGGAGTAACCACAAATCTGAAATGTCAGTCAACTAACCCTTTCAAATGCGTTCTTGCTGGGTTACAGTACACACACTTGTATATATTTCTTTGTTATAGAGGTTGTTATTCCAAAAAGCCTTCAACTCTCAGCAGTTAGTTCATATTACTGTCATCAACCTGTTTCAACTGCATCATCTGCGAGATTTTAGCAATGAAACTGAACAGCATAGTTACAGCCAGGATGAGCAGCTCTGCTGGACACAGCTACTTGCCCTCTTCAGTAAGTACTGAGACTCCAATTTTTTTGTTGTTCTTTGCTTCCTTATAGTATACATTTAAAATGGATTGTGTTCTCCCCCCCTTGATTCCCCCCCCCTCCAAATTCAGTTTTCTGTTTTTTTCCTTTGATTCACTTGTAAGAAGATACTTACCTATTTGTCCTACTGAATCTACCACCTCTCTTCAGTTGTCAACAGAGCCTTTTTAGGAAAAACAATTCAAAAAGCTAATGTCTGAACTTTGTGGTAAGAAGTAGTACATTGAAAATAAGATCTTATGATCTGCCAGTGGAATCTTTAAACTAAAATCAGTAGGGTGATTTGTTCTAAATAAATAGCCCTTCAAAATAGTGATTTATGGTGTAACACTTCTTAATTAGATTGTTGCTCAGTTTTAAAAGTTGTTATGGATTCCTCTATGTTGTCCTTTCAGTTTCCTTTCTTGGAGTCCTGTGCAAGTGTCCACTGCAGAATGACTTCCAGGAAGAGTCTTGGGGTGCATACCCGCTTCCTGCTGTAAAGGTCTCGATGGACTGGCTGAAACTTAGACCCAGTGTCTTCCAGGAGCCAGTAGTTGATGAAAGACAGTAGTGAGTCTCTCTTTTGATACAATTTTTTCTTTTAACTTTCAGTCAGTTGTGTAAGGTGATAGTGACTAAAGGAGAATTAATGGTAGTGAAGAAATAGACTGGGTCCCTTAACTGTTCATTTACAGACACTGAGGTTTTTAAAAGTACAGAATTTTTGTAAAGAAAAGTGAGGGTTCTGGGTGTTAAACTATATATAGTATTTGCAAATATGTAACCATTGTTTTTAGATTTTATTCATAGGGTTTTTTTTTGTTTTTGTTTTTTGTTTTTTAAGGCTAGAAGAGACCATTTGAAACATCTAATCTGACTCCTGCATAACATAAGCCAAACAACCTCACCCAGTAATCTGTGTTGGTTTTTTGTACTCGCTCAGTTAGATGTACTGAGGCAGATGGCTGTAAAATGATTTTCCCATAGTCCTACATTGAGGCTGGATGTTGCTAGAATCCAAGATTCTCTCATAATCTTCAATTTTGTACTGAAGGTCAGCACAGAGAGCATCTCATGGTGTTGCTATACTTTATGCCCGTAGTACCATAATTATAGGCTTTTTGTGGCACTACCCAGTCTATTCTATAACTATAGCAATTGTTTAATTTTGTTTGGCTCTAGGGATGTTTTTTTTTTTCCAACATCTAAGTGGCTATTATTGACATACATGTATAAATACTTTTCTTGGGATGTCTTTAAAAACACCAAGGTGAAGTACAGTGACTGGATTGATTGGCACTGCCTGAATAAATGTTAATCTTCACAGTAAGAATAGAATATTGTATACCTTAATAAAGAGAAGGCTGCTGTAATCCTGGGGGTAAGTGGCAACAGTGGACAGAGCCCTACAAAAGCAGTGGGTATAGCATAGAACTGGGAGTCTGGAGATATAGTCTGTTACTTGCTCAGCCCCTAATTGAGTGGCCTTGGGCAAGTCACTTAACCTATCTCTGCACCTCAGTTCCCTGATTGTCAAATAGGGATTATAGTGCTTACTCCTCACTGAAAAGTGCTTTGAAATCTGCCCTTAAAAAGTGTTATGTTATCTCCAACAGTCACTCAAAATTAAAAAAAAAAAAAATAGCTCAGGGAAATTTTTATCTTTCCATAAACTTCCTGCTTCAAAAGATAAAGACATCACTCCATGCTTCATTTTGCCAAATCACAGGCCCAGGATAATGAAACAGAAATCTGAGTTCAACAGTTTTTCAAGTTGTTCCATCATATATTCAGTTTCCTTTTATAGACTGCAAGTGTAATTTTAAGGGTTTTTAAAAAGAGGCTTATGGGAAAAAAACTTGAGTTAAAATTGAGTAAAATTGACAGATATTAAGTTCTTCATTGATGGGTTGTCCACATGGATTCCTCTCTTACTGCAGATGCACCCCATGCACCTGAGATCAGATTCTTCTGGCTATCTGTTTCTACAACTTGCAGGTTCTTTCCATCTCCACCTAACCCCCCAAGTTCTTCCTTACCACACTTGGCAGAGAGATGGAATCCTTTCAGTCTGCCTGCTTCTCTTCAGTTCAGTTGCAGTGAGTGTTTAGGTTATACAGTTGTCAGGTTGTTAACTTTTAGACTGCCTGTTGGTTTTAAAGTATTTTTTTTACTACTTTCTTTTACTAATTTTTCATAAATAATAGGCTTGGATCCGCCTCCTCTCCCCTTCCATTTTTACGGAGACTTGAGCTGTTATGGTAGATGTTAAATCTCTGGGCTTTAGGAATGCCACTCTGTGGTGCTGCTATTCCATTCAACCGTCTAAGTGGCTATTTTGTTTAGGCAAATGTCATATCCCTGACCATTGCTTATTTGCTGCTCTTGTTCCAGGCAGACTCAGAAGGTTAGGGGTGCCTGCTTAGTTATTTCTTCTGGAGTACTTCAGTGAAAGCCTCCTCAGACACAGAGAAGGATGTGGCTAAGGCTCAGTCTTTCTCCAATCTCTCTCAGCTCATGCCCACGCCAGCTGGGATTTCATCCTGAGCTCCAGGGCTAAGATGTCTAAGGCACCAGTTGTCAGCTTCAATCCAGTTGTTGACTTCTTCACGCACAGGTAGGAAGGAGCTTGACACTCCAGAGACAAGACTAGACATCCTCAGAACCAAGACACAAGAGTCAACATGTGACAAACTTGTTTCAAGTGCCACAGCCAATGGCATCCAAATAGCCCAAGATGGATTCATCTGGAATCTTGTTACTGGCTATGAAAAGAGTATCTGCTGATTGCCTTTCCTCTGATACAGACTCTTTCTCACTCTCTGTACCCTGCCCACACTCAGACAGTCCCCCAACCTGAAGCAAATACTCACCAGCAACTACACACCACACAACAAAAACACCAACCCAGGAACCAAACCCTGCTACAAACCCCGGTGCCAACTCTGTCCACATATCTATTCAAGGGACACCATGAAAGGACCTAACCATATCAGCCACACCATCCAGGGCTCGTTCACCTGCATATCTACCAATGTGATATATGCCATCATGTGCCAGCAATGCCCCCTGTACATTGTACATTGGCCAAACCGGACAGTCTCTACGCAAAAGAATAAATGGACACAAATCTGACATCAGGAATCATAACATTCAAAAACCCGTAGAAGAACACTTCAGTCTCTCTGGTCACTCAATAACAGACCTAAAAGTGTCAATTCTTCAACAAAAAACCTTCAAAAACAGACTCCAACATGAAGCTGCAGAACTGGAATTAATTTACAAACTGGGTACCACCAGATTAGGCCTGAATAAAGACTGGGAGTGGTTGGGTCATTACAAAACCTAAACTTAATTTCCCCAATACTAATTTCTCCTTACTGTTAGTCACACCTTCTTGTCAACTGTCTGTAATGGGCCACTGTCTTACCACTTCAAAAGTTATTTTTCCTCACTTGGTATCCTGCTGTTAATTGATTTATCTTGTTAGACTGGCCTCACACTTGGTAAAGCAACCCCCATCCTTTCATGTATTTATATCTGTTCCTGTATTTTTCACTTCATGCATCCGATGAAGTGGGTTCTAGCCCATGAAAGCTTATGCCCAAATAAATTTGTTAGTCTCTAAAGTGCCACTGCGACTCCTAATTGTTTTTGCTGATGCAGAGTAACACGGTTACCACTCTGAAACCTGTCGTCTTTTTGGCAGTGTGAGTGACCTGGCTGTGGACCTGGTACTGAATTACCCTTCCTGGGATGGTACTGGATTCCCCTCAGCAGTGCAAACTAGACTTTTGGCCACCTAAATCATGGTACTGCATACAGCAATTGAGAGATCAATACAGTATACTTCCCCTACCCAGCTACAATGGGACTCAGGGATGGACTCCAAAGATTTCTCTTTGAGCAGGGGAGTGTATGGGTCCCTGGTATTCTCCTGTGTCCACTGATTCAGTATACAAATGCTTATCAGTCATAGCCCTGCTGGACACATTGGGGTATGAAGTGGGTCTGAGAGATTGTCAGCAACTGGTATTACATTCAATTCCATTTTCTTCCTACTCCCCACTCAACTTCCCTGTCCCTCTTCAGGAACCCCTCTCAAGATACAGTTGAAGCAAGAGGGTGGATTCTTCCACTGCTCCAAGATGTGGTGGGAGATTTAGAATTCAGGGGCAGTTGGGGTTTTTAATTCTCATTAATTATTCTTTCTAAAGAAAGAGGGTTGGCAGCCCATTCTAGATTTTTTTGGTGTCTCAACAATATACACCTGGCTCACAGGAAATCCCTCAGATTCCTAGTAGGAACATCTCATTACCAGGGTTCTGTCCTTTAGTCTTTCTCTGCATTGAGAGTGTTCACCAAGAACCTGGTAGTCATAGTAGCTCATTTGCAGAGGAGTTTATTCAGATCCCCTTGAAGGGTTGATCTAAGGAAGTTCAGCACAACAGGTGGCCAATGCAGTTCAAATAACCTTAATGTTCTTTGCCACACTAAAGCTCAAAGTCAACAAAGAAAAATCCACATTCAGCAGACACCTCATGGATCTGATGATCATGGTCCCATAAGAAGTCCTCTCCTCATTAAACTAATGGAAGGACCCACTTCAAGTGTACAAGGAAGTGCTCTTTGCTGCACCTCTACTTACCAAGGCTCTGGGGACAGATGGCTCCATTGAGGGATGTGGAGAGTTCATGTAAGTCACCTTCAAACACCGGGCCTGTGGTCCTCTCAAGAAGTTTGTCTGCACATAAATGTCCTGGAAATCAGAGCCATTTGCCAGGCATGCAAGGCATTCTTGCCTCTACTCCTGGGATTTACAGTCCAAGTGCTAACAAACACCACCACAGTTATATATTATGTCAGCAGTAAAGGAGGAGCTAGGTCATCTGCACAAGAGAGCATTCAGCTCTATTCCTTACCCACTGATGTCACTGGCCCTGCATCATCCAAGCATCAGAACTTGCTAGAAGATCACCTCATGAGGCAGTTCTAAGACAGTCACAAGCGGTCAGTCAAGGACCCAGTATTTCAGAGCATTTTTTTGCAAGTGGAGATACCCATCAATTGACCTATTTGCCACAGGTCAGAAAAGAAATGCCAAGTGTTCTGATCCATTCTGGGCTCTGAGATTCCTTTCTCATCCCCTGGACACTGGGACTAATGTATGCTTTCCCCTAATATCCTTGAAGGACCTGAGAAACCTGAGGCAAGATGTTGGATCAATTGTGATAGCCTCTGCATGGGCCAAGGAGTTCCAGTATTCGGATCTGATGAACCTCTCAGTGGAGCCCCAGATCACTTTGCCTGTCCTGCGTAACATAGTCTCACAGCACAGTGATTAGATCTTTCACCCAGTATTGTTAATAGCCTGGATGCTGGCTCGCTAACATCCACCAGAAAAAGCCGTTCGGTAGAAGTTTAGAACATTCTGTTCCAAAGCAGGAAAGCCTCAACTACATTGACTCATAGCCAAGTAGAAAGTTTTCTATTCTGGCATTAGGACTAGAAGTCTCCCAGCAATATTGGACTATTTATTATCCCCAAAAGCTGGACTTAGTCAGTTCCTCAAGCTGCAATATCTGCAATCACTTTCCTATCCAGAATCACACTATTTTCTCACCCTACAGTGGCTAGATTGCTTAATGGCCTGATTCATGCTTTCCCCCAGTTTGGGAGCTCCCTTTTTAGGACCTCTGTAACATTAAAAGGTTGATGGGTCCCCTCCTTTGAGTGCTTAGCAATCTGTTCCCTCTGCCACCTAGGTATGAAGACTACCTTTCTAGTAGTCGTTACATCTGTTTGAAGGGTAGTAGAGATTCAGGCCCTCAGGACAGGGCTTCCTTACACTGTGTTTCATAAGGAAAGGGTCACTCTCAGGTCTCATCCCAAGTTCCTACCCAAAGTTGTTTAAAATGTTTGTGTATCAATTTATTCATCAAAAGGTAGTCTTTCTTCCCCAAGACTCGCTCAGTCTCAGGGGAAACTAAATTTCATACACGTGATGTATTAAAGAGATTGTAAGACTACCTTAACAGGACAAAAATATTTTAGGTACATACCTAAACTGTGGCCTTCGTAGAGAAAATGAGTGAAGGGTTAGGCACTATCCTTTGAGATTCTTAGCTCGTCTTCAACTGTAAAAGAACATATTATGAGTGAGTTAGATCCACCTAGCTGCATTAGAGCTCATTCTGCTAGACATCAGGCATCCTCTGCTAACTGTTCCTATTTCTGAAGTTTGTATGGTGGGCTGCATGCATGGTTCACTCATTTACAGGACACTATTCTTTTGTGGAGGCTTCCAGGTCAGATGCTGCTTATTTTAGGGCTGTTCTCCATTCATTGTTCAAGTAGGACTCCTAGTACCCACATCCAAGCTAACAGACAACTGCTGTTTGTCACCCAGAGTGGACAATCACTCAAAGAGAGAATGGTTACTTACATTACAGTAACTTACATGACATCTTCGCGATGTGTTGTCCACCTAGATTCCATGACCTGCATTCCTTCCCCACTACTATGGAGTCCTACTCCTCTAGGGCTCTGAACTGGTGAAGGAACTCAGGGACATTTGGGCCTGCTCTGGTGTTTATGCCTTTGGGTGAAGGTTTGAGAGCATGTAGGGGACAAGCACAGCCCCAACGAACACTGCTGGCCAAAAGAGTCTAATCATGTGTGCATGAGGCACATGTGCACCAGGAGTGGAATCCATTTTGACAACACATCTCTAACAACCATACTTACTGTAAGGTAAGTAATCCATTCTTTCAAAATCATCTTTGATAGTAAAATTTTTTTCCCTGTATGGATACCTCCTTCATCCATCAGACTTGATCTTTCCCTCCTTCCCTCAGAACAAATGAACATGTACTATTCAATTTTCCCCTCAAAAAGTTCTGAATTCTACAGTGAGAAGGTAGGACACAGAGCCCTACTTAAAAATCCCTCACTTTTGCTTAATTTGTCTACATGCTCCTATCTTGTAGTGAAGGAGATAGGATTTTAGAAGGAAATTTTTCTGTACTCTGAAAAATGCAGAAATACACAAGTTCCCACCCTTAAGGTTTAGGTGCTTTTTCTTGTGGATAATTGATCTTACCTTAAACGGATGATACAGATTTTTATTCTGCTGAAACCATATTACTCCAAGGCAGGAATCTTTAATCCCAGATAGGAAAAGAGATATCCATAAAATATACCAATTCTAGTGTGTGGTTCTTCACAATCTGGTTCCTGGCCATCTCTATCTGTTGCCTGAAGACAGCAGCCAGTGCACTTTGGAAACTATTTTAAGTAGGCCTCCTAAGTTTGTTTGTTTTTAAACATTTTACACTCACATACCAGACTCCAAAATAGCTAAAGCAGACATCTACTGTTAGTAAAGATTTTATTAATTTATTTCAAAAGGCATGTTGAAAGTATGGCAAGTATCATGGATGAGAACTACACTGATAATATTTATACTCCACCTCTATTCCCCTCACGCCCTACCATACAAACAGAATGAGGGTTTGTTACTTAGTTTAGATCAAAGAGGATTTGATGGACTTACAAAATCAACATTTTTACATCCACCAATCTCAGTAGCCATTCAGGAAAAGTTGCTGACCTACCTTCAGGATACATGTTTGTGTTTCAATCCATCATGTGTTAGATAATAACTAAGATTTACTGAAAAAGGTCAGATTCATTCTGAGAGCTCTGGGCGTGGGTCTCACTGCTGTGGCGCCTCCTGCTGGTCGTCCTTGGGAATTAGCTTTCCCAGCCTTGGAGCACCCTCTGCAGGCTGGTGATCTGCCTTGCCACTGGCCCCGTGTCCCTCCCAGGACCTCTGTGCCCCTTTTCTGCCAGGTGCTGACCCCTGGCAGTACCCCCACAGTTCTGGGTCTCCCCTTCCCAGGGGAACCCCCATCCACTATCCCCACTTTGCCTCAGTCTTGGCTACTGCCCAGTCTCCATCTAGCCGCCGTTCACTGGGGCAGACTGCAGTATCAGCCACTCATCACAGGCAAAGGGGTTCGGACCTGCTGCCTCTACCTACCCATGGGCTGCCCCCTGCAACTCTACACCTACTAGGCCTTGCCAGACCTGCAGCCTGGGGCTTTCCTAGGCCTGAGCTCCCAGCTCCTCTGGCCCTTCCCCAGCCCTGCTCCCAATCTAGGTGTCTGGTTAAGCTCCCTTGTGCTAGGCCCTTCTCTCTCTGAATGCAGAGAGAGTGATGTCTGGGCTCCTGGCTCACTGCCTCTTATAGGGGCCAGCTGGGCCTGATTGGGGTGTGGCCCAGCTGCAGCCACTTCCCCTAATCAGCCCAGCTTTTAGAGCTGCAGCCCTTTCCAGGGCTGCTTTTACCCCTGCAGCCATCCTTCAGGGCTGATTTCAAGCCCTTCAGGGCAGGAGCGGGTGTCCACTCTGCTACAGCATGCCTTTGACTTAGGGTATGTCTACACTACGAAATTAGGTCGAATTTATAGAAGCCGGTTTTAAAGATATTGGTTTTGTACAGTCGATGGTGTGTGTCCCCGCATAAAATGCTCTAAGTGCATGAAGCCGGCGGACCGCGTCCATAGTACCGAGGCTAACGTCGACTTCCGGAGCGTTGCACTATGGGTAGCTATCCCACAGTTCCCGCAGTCTCCGCCGCCCATTGGAATTCTGGGTTGAGATCCCAGTGCCTGAATGATGCAAAACAGTGTCGCAGGGGGTTCTGGGTACATGTCGTCATGCCCCTCCCCCTCCGTCAGAGCAACGGCAGACAATCGATTCGGGCATTTTTACCTGGGTTACCTGTGCAGACAACGTAACACGCCAAGCATGGAGCCCGCTCAGCTCAGTTCACCATCACCATATGTCATCTGGGTGCAGGCAGACGGTACTGCATTGCTACACAGCAGCAGCTAATTGCCTTTTGGCAGTAGACGGTGCAGTATGACTGGTAGCCTTCATCGGCGATCTGGGTGCTGGCAGACGTGGGGCTGCATTGCTACACAGCAGCAGCCCCTTGCCTTTTGGTAGAAGATGGTATATTATGACTGGTATCCGTCGTTGTACTGCCTTCCCAATTACGATGATGGCTATCAGACGTAGTATGCTATTTTCTGCCAAGCACCCAGAAGATGCCGAGGGCTATCAGTCATGCTGCACCGTCGTCTGCCAGCTTAAGATGTAAAAAATAGATGTGTTCTGTATTCATTTGCTTCCTGCCCCCCCTCTGTGAAATCAATGTCCTGCTAAACCCAGGGTTTTGAGTTCAATCTTTGGGGGGGGCCATTCTGTGTGACAGTTGTTTGTGTTTCTCCCTGATGCACAGCCACCTTTGTTGATTTTAATTCCCTGTACCTGTACTCCATGTCGTTACTCACCCCTCCCTCTGTCCGTCAGATACTAGTTTCGCGCCTTTTTTCAGCCCAGACGCCATAGCTCAGATCACCACAGCAATTATGAGCACTATGAACACCATGCGCATTGTCCTGGAGTATATGCAGAGCCAGGACATGCCAAAGCAAAACCAGGACCAGCCGAGGAGGCGATTGCAGCGCGTCGACAAGAGTGATGAGGAAATTGACATGGACATAGACCTCTCTCAAGGCACAGGCCCCACTAATGTGCAAATCATGGTGTTACTGGGGCAGGTTCATGCCATGGAATGCCGATTCTGGGCCCGGGAAACAAGCACAGACTGGTGGGACCTCATCGTGTTGCAGGTGTGGGACGATTCCCAGTGGCTGCGAAACTTTCGCATGCGTAAGGGCACTTGCATGGAACTTTGTGACTTGCTTTCCCCTGCCCTGAAGTGCCAGAATACCAGGATGAGAGCAGCCCTCACAGTTGAGAAGCGAGTGGCGATAGCCCTGTGGAAGCTTGCAATGCCAGACAGCTACCGGTCAGTCGGGAATCAATTTGGAGTGGGCAAATCTACTATGGGGGCTGCTGTGATCCAAGTTGCCAGGGCAATCAAAGACCTGGTGATATCAAGGGTAGTGACTCTGGGAAACGTGCAGGCCATAATGGATGGCTTTGCTGCAATGGGATTCCCAAACTGTGGTGGGGCGATAGACGGAACCCATATCCCTATCTTGTCACCTGACTACCAAGCCACCGAGTACATAAACCACAAGGGGTACTTTTCAATGCTGCTGCAAGCCCTGGTGGATCACAAGGGACGTTTCACCAACATCAACGTGGGATGGCCGGGAAAGGTACATGATGCTCGCGTCTTCAGGCACTCTGGTCTGTTTCGAAAGCTGGAGGAAGGGACTTTCTTCCCGGACCAGAAAATAACCGTTGGGGATGTTGAAATGCCTATCGTGATCCTTGGGGACCCACCCTACTCCTTAATGCCATGGCTCATGAAGCCGTACTCGGGCAGCCTGGACAGTAGTCAGGACCTGTTCAACTACAGGCTGAGCAAGTGCCGAATGGTGGTGGAATGTGCATTTGGACGTTTAAAAGCGCGCTGACGCAGCTTACTGACTCGCTCAGACCTCAGCGAAAAGAATATCCCCATTGTTGTTTCTGCTTGCTGTGCACTCCACAATATCTGTGAGAGTAAGCGGGAGACATTTATGGCGGGGTCGGAGGTTGAGGCAAATCGCCTGGCCGCTGATTACGCGCAGCCAGACACCAGGGCGGTTAGAAGAGCACAGCAGGGCGCGGTGCGCATCAGAGAAGCTTTGAAAACGAGTTTTGTGTGACTGGCCAGCCTACGGTGTGAAACTTCTGTTTGTTTCTCCTTGATGAACCCTCCGCCCCCCCACTTCCCCACCCAGTTCATTCTACTTCCCTGTAAACCAACCACCCCACCCTCCCCTCCCCCCCTCGAGCACCGCTTGCAGAGGCAATAAAGTCATTGTTACTTCATTCATGCATTCTTTATTAATTCATCACCCAACTAGGGGGATAATTGCCAAGGTAGCCTGGGATGGGTGGGGGAGGAGGGAAGGAAAAGGACACACTGCAGTTTAAAACTTTAACTCTTATTGAAGGCCAGCCTTCTGATGCTCGGGCAATCATCTGGGAGGCCCCCCCACCGTGTTCTTGGGCGTCTGGGTGAGGAGGCAATGGGACTTGGGGGGGAGAGCTGTTGGTTACACAGGGGCTGTAACGGCTGTCTCTGCTCCTGCTGCCTTTCCTGCAGCTCAACCATACACTGGAGCATATCAGTTTGATGCTCCAGCAGCCAGAGCATCGACTCTTGCCTTCTCTCTACAAGCTGACGCCACCTATCATCTTCAGCCCGCCACTTGCTCTGTTCATCCCGCGATACAGCCCGCAACCTCTCCTCATAGACTCATAGACTTTAAGGTCAGAAGGGACCATTATGATCATCTGGTCTGACCCCCTGCATGCTGCAGGCCACAAAGCCGTCCCTACCCCTTCACTTGACTCTGCTGTTGAAGTCCCCATATCCTGTGGCTTAGTGACTTCAATTGGCAGAGAACCCTCCTCTCGTTCATATTGTGCTTTTCTGTAGTCTGACATTGACTGCCTCCACGCATTCTGCTGTGCTCTGTCAGCGTGGGAGGACATCTGGATCTCCGAGAACATATCATCCCGAGTCCGCCGTTTTCTCCTTCTAATCTTCATTAGCCTCTGTGAAGGAGAAACATTTGCAGCTGGTGGAAAAGAAGGGAGTAGTGGTTAAAAAAGACACATTTTAGAGAACAATGTGTACACTCTTTCACGTTAAATTTTGCTGTTCACATTACACAGCACATGTGCTTTCGTTACAAGGTCGCATTTTTCCTCTTTTATTGAGGGCCTGCCGGTTTGGTGTGAGAGATCACTCACGCAGTGCCAGGCAACAGATTTCAGCTTGCAGGCAGCCATGGTAAGCCACAGTCTTTTGGCTTTTTTAACCCTCATAACATGTGGGAATGGTTTCAAACAGTAGCGCCCTCATTTCCCATACCAAGCACCCGTTGGGTTGGCCATTTAAAATGGGTTTGCAATGTAAAAGGAGGGGCAGCGGTTTCCGGGTTAACATGCAGCACAAACCCAACTAACCCCCCTCTCCCCCCCACACCCAATTCTCAGGGATGATCACTTCACCCCTTCCCCGCACCGTGTGGCTAACAGCGGGGAACATTTCTGTTCAGCAGAGCAGGAACGGGCACCTCTGAATGTCCCCTTAATAAAATTGCCCCATTTCAACCAGGTGACCGTGAATGATATCACTATCCTGGGGATAACAAAGAGCGATAAGGAAGGGGTGTTGTCTGCATGCCAGCAAACACCATACGCTGCCATGCTTTGTTATGCAATGATTCCAGACTACGTGCTACTGGCCTGGCGTGGTAAAGTGTCCTACCATGGTGGACGGGATAAGGCAGCCCTCCCCAGAAACCTTTTGCAAAGGCTTTGGGCGTACATGAAGGAGAGCTTTCTAGAGATGTCCCTGGAGGATTTCCGATCCATCCCCATACACGTTAACAGACTTTTCCAGTAGCTGTACTGGCCACGATTGCCAGGGCAAATTAATCATTAAACACGCTTTTAAACCATGTGTAATATTTACAAAGGTACACTCACCGGAGTTCCCCTGTGTTCCCTCAGGGTCTGGGAGCACGCCTTGGGTGAGTTTGGGGGTTACTGATTCCAGGTCCAGGGTGATAAACATATCCTGGCTGTTGGGGAAACCAGTTTCTCCACTTCCTTGCTGCTGTGAGCTATCTACATTATCTTCATCCTCATCTTCCTCGTACCCCGAACCCTTTTCCCTGTGTGTTTCTCCATTGAAGGAGTCAAAGCACACGGTTGGGGTAGTGGTGGCTGCACCCCCTAGCATGGCATGCAGCTCCGTGTAGAAGCGGCATGTTTGCGGCTCTGCCCTGGACCTTCCGTTTGCCTCTCTGGCTTTGTGGTAGGCTTGCCTTAGCTCCTTAATTTTCACGCGGCACTGCTGTGCGTCCCTGTTATAGCTTCTGTCCTTCATGGTCTTTGAAACCTTTTCTAATATTTTGCCATTTCGTTTACTGCTACGGAGTTCAGCTAGCACTGATTCGTCTCCCCATATGGCGAGCAGATCCCGTACCTCCCGTTCGGTCCATGCTGGAGCTCTTTTGCGATCCTGGGACTCCATCACGGTTACCTGTGCTGATGAGCTCTGCGTGGTCACCTGTGCTCTCCACGCTGGGCAAACAGGAAATGAAATTCAAATGGTCGCGGGGCTTTTCCTGTCTACCTGGTCAGTGCATCTGAGTTGAGAGCGCTGTCCAGAGCGGTCACAATGAAGCGCTGTGGGATAGCTCCCGGAGGCCAATAACGTTGAATTCTGTTCACACTATCCCAATTCCAACCCGCTAAGGCCGATTTTATCGCTAATCCCCTCATCGGAGGTGAAGTAAAGAAACCGATTTAAAGGGCCCTTTAAGTCAAAAAAAGGGACTTAGTCGTGTGAACGTGTCCAGGCTTAATTCGATTTAACACTGCTAAATTCGACCTAAATTCGTAGTGTAGACCAGGCCTCTGAATGCCTATTACTTTCACAGAATTGATGCCAATTACTACAGGATATAAATGTTAATCCAAGGCATTGACTGCCAGAGGGAAGGGGAGATGAGGGGGTCTGTCAAGTGAACTGCAATATAAATATTACTGGTACACTTGTAAAGTTTAAGTGGGACCCTGACAAATTAGGCACAATGGAAAATTTGAAATGGATTTGTATTCTTTAATCTCTGCTCCCCACCTCACTCCCTGGAGGCAACAAAACTTGGGGGTTGTTTGGTGAAACTGCCTAGAATATGGTAGGAAATACTTTCTCCTTCATCTGACACATAACTCGTCTTTCTTTTTACTGGTGCCAGCCCCTTGCACTTTTGTGCACACTATACTTGGTAGTTTACACTTGCAGTGAAAAGATACTAACTCTTGTTTTGTAGCCCAGTTTGCAAGTGTTTGTCCATGATGGGAGCCATACAACTGGAAGGAGTCTCCAGGCCAGAACCATGCCTTCAGAGACAGAGTTTTAAGAAATCCTTGAGCTCAATTGTAGGGGCGAGAGGTGGATTGTGAGATGGAATCAGGATGCAGGTTATTTCCAATATGGCTACTGTAGGAGTCCATGCTGCAGGATGTGTTTTACAGGCTATTCAGGTTTTTTAACCCTCAGGAAGTATCTGCTGGAGTCACTAAATTCTTCTATGCTAACAGAGCTGCAAGCTCAGTTAACCAATTTGCTCAAGTTCAAGCTGGCTATAAGCTCTGTCAGTACGGCTAATGGTGTTTTGTAAGCTCCTTTACCTGGACCATTCTGGTTAAAGGAATTTAGGCTTCTCTGAGTAATTCTTGATTTATCTGGTCTTCATTTCAACCTATATTGTTTCACTGAATTTAAATGCATCACTTTTGCTTCACTCCTATAACTATAGGACAGTATAGCTGGAAGAAAATAATATACAGAGAATTTTCATGATCAGTATTTTAAAATAAGACTGAGGAAATTCACAGACTTTGACAAATCCTTATACTGTATTTTAATTTGCTAAACTTATTAGAATGTTATAAAATTTCATACATTTCTTACAAGCCCTATGCCAGGGGTGGCCAAACTGAGGCTTGAGAGCCACATTCGGCTCTTCTGCCAGTAAGGTGTGGCTCGTGGAGCTCCATTCCCCCCCAATTCTCCACCTACCATACTGCGGGGAGAGTGGCTTGGGCCCTCTACCTTGCAGCGGAGTGGTGGGGTAGAGGCTTCTGTCCAGTGTGGAGAGGGGTCTCAGCGCTTCGGCCCCACAGGTGCACCTGCCAGGGCTTGGGGCTTCAGCAGGAGCAGGGTTGAAGCCCCGAGCCCCATCTAG
This sequence comes from Trachemys scripta elegans, assembly GCF_013100865.1. Lineage (NCBI taxonomy): Eukaryota > Metazoa > Chordata > Testudines > Emydidae > Trachemys > Trachemys scripta. Next base: position 55,007,425 of record NC_048305.1, read on the forward strand.
GTGTGCCATGGCTCTCAAACTTCGGAAGATTGTCGTATGCGGCTCAGAGGGTCAGTAAGTTTGGCCACCCCTGCCCTATGCTCTACAAAAGCAGCCATACACTAGCACAAATGCGGACTATATTTCTAAGTAGCAAGTAATCTGTTTAGCCACAGACCCAACTAGAATTCATCCTCCTCGAATATGCCTGTGTCTTACCCATCAGAACTTTTCTTCACATTCTTCCATTTCCACTACTACTGCATATTTTTATATCTCATCATGAGTCAGATTTGGAGGGTTGGGGAGTGTAATAGTACTGTGCTCCATTCAAGCTCATCTAGCAATCAGAGTACCATGTGCTTGCAAAACAATTAGCAAAATGGTTATCAGTGGTTGATTTTAAGCCTGTTGATGGCAATTAAATGTTAACGCTCTATTGAGATAATGGAGTATTTCACATCTCTATTCAAGCTATTTTCAGTCTGTCTGAAGACACAGATTCACATTTGAAAGATTATTTGCCAACTTATGCTTTCGTTTATTTTTAAAAAAATCTGCAAAAACAGTTGGGGCCCCAGAGAATAAAGGCATACCACAGAGTGCTGAATCAGTCCAACCCTTCCATCTCACTGTTGCCATGGCACCCATATGCCCACACTTGTGTACCTCACTACACTTTTATTAATAAGACCTGACTTCCATAGATAGACAGATATCCACTATTTCCCCCTCTGTTGTAAAATCAGAGGACTTTATTTCATTCTCAAACAATTGCCTCACTTTATACGTGCCCCTTAGAGTAGTTCTCAGATTTGAAATTGAAACAAAGTGGTATTTCCCATCATTGCACCAGCTTTAGCAGGTAGAGTGAAGGTAGTTCAGTGTTCAACTTAAATCCAACCTGAACTTAGGACTTCCTGATGTTCCAACATCTACTTCTAGAACTACAATATTCTGTTAAGGTTTTTAGAAGTAATGAGTCTGCTCAACCCTAACTATATCTTACAGAAGAATTTTGTCTCTGAACTGATTTTCAGATATGCTCTCTTGAGAAGAGTCAGCTTTGAATTGGAAAGTACGAACTACAAACAAATGTGTGAACTCATTCCCCTAGTATAATATTTTAAAATCAAGTGGCACCTGTGGTTTTTCTCTCTAGCTGGTACATGCACTTGCCATACTTCCAGAATTTGGAGACAAGAAACTGGGTTCTCTGGTTATCTTATACTGCCTTTTGAAAGAATTTTGCAGTGAGGGAGGGATGCCAAAAATCTTGATAATGTTATCCATTCTTGATAGCAGTTGTGCTGAGTTGGATTTCAACTCTGTCATAGGTCTCCATATTTAATTGGTACAATCAGTAGAATTCCAGTTCAGACATACCATGACAAGTGGAAACTATCTTCTTTTGATTTCTAGCATTTGGCCATGGCTGATTTCTCTGCTAAACAGCTTCCAGCCCCATGAGGAAGATCTTTCCAGCACTAATGGTAAGGATGCCCCTAGACTGTGTTCTGTGAAAGGGAGATGGGAGGGGGGGGAGGAAGTGTCTCTAGCATCATTGGTGTTGGGGTATCATGGTTGGATATGAAAGTCAAATAAAGCACTGTCCAGTATTAGTGCACTTAGAATGTGAATATTTTACAAACTGCTCTTTCCTGTGCTGAGTATATTGTATTTCATTTTATCTATCCTTCACTTCCTATAGATCCCACAGCATGAGCAGTACAGCATTTGTCTAGTAGTGTGAGCTGTACTGTATATGGTGACTGGATATCCATAACCTTACTGGTGCAGCATATTTCAGGCCTTGTTTACTGATATTCTTTCCTGTCTGATTGTTCACCAGCTACCCCACTTCCAGAGGAGTTTGAGTTGCAGGGATTCTTGGCTCTGAGACCCTCGTTCAGGTGAGTGGCAGCTGAAAGATGCTTTACCCGTACTGGTGGTGAAGTACTGAGATGAAGACTTTGTGGTAGGGAGATACTGACGTTCTGCACTAACCCTGTTTTCACAGCAAGTACAGATGAAAGTAGATCTCCTTACAAACAATTTTAATAAGTAAAAAGTGGTCTGCGTGCTAGGACTCCAATCTCTCTAGTTTCGTGATGAACTGGAGTCCATGTCCGGTATCAGACAGGAGTAGAATTTTTGAGGAAGGGAAAGCTTCATTTTTTTTTTTTTTTTAACACATTTGTATATAAAACATACTAAAACTTGTAACATGGACAGGGTTCTTTTTTTCTGGTTTTAATTTTTAGATTTTCCTTTTTTCCTTCAATAGCCTTCAACCCAGCTTTGGAAACAGTGATGATCTTAAAGGAGAACTCACACTGAGAACTTGGGAAAGGAATATATTTATATGAAAAAAAACTACTTGGCCCTTTTGTTTCCTTTGCTGCTGTTGAAGTTGTTGTGGGATTTTCTCCCTCTGAGCCTAACTTGTTCTTCAGTTTGATCCTATAGCAAAGTAGTTCTCCTATGCTTGACATATGAATAATTTCCATAGCATCAGAGTACTAATAGCACTATGACTTCACTGCAGGAGCCCGGAGGAGATGGCTAGTGAGGGAGAAACATTGGTTTAAACAAATTAAACTCCTTATGAAAAATTATTAAATCCAATGATGTACTGTTAACCTTTATGCTTGTGGTCTTAATTAATATGAGGGTATTTCCTAATATCATGCACCCTTTTGTCATGTCATAAAGGACTTGACATCACTAACTTACTTGCTTAATGTAGACCTTCTTTATTAAAGTAATATAACTGAAAATGCAATTCCGATATCTATAACTGTATTTAGGTTATTAAACCCTGCTGAAAATGAAACCTGCAATAGCTTTCTGTACAATTCATCGTCCTTTTTGAAAGCCTCCATTTGCCTTTACGGTACAAGAGGTAACTGAGATTAATTTTATTTTCCGTTCTTTGTTTACGTCCACATTAGGAACTTGGATTTCTCCAAAGGCCACCAGGGGATTACAGGAGACAAAGAAGGGCAGCAGCGACGGGTACGGCAGCAACGACTGATCTTCACAGGAAAATGGATTGCTGACAACCAGCCAAGGTATCTACGCAGCTGCTGGTGCTCTCTCTCACTCCTGTTTGTATATTGTTCTTGCTGTAAAGCATAGTAGTATTGACAGGTGCCAAAGATTTAACCGTTTTGAGTGGAAATGTTGATATGTTGCCTTAGTGTATTGTAGAACACTACATATGTAAGTAAATGTTTTGTACTGTGGTAGTGACTAAAAAATAGTGCGCGAATGCATGGTGCTGATAATGGGCATTCGTGAAACTTGTAATTAGTGGAGAATACACAGTTTCTTAGATTTACCTGTTTGGGGCAGGGATTGTATCTTCCTACGTGGTGGTAAAGCATCTAGTACAATGGGACCTCTGAGTACTACTGTGGTACAATTAAATAACAATACTGGCAATAGTAGGTGAAGTGGTAGAGACTGGGTAATGGTGGGTGGGTGTGCATATTGAAGAGTGCCATCGGCCTGGAAGGTATAATGTAATTTGTGTTATAGAGTTAGTACTGAGGCTGTGGGGTTCGTGTGCTTGCTCGTTGTGTATGTCATGCCATTATTATAGCCTAGGAAGATGGGTTACATGGTTAAAACGACTACTACAGGCTATTCAGTACCTTTTTTTCCCTTTTTTTAGGCTGATTCAGTGTGAAAACGAAGTAGGAAAACTGTTGTTTTTGACAGAAATCCCAGAGTTGTTACTAGAGGACCCTAGTGAAGCCAAAGAGAGTCTCGTCCTACAAGAAACATCCATTGCAGAGCCACTGTCTACAGATGGGAGCCCAGGACTCAAATCAGTTCTGTCTACTGGCAGAAATCTTAGTAACTGTGACACTGGGGAGAAACCAATGGTCACATTCAAAGAGAACATTAAACCACGAGAGGTAAACCGAGAGCAAGGGCGAATCTATCCACCTAAAGATGTGGGTAGGGAAAGAAGGGACTATAGCAAAGGAATAACAGCTACTAAAAATGATGGAAAGAAAGACAACAAGAGAAAGAATGAAACCAAGAAATGCAGCTTGGAGAAGATGCAGGAAGCAGGGAAGCAGAATGTGGCAGTGCAGGTAAGGCATTCAGATTCTGAGTACAGCGTCTGTCCCTTGCCTTTTTCTTAGATGGTAAGCTCTTTGGAGCAGGGATTGGCTTTTTGTATGTGCAGCATCTAGCTGAAAAGAGCCCTAACTGAGGTCCTAGGTGCTATTTCTATGCAAATAGTTAATAATTGAAGAACAGCAACAGGCCTTATTTAGGGACTAGATATAAAAGTGATTCATGGCATTTCCTTACAAGTTTACTCTTGGGGGAAGGGAGGTAATGGAGGGTGACCTGGTTGCTGTGTTCAGTGCCTTAAATTGTAGTTCTACACTGAAAAGTCAGTAGTTAAAAATGGCACTTCTGACTTGACAGATCAGCTCCTCTACTATACACAAGGACCTGTTTACTTTAGTGTCATACATTTTTACTAGGGCTGTCGATTAATTGCTGTTAACTCAAGCGATTAACTTAAAAAATTAATTGGGATTAATCTCAGTTTTAATCACACTATGAAATAATAGACTACCAATTGAAATTTAATAAATATTTTGGATGTTTTTCTACATTTTTCAATATTTGATTTCAGTTTACAACACAATACAAAGTGTACAGTGCTCACTTTATATTATTTTTGATTACAGATATTTGCACTGTAAAAATGATAAACGAAAGAAATAGTATTTTTCAATTCACCTCATACAAGTACTGTAGTGCAATCTCTTTATCTTGAAAGTTGAACTTACAAAGGTAGATTTTTTTTTTTGTTACATAAGTGCACTCAAAAACAAAGCAATGTAAAACTTTAGAGCCTATAAGTCCTCACTCAGTCCTACTTCTTGTTTACCAATCACTAAGACAAACAAGTTTGTTTACATGTATGGGAGATAATGTTGCCCACTTCTTATTTACAATGTCACCTGAAAATGAGAACAGGTGTTCACATGACGCTGTTGTAGCTGGCATTGCTAGGTATTTTCATGCCAGATATGCTAAACATTCATATGCCCTTTCATGCTTCCGCCACCATTCCAGAGGACATGCTTCCATGCCGATGACACTCTTAAAATAAATAATGCACTAATTAAATTTGTGACTGAACTCCTTGGGGGAGAATTGTGTCTCCTGCTCTGATTTACATGCATTCTGCCATATATTTTGTCTTATGGCAGTCTCGGATGACGACCCAGCACATATTGTTCAATTTAAGAACACTTTTACTGCAGATTTGACAAAATGCAAAGACCGTACCAAATGTGAGATTTCTAAAGATAGCTACAGCACTTGACCCAAAGTTTAAGAATCTGAAGTGCCTTCCAAAATCTGAGAGAGATGAGGTGTGGAACATGTTTTCAGAAATCTTAAAAGAGCAACACTCCGATGTGGAAACTACAGAACCCAAACCACCAAAACAGAAAATCAATCTTCTGCTGGTGGCATCTGATTCAAATGATGAAAATGAACATGTGTTGGTCTGCACTGCTTTGGATTGTTGTTGAGCAGAGCCCATCATCAGCCTGGACGCATGTCCTCTGGAATGGTGGGTGAAGCATGAAGGGACATATGAATCTTTAGCGAATCTGGCACGTAAATATCTTGCAACGCCGGCTACAATCGTGCCAGGCGAATGCCTGTTCTCACTTTCAGTTGACATTATAAACAAGAAGCAGGCAGCATTATCTCCGGCTAATGTAAACAAACTTGTTTATCTGAGCGATTGGCTGAACAAGATTGGCTGAACAAGAAGTAGGACTGAGTGAACTTTTAGGCTCTAAAGTTTTACATAGTTTTATTTTTGAGTGCGGTTATTTTTTGTGCGTAATTCTACATTTGTAAGTTCAACTTTCATGATAAAGAGATTGCACTACAGTACTTGTATGAGGTGAATTGAAAAATACTATTTCTTTTGGTTTTTTTACAGTGCAAATATTTGTAATAAAAAATAAAGTGAGCACTGTACACTTTGTATTCTGAGTTGTAATGGAAATCAACATATTTGAAAATGTAGAAAACATCCAAAAATATCTAAATAAATGGTATTCTATTGTTTAACAGAGCAATTAATCAGTTTTTTTTTTAATTGCTTGACAGCCCTAATTTTTACTACTGTTAGCGCTACATAATCTGCAAAGCTTGAGTATAGACTGAATTCTGTTCTGCCTCATATATTAACTTGATACAAGACAATAGGGTTGCATAGGTGTACATGAGGACAGAAATTGACTTGTAGAATCTTACTGCTGGTGGTTCATGAGCCAGCTAACACAGCTTGACTTTCAGATACCAGATTGTTGTAAGGCTGAGAGTTAATAAGCCACCTTTTTAACTTGTAACTGAGCATATTTGGTAAGGAGACATTGATGGATTCAACCCTAGAACTCCTAATGCCAGTTTTAGTACCACCCTTTTGTAGAGAACCATTACATTTTGAGGGCCCCCAAGGACCTAGGAAAAATCACTTCAGCTGTCTAGAACAGGGGTCGGCAACCTATGGCATGCGTGCCAAAGACGGCACGCGAGCCGATTTTTAATGGCACACTGGAGCCTGCTGGGACTTCAGCATGCCATTAAAAATCCTGCCCAGCCCGGCCCGCTCTCCTCTGCCCTCCACTCCCCCTGCGGGGGCAGGGAGCAGAAGCATAGCCGTGCGCATGGGGTGGGCAAATGAGCCCACTCTCCCAGCACGGCAAGCCACGGGGTCCGCGCTCCTGAGCCGGAGCGCAGCAAGCTGCCGGCCCCTCCCGCGCCTTCTCCCCTCCCCGGAGCTCTGCCGCCGTGCGTGCAGCACTCTGGGGGTTGGGGCTGCGTGCTCCCGCGGGGCAGTGTTTGGCTCCGTGGGGAGGAAAAGACGCTCCCCGCTCACCCGGAGCCCTGCCGCCGCACTCGCAGAGCTCTGGGGGCCGAGGCTGCGCGCTCCCACGGGGCAGCTTATCAGGCTCTGCGTGGAGCCTCATGGTAAGGGGTCCGGGGCCAGGGGGGTTGGATAAGGGGTGGGCGTGGGGGCAATCAGGGGACAGGATGGGTTGGATGTCTCTGGAGGGGGCAGTCAGGGAGCGGGGGGGTTGGACGGGGCATGGGAGTCCCGGGGTCTGTCAGGGGGCGGGGGGTGGATAGGGGGTCAGGGCAGTTGGGACAGGGAGCAAGGAGGGTCCTGGGTGGGGGGTCTCTGGAGGGGGTGGTCAGGGAACAAGGAACTGGGGGGGTTGGGAGTTCTTAGGGGGCAGTCACCCAGTCCTCTCCCCTGAGCCCTGATCTCCCCCCCCCCACACACACACACACACTCTGCCCCGAGCCCCGCACACACCCCAGACCCTTGCCCTGAGCCCTGTACCTCCCTCATACACACCCAGCCCTCTGCTTGACTCCTTCATCCCACCCCCACAACCCTTGCCCTGACTCTGGCACCCCCACACATCCCCAGCCCCCGCTGTGCCCTGACACCTGCACTGCTCCACATCCCCACCCCCCACACATCCCCCACCCGGAGCACCAAATGGGAGCTCCTGCACCCCGCTCCCAACATACCCATATGAACCCCTCGCCGACATTCCCATCTGCACCCCTCACATCAAATGGGAGCTGCCCAGGTAAGTACCCCACACCCGAACCTCCTGCCCCAACCCTGAGCCTCCCTCATTTTAGCTCCTGGCCAGACCCTACACCCCAACCCGCAGCCTGCTCCTTCACCCCCAGCCCTGTGCTCAGTGCACTGCCACCCTCAGCTCAGTGCAGAGAGAGGAAGAGAATGCCCAGAACCAGGGAGAAGGTAGGTACTCACTGTATGTGGGGAGGGCCGGGACCCCAGACTGGCAGCGGGCTGAGTGGATCCGGCAGCCAGGATCCCGGCTGGCAGGAGCCGGCGGATGCAACCCCTGAGCGGCAGTGAGCAGAGCCGCTGCTGGTCTGGGGTTCTGGCTGCCGGACCCTTGCCAGCTGGGGTCCTGGCCGCAGGCCTCGCTCAGCCTGCTGCTGGCCTAGGTGAACAGAATCCCAGACCAGCAACGGGCTGAGCGGGCCAGTGGCGTAAGATCAACATTTTAATTTCATTTTAAATGAAGCTTCTTAAACATTTTGAAAACCTTGTTTATTTTACAATTCAACACTAGTTTAGTTATATAATATATAGACTTATAGAGAGAGACCTTCTAAAAAACATTAAAATGTGTTACCGGCACGCGAAACCTTAAATTAGAGGGAATAAATTACGACTCAGCACACCACTTCTGAAAGGTTGCCGACCCCTGGTCTAGAAAGAGTGAGTGTGTATCAGATCCATCAGCTGCCTTTGCTACAGTATCTATGATGTTGATACAGCTCCTTTTTTGGCAGTGATTGATAGACTGGTATTGTGTGCAGTTCTGGTCTCCCATGTTTAAAAAAGATGAACTCAAACGGGTACAGAGAAGGGCCACTAGGATGATTAGAGGAATGGAAAACCTGTCGTATGAAAGGAGACTCGAGGAGCTCGGGTTGTTTAGCCTGACCAAACGAAGGCTGAGGGGGGATATGATTGCTCTCTTTAAGTATATCAGAGGAATAAATACTAGGGAGGGAGAGGAATTATTCCAGCTCAGTACTAATGTGGACACGAGAACGAATGGATATAAACTGGCCGTGGGGAAGTTTAGGCTTGAAATTAGACGAAGGTTTCTGACCGTCAGAGGGGTGAAATATTGGAACAGCCTTCCGAGGGAAACGGTGGGGGCGACGGACCTGTCTGGTTTTAAGATTAAGCTAGATAAGTTTATGGAGGGAATGGTTTAATGGAATAACGTGAGTTTCGTCAAAGGAACAGCGTGCCATCGCTGGTAAATAGTATAATGGCCAATGAGAGTCTGGCTGGAGAATCTTGCCTACATGCTCGGGATTCTACTGATCGCCATATTTGGGGTCGGGAAGGAATTTTCCTCCAGGGTAGATTGGCAAAGGCCCTGGAGGTTTTTTGCCTTCCTCCGCAGCATGGGGCAGGGATCGCTAGCTGGAGGACTCTCTGCTAATTTAAGTCTCTAAACCACAGGATTTGGGGACTTCAACAGCAGAGTCAAGGGAAAGGGTTGGGATGGCTTTGTGGCCTGCATCATGCGGGAGGTCAGACTAGATGATCATAATGGTCCCTTCTGACCTTAAAGTCTATGAGTCTGAGTCTACTCTGCGGTGATTCAATTTATTTTCTTTGAGGGAATCAGAGAGTGGCTTTGGACAACTGGTCTTCTGCTCATTCTCTTCTTAGGGCTTTCTTGAACATTCATACTTCATCTAATGCAGAATGTAGTGCAGTTGTGTATCTATATATTCCAAAGATGACACTAACACTTCATTTCTCGTTTCAATTCAAGGTGTTGATCATGACCCCTTAATTGTTTGGGTCCTGGCCATCTTAAGACTGCATGTCTCCTCAGCACTCCCCTGACAGTTGAAATTCCGATGAGGGTCATGAGCTGACATGTCTCAGATTCAAACAGGGACTGTGGAGGCATAATTTTTTCAGTGGCATGTTTAGACTAGAGTCAAATTCCCTCCCTTTGTTGGTCTGACAGCTTTAGTTTGACTTTAGGTCATTCTGCAAAGCCTATCTGTTTGCTCAGGCTTTCCCTGAAGGAACTGGTGGTTCTTTTGTGGTGGGGAGGTGAAGTACAGAAGAAATGGTCAATCTTACATTTTTGTTTTCATAAATTGTAAGCGAAGCAAGACTAGTAAGAGTAAGTTAGACATCACAAAAATAAACCAGGGGAAATTGGCTAGATACTAGGACAGTTCTTTACAAATTCCAGTGAAATGGGAAGGATTACACTAAAAGATAACGAGGAGTCCTTGTGGCACCTTAGAGACTAACAAATTTATTTGGGCATAAGCTTTCGTGGGCTCTGACCTACTTCATCAGATGCATGGAGTGAAAAATACAGTAGGTAGGTATAAATAATATACAGCACATGAAAAAATGGGAGTTACCTTGCCAAATGGAGGGGGTCAGTGCTAACGAGGCCAATTCAGTCACGGTGGATGTGGTCCATTCCCAACAGTTGACAAGAAGGTCTGAGTATCAACAGAGGAAAAATTACTTTTTTGTAGTGACCCAGCCACTCTCGGTCTTTATTCAGGCCTAATTTGATGGTGTCAAGTTTGCAAATTAATTCCAGTTCTGCAGTTTCTTGTTGAAGTCTGTTTTTGAAGTTTTTTCATTGAAGAATGGCCACTTTTAAGTCTTTTATTGAGTGTCCAGGGAGATTGCAGAGCTCTCCTACTGGTTTTTGAATGTTACAATTCTTGATGTCTGATTTGTGTCCATTTATTCTTTTGTGTAGAGACTGTCCAGTTTGGCCAATGTACATGGCAGAGGGGCATTGCTGGAACATGATGGCATATATCACATTGGTAGATGTGCAGGTGAACGAGCCCCTGATCGTGTGGCTGATATGGTTAGGTCCTATGATGGTGTCCCCTGAATAGATATGCGGACAGAGTTGGCAACAGGGTTTGTTGCAGGGATTGGTTCCTGGGTTAGTGTTTCTGTTGTGTGGTGTGTAGTTGTTGGTGAGTATTTGGGGGTCTGTCTGTAAGCGAGGACTGGCCTGTCTCCCAAGGTCTGTGAGAGTGAGGGATCATCCTCCAGGATAGGGTTGTAGATCCTTGATGATGCACTGGAGAGGTTTTAGTTGAGGGCTTTAGTGATGGCTAGTGGCGTTCTGTTACTTTCTTCGTTGGGCCTGTCCTGTAGTAGGTGACTTCTGGGTACCCTTCTGGCTCTGTCAATCTGGAATGGGCCACATCCACCCTGACTGAATTGGCCTTGTTAGCACTGACCCCGCACTTGGTAAGGCAACTCCCATTTTTTCATGTGCTGTATATTTATACCTACCTGCTGTATTTTTCACTCCATGCAGCTGACAAAAGCTTATGCCCAATAAATTTGTTAGTCTCTAAGGCCTGGTCTACACTGGGGGAGAAGGGGGGATCAGCCTAAGATACACAACTTCAGCTACGAGAATAGCATAGTTGAAGTCGATGTATCTTAGGTCGACTTACCTCGCATTCTCACGGTGCGGGGTCGACTGCTGCCGCTCCCCTGTTGACTCCGCTTCCGCCTCTCACCGCGGTGGAGTACAGGAGTGGACGGCAGAGTGATCGGGGATCGATTTATTGCGTCTACGCTAGACAGGATAAATCACTCACTACCCGCCAATCCGGCGGGTAGTGTAGGTGTACCCTAAGGTACCACAAAGACTCCTCGTTGTTTTTGCTGATACAGACTAACACGGCTGTCACTAAAAGATAAACATACATAAGGAAAGGCAGAGTGCCTTAATTTACATCCTCTTCTAGCCCTCTCAGTGTACGAGTTACTTCAGCTTACTCAACTCTCTCATCTAGACTCTCATCAGCTTACCATTATGTAACTTATACTGCTTTACCTGTAACTAGGGCCCTACCAAATTCACAGCCATGAAAAATGCGTCATGGACTGTGAAATCTGGTCTTCCCCCGTGAAATCTGTTTTTGTGTGTGCTTTTACCCTATATTTTTGAATCTTGGCCCACTCAATCTAAGGAAATAACTTGGTGTACAATAACTAGTGTGGAAAGCCTAGAAAAGAGGGGTGTAGCAGGTAAAATAGGAGGGTGTAAGGAGTTGTTTGCTCAAGTGGCATAGTAGATTGCGCTTATTAGCAACTCTTTGGCTGCCAGCAAAAAGTTGCTATTATCAGAGAGTTGCTAATAAGCAGAAGAAAGATTTGCAAGGCAGCAGCCAGGGAAGAAAGCATTGGGATATGCCTTTTCTGGATGTAGCCATGCAAACCTGACTCTGGCAGGGCAGCTGCAGTCTGGATGTTGGGACTTTCTATGGGGAGCTGAGGGGCTCATGAGGTTGCACCATACCTCTTCCTAAATTCTCCACGGGTGAGGGATCAGCACAACCCAGTGCTTTCTTCCTGGTATGCAGTCCCCTGGCAAGGCACAGGGAGAGGTACTGTGCCATGCTGACATCCGGGATGCAGCTCCCCTCCCTGTTACTGCCCTGCCCACAACCTTCCCGTCCATCCATAGCCCCATACCGCCTGTGCAGTCCCTGTGTGCAGGGAGGTTTGCTGGGCTGCAGCCCCAGAAGGAAGAACTGGGATGGGCTGAGCACTAGCAGCAAGCAGGTTTGGGGGGTTGCAAGCAGGGAATGCCTGTCCTACCACTTCCTTTCCTGGCTGCAGCCTTGCAAATCTGCCTGCGGTGGGGCCTTTCTTTAAAATAAGGGATGTGGGGAGGGGTGCTAATAAGTGGTGTGCCGTTGCCAGGATCAAAATCCCATTAACATTGATGTTAATGAGAATGGAATTGGCAACATTTTGCTGGGACGCATTAACTGGAAGTTGCTAACATCAGAATTGCCATTAAGTGGAATCTACTGTATACCATCTTACAAGTCACTGCTACGTTTGGCCTATGTATCCAACTAGAAGTGAATGAGAGACTAGTTGATAACTAGGGTTACCATACGTCCGGATTTTCCCAGACATGTCCGGCTTTTTGGGCCTCAAATCCCCGTCCGGGGGGAAATCCCAAAAAGCCGTACATGTCCGGGAAAATAGGGAGGGGCTGGCACCGCTGGGTGCTGGGCCGGGGGTGCTCAGCCGGGGGCTGGGCCGGGGGTGCCGGGCCGGGCCCGGGGGGGGCTGGGCGGGCGGTACTGGGCCGGGGGCCGGGCCGGGCCCGGTGGTGCGGGGCTGGGGGTGCTCGGCCGGGGCTTGGGCCGGGGGCCGGCACCCCAGGAGCCAAGCCAGGCTGGAGACGCCGGGGCCGGCCGCCGGAGGGAGCCGCTCGGTTGCGGGGGCCAGACTGGGCCGCGCCCCACCCCCACCCCCTCAGCTTACGTGCTGCCTGCTTCAGGCTTCCTGCGAATCAAATGTTCATGGGAAGCAGGGGAGGGGGCGGGGTTGGGGCAGGGACTTTGGGGAAGGGGTGGAGTGGGGGGGGGGGCAGGGGCGGGGGCGGAGCCCCGTGGAGTGTCCTCTTTTTGGACACTCAAAATATGGTAACCCTATGATAACTCTCACAGAGGGGGCTGGAAAAAGGTACAACTTACATCTACTTATATTGGCTCCTGAATTTGGCTTTGTTCTCTGGGTAGAGTTTAATGTTGTTTCATTCCTGATAGTGAGTGGCTGTATTTACTGTGCTGTTGGGCAGTTTAAGAAAAACTATGGAAGTACATTGTGCTTCCCAGAGCAGTTTCAACACTGGTGTATTGAATATTAGCCAGATTTCTGGCTGCAGACAACTGTCCAGGCAACGGGGGTTTGTGAAGTCAGCTAAGCCTTATGTTGAAGGGACTCTCCAGCTGCCCTGTTTAGGCAGCATTCCATCTCCTTTGCAAGCTAGAGCAGTACAAGGGGGGTGAAGCCAAGGGACAGGATATAGCCCAATGTGTTTAAGATAAATAATAGTTCAAATTTAATAGCACCTAATTGTATAATTTTCTCAAAGGTAATTTTTCCCATTTCACAGATAAGGGAAATGCTTGCTCAGTGGCACACAGAGTATGACAGTGTGGAATAGACTGATTCCCTGAATCCTGCTCTAAGCACTAGACCATGTTACCTCACCTGGGAGCAATGAATCCAATAGGGCAATAGAAAGTGTAATGGAGATTTTCTTAGGGAATAAGACACTTGGTAGAATGGTCTCTGATGTAAAGCTGACTTTCTCCAAGTATCCTGAGGTTCCCCATTAATCTCTAAATCAGACCCGAACCATCAGCTGATGCAGCTACTAATTGTGTTAGTGATTTAAATTAAGTGCTTTATGGAACTGTAATATTAAAGACTTGCGTTGGGCTTAATGTTGCTAAGACATTTTGTTTATGCACGAATATTGTGTAAACCAATGCTGAAGAAATGACAGGCTTGCTGGCTGGTAAATTCATGTCCTGGTAGCATGTTTACTGTATGAGGGGCACTGTTTGGTCATAGTATTATAAAGGTAACCTGCAAAGGAAGAAATTTACACTTCTAATCTGCTTTACGATAGATAAAGAATTTTTATTTCAATGGGATTACTTTTGTTTAAAGTTAAGCATGTGTATGAGTGTTTACAGTACCTTGGGCTAAAATTGTACTCAACTATTCTTTCAGTGACAAAATCTGTCACTGAAAAAAAGTTACTTTCAACACTAACAAAGCTATTAACTTTTTAAATACACACAGGCCACAGCTTTCAAAAATAGAGGTCTAAAATTAGGCACCTAAATCCATATTTAGGCACTTAAGGGTGGAATTTTCAAAGTCACTTTAGTGACTGAAGAGCAAAGTTGACTTCAAACCCTGAAGGAGTATAGCCTGGTGAAAATAATGCATCTTTCTTGACTTGTGGAAATTCAGTATATCAGAAGGTGATGTTGGCTATAGATGTGTAGTTTATCAGCTTTGTGGTTGAGCGTTTATGGCATCCTCACAGTAAGGTTGATAATGAGGCTCTGTCTTTTTCAGCATAAATAAGTGTTTAAAATGTAAATTATTTTGGATTTTTTTTCCCAATATAAAATCTCAAATTCTGCTATTTAGGAAACTAAAGAAACAAACAAATATAAAACATCCACTTCAGCAAGTTAAGACTATAAAATGGTAAGAAAGTTAAAAACTAATGACAAAATCTGATTAGATTTTTAAAAATCTAATAAAATTATCAGTCCTGCAAGCAGAAGAAATCCATTTTGAAAAAAACTTCAAAGCCTACTTCAGTACATAAAGAAATAAAACAGGACAGAAGACCCCTTTTCTGCGGGTCACCTTCAGAACTTTTGTACAACATTGATGTTTTAATTTTCATTTTATGGAAAATACTTTGGGGATATTCAAACGTTCCTATTGCCTGATTGCGAAGGGGGTACTTGTTTTCATGTAGCTATTACACAATAATTTGAAAGGGGTCTGCTTCCAAATCAGTCACAGTAATAGAGTTGCCAGTAGAATTAGGAACTTGAGGTGCACACAAGAAACAAAATCTGGATGTTTTCTGACTAGTAAAATTTATTTGCAAACAAGATCACAAACACTGTAATACATCAAAGGAGATGGAGCCAATACAAAATGGCTAGCACTTGCATATTCGCATCATCTCTTGTGAGGAGCCCCAGAATACATGAGGTGATCTGCGTGTGGTTGTCAAATCAACGCAACCAACATGTTCGACTGCCCTGAGGCTGGGTCTTAACTCGTATAGGGTGTTATGCCAACGCCCACCGTATCTTATACATATTCAGTGATGGTTTTAACCTTTTCCCTTATAGGTACTTCTACCCTCAATAAAATTGGAGTCCCTGTCTTCAGTCGCTCAATTTGTCTCTTACGTCATACTTATTAGCATTTACATCAATTAGTTGCCATGGTACATCTGCAGTTAGTACATGTTAGTTTTAGTTAAGCTCGACATCCTTTAAAATTTCCCTAAAATTTCCAAAAATATACTTTTGTGGTACCTCACTTTGCTTTTTCCCATCACGTACCACTCTCATTTACTGTAATACTCACCTTGTGACTTAAGGTCAAACTGTCGATTAAAGACCACTCACCCGGTAACTACGTACATCAACACTTTTTATGCCTAGGCCTTAGTTATGCAAAGCTTATTGTCATACAGGCTTGTGACCTGTAGGCCCTTGTGTTACAGCCTTATGACTTCTGAATGACTCTTACCTCTATGCTTGTACTGTGTAGCACTGGAAACTAAGTAACTTTGTATTGCATGAGAATGAGGAAGTGAGTGGCTAGACATTGTACCCTGTTTCCCCGAAAATAAGACAGTGTCTTATATTAATTTTTGCTCCCAAAGATGCGCTAGGTCTTATTTTCAGGGGATGTCTTATTTTTCAATGAAGAAGAATACGGTACACATTTTTTTGCCTTATTATCGGGGAGGTCTTATTATCGGGGGGATGCCTTATATTACAACGAGAGGCAAAACTGTAAGTAGGCCTTATTTTCGGAGGATGTCTTATTTTCGGGGAAACAGGGTAGTGTGCATTTTAATGCACATCACACATATTCAAGGCTCTGTGTGTATAAAGTAGTTATTCAGTCCCTTAGATTCTTACATAATTCTTTGAATCTGCTACATAATTGTTTCCCCAAATCGAAATGTTCATCATGCAGTACAAAACCTTTGACTACCCGTGTGATGGGGTTGGATCACAGAAACCCCCTTGGGAACTGCCACCTGATTTGCCGAGACTGCCTCTGAGCCTGTTTTCCCTACCAGTTTGGGACTCCAGAACCCTGCCTTGTTTGAGCCAGACATGCTAACCTTCTACAAACACAGACCCAGGTCTGAAACATGTCCCACAAAAGTTGCAGGCTTAACTGAAAACAGCTTAAGAAGTGTTCCTGTCTCCAACACTCAGATGCCCAGCTCCCAATGGGGTCCAAACCCCAAATAAATCTGTTTTACCCTGTATAAAACAGGGTAAAATCCTAAATTGTTGGCCCTCTAACACTAATAGAGATTCACAGCTGTTTGTGTGTCCTCCCCCCGGTATTAATACATACTTTGGGTTAATTAATAAGTAAAAAGTGATTTTATTAAATACAAAAAGTAGGATTGAAGTGGTTCCAAGTAATAACAGACAGAACAAAGTGAATTACCAAGCAAAGTAAAATAAAACACGCAAGTCTAAGCCTCGTATAGTAAGAAAACTGAATACAGATAAAATCTCACCCTCAGAGATGTTTCAATAAGTTTCTTTCACACGCCTTCTTTCTTGGACGCCTTCCTAGTCTGAGCACAATCCTTTCCCCTGGTACTGCCCTTGTTCCAGCTCAGGTGGTAGCTAGGGGATTTCTCATGATTGCTGCCCCCTTAGTTCTGTTCCACCCCCTTTATATATCTTTTGTGTAAGGCAGGAATCCTTTGTCCCTCTCTGGGTTCCCACCCCTCCTTCTAAATGGAAAAGCACCTGGTTAAAGATGGAGTCCAGTTCAGGTGACATGATCACATGTCACTGTAAGACTTCAAGCCCTCATTCCTCCCAGCCTGACTCACAGGAAGGCCTGCCTGCAAACAGAGCCATCCACAATCAATTGTCCTAGTTGATGGGAGCCATCAAGATTCCAAACCACCATTAATGGCCCACACTTTGCATAATTACAATAGGCCCTCAGAGTTATATTTCTAGTTTCAGATACAATAATGATACATACATACAAATAGGATGACCACACTCAGTAGATTATAAGTTTTGTAATGATACCTTACAAGAGACCTTTTGCATTAAGCATATTCCAGTTACAGTATATTCACACTCATTAGCATATTTTCATAAAATCATATAGAGTGCAATGTCACAACCTGAAAATGTGGGGGCAGCATAGAATTGACATTAATATCCAATAACACATGATACTGTGCTGGATGGGGCTGAGTAGAGATTGGAAAAGAACTGGTGTTCGGGTAGGGAGGCTTGCACCGAGGGACCACTCGAGGGACCTTTTAAATAATTTGGGTCAAATGAGCTGCATAAAATATAGGGCCTTGCATATATACTGCATAATTTAGGATGGAGCAATACATTGGGAGAAATCTTGCTGCAGCTTCTTTTCCAGACTGCATTTGTTCTTATACACTGTGAAGTAGGGAAGTACTACTGTCCCCATTTTACAAACTGGGAACTGAGGCACAGACAGGCTAAGTGACTTGCAGAAGGTTGCACAGGAAGCTTGTGGATCTCCCAAGTCCTCATGCCCTAACTACTTGGACCATTCTTTGCCTCTGACTATCTGGACAGAGTGAATATATCTCAATCTGGGCCTTCCATTTCAGAACTGAGATGATGTGATGGCTGACAAAAATTCTGTAACTATTTTTATGTGATTTCTTTTGATATAGGTAAAATCTCAGACTGAGATGAGGAAAACTCCGGTGTCCGAAGCCAGGAAAACACCAGTAACTCAGACTCCAAGCCAGGCAAGCAACTCCCAGTTCATCCCCATTCATCACCCAGGAGCCTTCCCTCCTCTTCCCAGTCGGCCAGGTAAATCAGCTGATTCTCATCTGAAGCAGCACTTACTACTAACTGCATAGAAATTCATGTGATGAAAGATATATTGAAGTATCCCTCAAGGCAGCAACAGTTTTAGTAAAATTATCATTTCAGGTTATGGACCTGACTTAAGCATAATAACCAGAGGTTGTAGTTGAACTGAAAAGTGAGATAAATAGGGTTCCTTATATTTTGGAATTACGTTCCATGCCATGATGTCTGTATGGTTTACATGCAAATATAGCACATCACTTAGGTTTTGCTGTTGAAGGACAAGCGTCTAACTTTATAACATGAAACTGCTGTAGTCTGCTCTTGTATTTACTTATAATATGACAAACTGAATAAAACAGGATTTTAAGCAAAGATGCTTCACTTAGGAGTGAAGTATTCAAAAGATGAGCCTGGGAGCTTAGATTCATAACTTTGTTAGACACTAACAATCATGGACTCAATAAAAGCACTGGATTTATGGCTCATTACAACAATCTATAACCCAGTAACCCTCCTTTGTCCTGAGACTGCAGAAGTATTAACTGCCCACTTGAATAGTCACTTACAACATGTTAACTCCTTATGCTAAACAAGCTGTTCCACCTTATATGTAGCCATGACACCTTGAGTGTCTTTCCCAGACCTGGAGAAGAACTCTGTGTAAGCTCGAAAGCTCGTCTCTTTCACTAATAGAAGTTGGTTCAATAAAAGATATTACCTCACCCATCTTGTCTCTGTATACAATACTCTCATAACTGCATAGCTGATCTTTTATATTTTATCTGCTTTACAGCCAGGTTTCCACTGAAGAAGGTGTGGTGTTAATATTTGTGTTAAGTTATATTGTTTAAATATGTTTAATGATTTGCTGCTGCTGCTTCTCAGGGTTTTGGTTTATCTACATAAACAGAGGGATCTTGCAGCTTTAAGTGCCACTATCATGTTTACTTTCTCCATGCTGCTTGCCCATGGAGCACTTGCAGAGCCCACCTTCCCCAAGTGGTGCTGCAGCTATTCCAAGTAGCAATTGACCGAAAGTGGGGATGGACAAAGAGGACCATCAGTTCTTCTTCGAGTGCTTGCTCATATCCATTCCATTAGGTGTGCGCGCGCTGCGTGCACGATCGTCGGAGAATTTTCTACCCTAGCAACACCGGCGGGTCGGCTGTGGAGCCCCCTAGAGTGGCGCCTTCATGGCGCTGAATATATACCCCAGCCGACCCGGCGCCCCCTCAGTTCCTTCTTACCGCCCCTGACGGTCGTTGGAACTGTGGAGCGCGGCGTAGCTGTTCTCCACTCTCCCTAGCTTATTCCGTTATTCACAGTTATAGTTATAGTTCTAGTTGTATATAGTTAGATAGTTGTTTATTCACTTTGTTAACAGTTGTTATATAGTTAAAGGGGATTAAGGGGGTTGTCTCCCCCCTTTTTTCCCCCGGCGCGTGGCCGGGCTCATGCCCAAGGCTCCCGGCTTCAAACAGTGCGCCTCCTGCGCTAAGCCTATGCCAACGAGTGACCCGCACGACTCGTGTCTGAAGTGCCTGGGAGAGTCCCATCAAACAGATAAGTGCAAGATCTGTAAGGCCTTCAGACCGAGGACCAAGAAGGAGCGGGACTTTCGGCTCCGGCAACTCCTTATGGAGGCGGCACTTAGCCCGGACGCTCCATCGGCGCGTCAGGCCCCGGCACCTAGCACCTCGGTGCGCAGTGCCCCGGCGGCACCGACCATTCCGACCACGTCGGACAAGCCTCCACGGCACCGGACCTCGTCGGCACCGCACTCACAGCAAGTGCCTCGGCGCCGTTCATCATCCCCGGGACATAAAAAATCCCATAAGACGGGGACCGCCGTGCCGAAGATGCCGGCTCCCCCGGTGCCGGGGGTAGAGCCGCGTCCGCCTGTGGAGCACCGAAAACAGGTGCCTCCAGCACCGTCGACTCCGGCTCCGAGGCAGTTGAGTCCGGTGCAGACAGGGTCACCACCGCGACCGGCGGTGATACAGTGCCTCCCGTCGACCCCAGAGACCTTCGCGACGGCGAGAGACTTGATCGCTCTCACGGAGCCGGCACCGCCCCAACCTCCGGCACCGTCGGCACCGTTGACTCGTCCGGTCCAATCTAGGGGGAAACCTGCCTTGATGCGCCCTCCATCGCAGGGGCTGGAACCACGGCACCGGTCCAGGTCCCGAAGCAGGTCCCCACGCCGCTCGCAGTCCCGGCGCCGGATATCACCTCGGCACCGGTCGTACTCGCGGCCAAGATCATCGTCGCGGCACCGCTCTACGTCTCGGCACCGCTATGATCGTCGGCACCGATCGACATCGAGACGTAGTTCTCGGCACCGCTACGATCGACGCTCGACGTCGAGAGGCCGCTCCCGGCACCGGGCCTACTCAAGATCACATTCCAGGTCCAGGTCTGACTCTCGGCACCGACGTGGTCATCGGCACCGATCCCGTTCTCGGCACCATTCGCCGGCACCGCACAGGGACCGTTCATCTCTGGACCGGCACCGTACGGCACCGTACCTTCCGGAGCTCGTCTCGGCGCGGTTGGCACCGCCATGGCCATCCAGATCAGTGTCCCGATCCTCCGATGGGGCATCGAGATCGGCATACCTCCCTCAGGGACAGGCCGATGATCCGGACATGGGCCACTGGCAGGAGGTAGCGGAGGATCCCGCTCAGGGACCTTCACACTGGTCGTTTTGGACCCCGTGGGCGTACCACCAAGCTCAAGGGGCTCCACCACCATCAGCCTCTCGCTCGGTGCACTCTGAGCAAAGGGCCCCAGAGTCCACCATCTCTCGCCCTCCTCCAGGGGGCATGGAGGCCTCCGTGCCCGCACCTGACGTCCTGGACCCAGAGGCAGGTGATGCTCCGCTCCAAGGCTCATTGGACCAGGCCCCGCCCTTGGATCCCTTGCCACCTGAGGCATCTTCCTCATCTTCCCCAGATGAGGCAGTGGCGGGCACAACGAACACGGGTCCACCCCCGATTGATCTCCGGGCACACCAGGACCTATTACGTAGGGTGGCACGTAATATGGACCTTCAGGCAGAGGAGATTGTGGAGGTGCAGGACCCCATTGTGAACATCCTCTCTGCGGATGCCCCATCTAGAGTGGCGTTACCCCTGATCCGCACGATCCAGGCTAACGCCACTACGATATGGCAAACTCCTGCCTCTATGCCACCCACAGCAAGAGGGGTGGAAAGAAAGTACTTTGTCCCCTCAAAGGACTATGAGTACTTGTATACCCATCCCCAACCGTGTTCACTGGTGGTGTCATCAGTGAATGCAAGGGAGCGCCACGGTCAACAGGCCGCAGCGCCCAAATCGAAGGAGGCTAAGCGCCTCGATTTGTTTGGCCGTAAAGTTTATTCAGCCGGAGGGCTGCAACTTAGAGCAGCTAACCAGCAGGCGCTCCTGAGCCGCTATAACTTTAATTCCTGGAACTCTATGGGGAAGTTCAAGGAATTGGTTCCCCAAGACTCCAGGGAGGAGTTTGGGGCCTTGGTAGAGGAGGGTAAGAAGATGGCTCGGACCTCCTTGCAGGCCTCCTTGGACATAGCGGACTCGGCTGCGAGGACCCTGGCTTCGGGTATCGCTATGCGGAGGATCTCCTGGCTTCAGGTTTCGGGTTTGCCTCCGGAGCTGCAGCAAACCCTACAGGATCTGCCCTTTGAGGGACATGGATTGTTCTCGGACAAGACGGACTCTCGTCTCCAGAGCCTCAAGGACTCGAGAACAATCATGCGCTCCCTGGGGATGCATGTTGCGGGTCCCCAGCGCAGACCATTTAGGCCCCAGCCTCAACGTTTCTACCCCCCTCCACCTCGTCAGAGGCAGGACTCTGCCAGAAGGCGGGGGCGAGGTGGTAGGAGAAGGTGGACTGGCCCTCAACCCGGTCAGAACCAGGGGCCACCAAGGCCACCTTCAGGCCCTAGGCAGAACTTTTGAAGGTGCGGTCAAGGACGGCGCCCCAGTCATCCCCCAGGATCCAACCCCCTCCTTTCGAGATCGCCTCTCCCACTTCCACCGTGTTTGGTCCCTTATAACTTCGGACCGTTGGGTCCTTCGCACGGTGGAGAGGGGATACGCTATCCAGTTTTCTTCAATCCCTCCCTCCCACCCCCCTTCCCCATCCCTCTTCAGGGACCCTTCTCACGAGCAACTTCTTATACAGGAGGTTTCCACGCTCCTTGCTATGGGGGCCATAGAGGAGGTTCCAGTAGAGTTAAGGGGCAGGGGATTTTATTCCCGTTACTTCCTGATCCCCAAGTCCAAAGGGGGTCTGCGACCCATCTTGGACTTGCGCGGACTCAACAAATTCGTAGTAAAGTTGAAGTTCCGCATGGTCTCCTTAGGGGCCATTATCCCTTCCCTCGATCCGGGAGACTGGTTCGCCGCCCTCGACATGAAAGACGCATACTTTCATATTGCAATTTACCCGCCTCACAGACGCTTCCTGCGATTTGTGGTAAGCAAGGTGCACTACCAATTTGCAGTCCTTCCCTTCGGCCTATCCTCGGCCCCAAGAGTGTTCACGAAATGTATGGCTGTCGTGGCAGCATACCTTCGTCGGCAAGGGATACAGGTGTTCCCGTACCTAGACGACTGGCTGGTGCGCGGTCGCACCAAAGAGCAAGTTCGAGATCACGTTCACATAATAGTGCACACATTCAACGAGTTGGGCATCCTACTCAACAAGGACAAATCCACTTTAGAACCTACCCAGAGAATAGAATTCATCGGCGCAGTCCTAGACTCCAGATGTGCACAAGCCATCCTGCCAGACAACCGCTTTTGTACCATCACGAGCCTTATTCAAGGGCTCAGGGCCTTCCCAACTACCACGGTGAGGTCGTGCCTCACCCTGCTGGGTCACATGGCTTCCTGCACGTACGTAACCAGGCATGCCAGACTTCGGCTTCGCCCACTCCAGACCTGGGTGTCATCGATATACCACCCACATCGGGACAGCCTGAACATGGTGGTCACGGTCCCGAACTCGGTCCTGACCTCCCTCACCTGGTGGCTAGATCACAATGTGGTTTGCGAGGGGATGCCATTTCACGCCCCACAACCCTCTCTGCACCTGGTCACAGACGCTTCATCTCTGGGTTGGGGCGCCCATCTCAACGAACACCATACCCAGGGCCTGTGGACTGCACCCCAGATAGCTCTGCACATCAATGTTCGGGAACTGATGGCGGTGCGCCTGGCGTGCCAGGCATTTCTCAACCTCCTACGTGGCCGCTGTGTGTTAGTTCTCATCGACAACACCACGGCCATGTTTTACATCAACAAGCAAGGAGGAGCACGTTCGTCAACTCTATGCCAAGAGGCCATTCGCCTGTGGGACTTCTGCATCGCCCACTCAGTCCATCTCACGGCATCGTTCCTCCCTGGAGTCCAGAACACTTTAGCGGACCGACTCAGCAGGTCCTTTCAGACGCACGAGTGGTCTATCCGCCCGGACATCATACATTCCGTCTTCCAGAAGTGGGGGTTTCCCCAGATAGACCTGTTTGCATCTCGAGACAACAGGAAGTGCCACGTGTTCTGCTCCCTGCAAGGTCGAGCTCCGGGCTCCCTCTCGGATGCGTTTCTCCTTCCCTGGAAAGACCACCTGTTTTATGCCTTCCCTCCGTTTCCTCTGGTCCACAAGGTACTGCTCAAATTGCGCAGAGACCAGGCACAGGTAATTCTGGTCGCTCCAGCGTGGCCGAGACAACATTGGTACACCACACTGTTGGAACTCTCGGTTCAGACACCGATCCCGCTTCCATTATGTCCGGATCTCATCTCTCAGGACCACGGCCGGCTGCGTCACCCCGACCTGCAATCTCTTCACCTCACGGCGTGGCTGCTCCATGGTTCACCCAGGCAGAGCAACAATGCTCACTCTCGGTCCAACAGATTCTGTTGAGCAGTAGGAAGCCCTCAACACGAGCCACGTACTTGGCCAAGTGGAAGCGGTTCTCCTGTTGGTGCGAACAACGAGCCACGTTCCCGTTACAGGCACCTATTCCTCTCATATTGGAATATCTCCTCTCCCTAAAACAGCAGGGGTTGGCGATATCTTCAATTAGAGTTCACCTGGCCGCTATATCAGCCTTTCACCCAGGGGAATTCGCGTCCTCGGTATTCTCTAACGCGATGGTCGTTAGATTCCTCAAGGGCTTAGACCGGACGTACCCACAACAACGTCAGCCCGTCCCGACGTGGGACCTCAACCTGGTTCTCTCCAAGCTCACAGGTCCTCCATTCGAGCCACTGGCCACCTGTTCACTTTTGTACCTATCCTGGAAGACAGCCTTCCTCGTAGCCATCACCTCAGCAAGGCGCGTTTCTGAACTCAGGGCGCTTACATCCGAGCCCCCTTATACAGTTTTCCATAAGGATAAAGTGCAGCTTCGTCCACATCCTGCCTTTCTCCCTAAGGTGGTTTCTCCGTTTCATATCAACCAGGATATATTTCTCCCGGTCTTTCATCCTAAACCACATGCTACTCGCCAGGATCAACGTTTGCATTCTCTGGACGTACGCAGAGCCCTGGCTTTCTATATTGACCGCACAAGGCACTTTAGAAAGACGACGCAACTCTTCGTTGCAGTGGCCGACCGAATGAAAGGCTTACCGGTCTCCTCACAACGCCTATCCTCCTGGATTACGTCTTGCATCCGGACTTGCTATGACCTGGCAGGTGTCTCAGCACCGCACCTCACCGCTCACTCCACGAGGGCCCAAGCTTCCTCGACTGCTTTCCTGGCACAAGTTCCGATCCAGGACATTTGTAGAGCGGCGGTTTGGTCATCAGTCCGCACGTTTACAGCTCACTATGCACTAGTGCAGCAGTCCAGGGACGATGCTGCATTCGGATCAGCGGTTTTGCACACAGCAATGTCTCACTCCGACCCCACCACCTAAGTTGGGCTTGGGAGTCACCTAATGGAATGGATATGAGCAAGCACTCGAAGAAGAAAAGACGGTTACTCACCGTTGTAACTGTTGTTCTTCGAGATGTGTTGCTCATATCCATTCCAAACCCGCCCCCCTTCCCCACTGTCGGAGTAGCCGGCAAGAAGGAACTGAGGGGGCGCCGGGTCGGCTGGGGTATATATTCAGCGCCATGAAGGCGCCACTCTAGGGGGCTCCACAGCCGACCCGCCGGTGTTGCTAGGGTAGAAAATTCTCCGACGATCGTGCACGCGGCGCGCGCACACCTAATGGAATGGATATGAGCAACACATCTCGAAGAACAACAGTTACAACGGTGAGTAACCGTCTTTTCTTACACTAAACTCAACTGAAAATCTGGGTTGGGAGGAGCAGCTTCAGTCCCTTGTCTTCCTCCCCAAACTGCAACAATATGAACTGCAAGAAAAGAAGAGTTAGGCCATGTCTACATGCACAGCGGTGCAGCTGCACCAATGCAACTGTGCGGCTGCAGCATGCATGTTGAAGACACTATGCTGACAGGAGAGAGCTCTCCTGGTAGCGTAATAAAATCACCTCTGAAAGTGGCAGAAGCTATGTCAGTGGGAGAAGCTCTCCTGCCGACATAGCGCTGTGCACATGAGTACTTATGCCAGCGTAATTTGTCGCTCGGGGGTGGTTTGTTCACTCCCTTGAGTGACCTAAATTATGTTGGCATAAACTGTAGACATAGCCTTAGTCTTGCTGAAAGGAGGACTTAGTTCTGTACCCACTTTACTCTTTGGATAAATTAAGTCAGGGACTGGAGACTACCTGGGCGTGGGGTGCATCTTGATAGGTTGCCAGTCCTCCCTCCAGCATTGCAGTGATTCAGTATCAGACAGAATGTGGGATGGAGGAGTGCCCTGAGAGTAGTAGGTTGAAAATCTCAGGATGGTGAAGGCAAGAGAGTTGGAGAAAAAGTAGAAAGAAATAGGTTAATTTTAGTGTAGAAAAATTTCAGGGGGTCTCTCCAGTTGACCATAACCAGTAACTAAAGGGGTAGCTAAAAAAAAATTCAGAAATAGAACTTCCCTCTAAAATATCAAACCCCTTCCCCTGATTTTTGAGTGTGTGAGAATGTATTTCCCCCAAATGACAAAGTCTCTCAAATGTGGAATTACAGCTCATATTTACAGTCTTCATGACTGAAACACGGAAAATAGAAAACCATGATGCATATCCTTCATTGCTTAAGACGTGTGGCTTCCTAATGGTTAAAGGTGTGTTTTTATGTTTTCTAGGGTTCCCACCTCCAGCATACGTTATACCTCCTCCTGTGGCTTTCTCCATGAGCTCAGGTTACACCTTCCCAGGTGGTGTTTCTGTTCCAGGAACCTTTCTTCAGCCTACAGCTCACTCCTCTGCAGGAAACCAGGTGCAAGGTGGGAAACAGTCCCACATTCCTTACAGCCAGCAGCGGCCCTCTGGACCAGGGCCAATGAACCAGGGACCTCAACAGACAGCACCACCTTCCCAGCAACCCCTTACATCCTTACCAGCTCAGGCAACAGCACAGTCTGCAAGCCAATTACAGGTCCAAGCTCTGGCCCAGCAACAACAGTCCCCTACAAAAGCTGTGCAGGCCCTAAGGAAGAGCCCACCACACCACTCTGGATTCCAGCAGGTAAACTTAAAACATAAGAACTATAAAATTCTTCAAGCATCCATGAAAGGGAAGGATGCAGTGGCCAATATTTTTAAAAATAGGAGCACAGGTCCCAGTGACGTCAATAGGACTTGTGCCCAGAAGTCACTTAGATCCTTTTGAAAATCCTGCCTTTCGGCGCTTAAATATGGATTTAGGACTATGGACTTTAAGCTCCTATTTTGAAAATTTTGGCCAGTATAGTATGGCCAAAGTGTGCAGGAGGGTATGGCTTAGTGCTGTGGACTATTGGCTCTATAATTAAAGCTAGCTATTGAGGTCTGAAATGTTTCGTATGGCAGACAATGTATTTTGTATTCTCTCTTCTGCATATGTGTACAGATGGCTAAAAGGTGATCTTTTCGACTAGATGTTTCTGCATTAGGCTTTTCTAGACAGCCTGGTGGTTTCCTGCCTAACTAAGGAGGCTGGCCCTGGATCTTTCCCCATAACTATTCCCTCCTATCCTTTTTAGTTAAATGCATCACAACATTGGTTCCTTGCCATCCATTAGTTATACACTCAGCACTTGAGAAATCTCCTTTTGAACATTGCTCCGTCTGAAATCTGTAGCTGAGAGAGACTCCACCCCTACCCAAGGCACCTCAATTGGAGGTCTGAGTCAGCACCTTGGTTGGAGGTCTGTGAAGTCTGCAAATTGAAATGAGGATGACATTTCCCAGGTGTTACCTCAGAGCTTGAGTAGGGAGTGTGAAGTGAGTTCTCACTGAAATTCTGAACTTTGGTGAATAAGAACTGAGAGAAACACACTCTGGGATTTATAAAAGGAGAATCTGTAATCTACCAGCGGGCATGGCCACCAGGAATGAACGTCTGAATAGAACAGAGAGTCGTTCAGTTAACCTTTATGGTAATATTCCATTGTTTATGCCTCATGGTGAAAATGTGCATCTCTTTTAGTATCCGCAGGCAGACTCATCAAAGCATCTCTGGAATCCTCCTCAAGTCCAAGGACCATTGGGAAAGATTATGCCTGTAAAGCAGCCCTATTATCTTCAGGCCCAGGACCCCCTAAAACTGTTTGAACAGTCATTACAGCCTCCTGTGATGCAGCAGCAGCCTCTGGAGAAAAAAATGAAGCCTTTCCCCATGGAGCCATATAACCACAACCCCTCAGAAGTCAAGATGCCAGAATTTTACTGGGACTCCTCCTATGGCATGGCTGATAATAGGGTAGTGATGGCACAGCAGGCTAACATGGATCGCAGGGGGAAACGACCACAAGGAGTCTTCCGCCCAGACCAGGACACTGTGCCCAGGATGGCTTTTGAGGTAAACATACTATTTTGTTAGTGGTGAAGATCATCCGCAAGACTCTGATGTCCCTAAATGTGAAACTCCAATTTTTGGCCATATCCTCTAGCAAGAAGTGCCTGAGTGTGGGCCTGTTTCTGGCCCACCCCCCAACAGGGATAATACCATATTGTACTGCCTTCTGGAGAGTGGTTCACTTGAGATTCCAGCCACCAGTACTGGATTTGCCACTCAGTTGGTCTAATTATATGGGAGCATATTCTTAGGGAAACTGTTGGTTTAGGGTACTGTCAGTTGCACTCAGTGTAGAAGTGACATTAACCTCTGCACTAAAGCAAGAATTTGCTGCTTGACAGCAAATGGAGAATTCATGCCACATTCTGATTTTGGTGACAGGCTCTCCTCCCTCCTGCAAGAGACCCTGTTAGTGATAGGCTAGGTTGAGAGAGATCCTATTGTCTAGGAGCAAAGATCAAAAAACCTTTTCAAACAATTGAAATTTAATTACTGCCTTCTAAACAAGCTGCTAACCTGCACTTGATATCTTCGGTGCATTGACTCACCAACTCATCCAACCTAGGCTGGAAATTAAAAAATAGCCTCCTGCTTCAGTTTCCTTTTAAACTCCACCAAACAGAAATGGGTGACCTGCTTGCCTGGTCCATTGCTTTGCCAGACTCATCCTTTGCTTCTGCTCATCCAGTTGTGCCTCATATTGCTGTTACAAATATTGTGGTTAATTTCTGTTCTTAGTTCTCCAGAAGAGAAGTCTGGAGTGCAAATGCTTTTTGGTATTGCTTACAAGGAAATTGAGGCAGAAACCTGAGGTGTACTTGGGTGAGTGTACTGGGGATTAAGAGGTCAGTTCAGTTCCTTGAAGGAGAAGAGCTAGACAGTGACCAGGAAACTGCCTCATGCCCTAATGTCAGGTTGTGTTTTTAGATGGGACAATGCCAGTGTCCTGGTCTCACCCCCATCCATGGATCCTCATCCATGCTGCAACTTTAATTTGGCTGCTTGAAGCATGAGCAGAGACTATGCCACGCAACCCACCTGTGGCTGATTTAATGATTACACACACAATGTGAGATGGCTAATTCTGTCCCCTCCCCCTTTCCCAGGTAGGGAAACCTCCTTTTGCCCAATGGTGCCTTCACTTGTGGACCATAAGAGTAAGGGCCATTAGAGGTAGAAATGTTTTTCTCATGAAAACTAAACTTTACCATACAAAAATAACCAAAACAGAAATGTAATTTGCTTATAACTTAAAAACAAAAACAGAGATTGGCTATAGAAAAAATATGGTGATTTTTCTTATCAGAAAACCAAACTTCAGATCCGGGTTTTCCTTGCCTTACAAAATGTGGAATGAATCCATTAGTCTGTAGGTCACTAATATAACAGGGAGGACATTCTCTAAATTAGTTACCAGTCTCTGACTGAAAACTTCAACTTAATGTAAAACTGCATCATTCTGCTGAATACGCATAAGGACAAGATATTAGTTTTGTTATCAGTTCAGCATTCTCTTTCCATCCCCTCTTCCTTGTTTCTCTCCTTATGTTGCGCGGTCCTTTATGGTCTTGTGCTTCATTTGCATGCTGCCTTTTTAACTTTATAATATTCCTCTCTTCTGGACACTATTATGTCGTGCCTTATTTGTGGTTATTACGGCTTCTCTTCTCTTTCTGTGGCTTCCCTACTCGCTCCTATTCTTGCTTTTTTCTTTTCCCCTCCTCTGCTGCTTCTGACTGTGCTCCTTTCTGTCACTAGGACCCCAAGAGCTCCCCTCTGCTTCCTCCGGACCTGTTAAAGAGTCTGGCTGCCTTGGAGGAGGAGGAAGAGCTGATTTTCTCTAATCCTCCTGATCTTTACCCAGCTCTGCTGGGGCCTCTCGCCTCTCTTCCTGGACGAAGCCTCTTTGTATGTATTTGACTTAATTCTGCTGCTTCTCACTCTAATTCTGGCATCTCTTTCCTGTGAAGTTGTAAGATGTGTGAAATTTTGTTTTCCCTTGTTGAGTTAGTCTCTGCCTGGGAGTTTAAACAAGCTAATGGCTCATTAGCTCAGGATAATTGAGGAGGAAATTTATAAAGAATAGAATAGCTATTGATCCAGTTCCTGGACTCTTGGCGTGTTCAGAATTCAAAATAATTGCTTTGGTTAAAAGTGTTAAGTCCACAGGCAAAACATTGATGCAGCATCTATAAAACTATGCTTTCCACGGTGGAATAGGCTTGGTTACTCACAAGGTTCTGTTTTATCCATATGTAAAATCATTGTTTTCATCCCTTCTATATGTTGCATCATATGAAAAAACTAATCCTTTAAAAATGCAAAAGGATCATAGAAGGAAGAAAATACTTTTTAGAAAATAATTAGAAGTATGTGGATAAAGAATATAAGGTTAACTTTCAGTCTTGTAGATTACAATAAGGTTTGGCAATGTGGGAAATCTTGAATGTTATGTTTTAATAGCATACTAGAGCCTTCTTAATTGACATTGACCGGGGGAACCATTGAAAACTGCTAAAGGTTGTGAATTAGTAACAGAATATCAATTAAAAAGCATTATTTCATATTTTATTATGGCAATTGTAATTTAAAGTTACAATTGACTAGTTAAATGCCCTGTAGAATATCTTGTAACAATAATGAACTCTTAGTAATACTTAGATTTTTAAAATTAAGAGGCACTTCTGAATGCATTGGGAGCCTCTAATTCATACATAACACAATAAATCAAAGAAACAAAGTCTTCACACAGTTCTGAACAACCAGCAGCACAAATATAAAACAAATTTCCCCCTTCTTAAAGCTTTTATTCCCCCCATATTCAAACTAATCTTTGCTAAGAAGTGGAAGGAGGCCAGCTTAGTTCATGTGCCAGTTAAGTGGTGTGGAATTGCCAAGTTTGGTATTTGAATTCTAAAACATTTTCAAAGTATCAAGTTGTCACCCTGGCAAAACCCAATAAGCTAGCATCTGCTTACTATAAAAACTGACAGGGGAATTCCTGGTCAGCTGACAGGATCAAACACACAGATGTTCCTGATACAAAGGCCTAAATTCTAGGGAAGGACTACAGTGCAGGCTGCAGTGTAATCCAGAGGATTTTATTTTAAATATAACAAAAAATATAATGGACAACCATACTGAGATATTATGAACTTAACAAGGTATTGAGTGATGCACCAATTTTAATTTTAACTTTATCACACACAATTCATTTGTGACTTACACAGTCATCCTGAACTCCGTGGCACTGGCTGCTCACCGGCGCACAAATGTTTATATTATGTGGATAGATCCAACTTCCTGAAAATTGATTCACATTCATTCTCCATTCCAAACGGGCACATCATGCCAAAACGCCTCGTGCTGGTTTGAGGTGCATTATTGCTAACTCCTCAACGCTAGCGGTTACATAGAGCAGAAGGGAGAAAAACTAGTGGGGACTCAGTTGAGGGATGAAAAGTTAAAAATGACAAGAGATTCCCTGCTGTCTGTGGAGGGTGACTGCTGGCATTGTACTGACTCTCCTTGTTTCTAGCTGCTAAACTGCTTTATAATAAACTTAAATACATAGAGCAGTAGTCTCCAATCTTTTTATGCCCAAGATCACTTTTTGAATTTAAGGGCAACCCAGGGTCTGCCCCGCCGCACTCACTCCATCCCCCCTCTCTCCATTGCTTGCTCTCCCCCACTCTCACTCACTTTCACAGGGTTGGGATTCGGGAGGGGATGCAGGTTCTGGGCTGCGGCTGAGGGGTTCTCTGTGGGAGGGGGCTCCGGGCTGAGCCTGGGGCAGAGGGTTGGGGTGCAGGAGGGGTGTAAGCTCTGGGAGGGAGTTTGGATGCAGGAGGGGGTCTGGGGTGCAGGAGTGGGTACAGGGCGCAGGGCTGGGGCAGGGGTGCAGGAAGGGATATGGGGGCTGGCTCCAGGAGGTTGCAGGTTGGGAAATGGAAGAGAAATGCTGGTCCAGCATAGCTGGGCCTGCTGTACTCATGCTACTCCTGGTCTTAATGCTGCAGAGCCATTCATAACCTGCCCATTGAAGGGAGCGGCACTTACCTTGGGCAGCCCCAGCCCCACGCTGCTTCTGAACGCGGCCAGCGCAGTCCTGGGCGGGGAGGTGGGGCAGGGCAGGGTGTCTCTGCGCAGTGCCCCTCTCTGCAGGCACTGCCCCAACAGCTCCCATTGGCCAGAGTTCCTCTGAAGTATCAGTTACTGACAAAGGCCAAAAGCAAGACACCAGACTTGATAAACCAGTGGCCTAATCCAGCATGATAAATCATAAAATGAGTTTGGTTGAGATTTCACCTCAAACTTGGTGTAGTTGCTGGTGCTGAGGCATTAAGTGGATTTCAGTTAATGTGATGGGTTTGTGACACTCTTCTGCATGTATCAATATTTGCTTCATCCCAATGTTGGAAAATAACTTGTAAAATATTTTTGATAAACAACTTGCTTTAAAGTATTCTGGTGATTAAACAACTTGTCCTTAATGTGGCATAATGTGCTTTCTGTCTTTCACAAATACAATAAACATCTAATGACATCTTTCCCTTTTGATCTCTGAAGAAGTCCCTATTAGAAAAACCATCGGAGTTGATGTCTCAGTCATCTTCTTTCCTGTCCCTCACTGGCTTCTCCCTAAACCAGGTATGTAAACACCAAGAACTCTTAGCCCTTCAGTATTGGAAACTTCCATTCAGCTCTGGTTATATTATGGAATCAGGGTGGTTACACTAGTTCCAAAAATGTACACAAGCTGGAAGGGAATTCCCAGCTGTAATTTTATTCCTTACAGGTAGATGTTTTTTGGGTCTTTCCATTCTAACCTACTAGACACACTGTCTGGTCCCCTTGTCTCATTTGTTTGTTCCTTCTTTGTCTCCTCTTAGGGCCTGATTCTGCAGACCAACAGTCAAAACTCCCATTGACTTCACTGGGAGTCTTGCCTATGTAGGCCCCCAGGCTTGACTCTTAGTGTGTATATCTTTCCTTCTTTTCATCGTCTGTTGCTTGCATGTTTCCCACTAAGGACTGTGAGCATGGTCCACTGACCTAGTTAGGATTTTGTGGTACACCTGGGGAGATGATTCAGGAAGTGATAGGAGTTTATACAAGTAAAATGATTATAAAGGAGATGGGGTAAGGGGGAATAAACATGGAGTTCATGAAGTGTTTTAACCCACACCACAAGTTCTTTTTACAGCCTTAATGTTTCAAATAAGTCTGTTACTCAGATTAAACTCTATTTAATATTGCAGGAAAGATATCCAAACAGCAGCATGTTCAATGAGGTATATGGGAAAAACCTGAATACCAGCACAAAAGCAGAGGTCACTCCCTCAATGGCCCATCAGGAGACATCACTATATTCGCTCTTTGAAGGGACGCCCTGGTCTCCATCCCTTCCAGCAAGCTCAGGTAATAATCTTGATATGGCTTATTTCCTGCACAGTAGTTCAGAAGGCTGCACAGAAGCTATTTCTCTACCTATTATGATATATATTGTATTATCTGTTAAATGTGACCTGCAAATGAAAAATTTCTATTTGCTTCTTTATAGTATATAAAGAAGGCCTGAAAGTCTTTTGCAAAGTCTCTTACTGCTTGCTGTCTTTGTTGTCTTTTGTATCCTGTTTTTTGATGGAAGACTATAAATGCCAGAGAATTACAGGGTTCTGACATTAAAAGAGAGTAAAACCTGAGCAACTGAGTGGGGCAAGAAATTGTAGTCCATTTTCAAGCTATTTTATGAATACTTATTTAACTAATTCCTGACCAACATTTGGGAGAAAAGCTCTAATGATTCAGACACACCCGCTGCTTCCGTTCTAGTCCTCCAAGAAGTCCTTCAGACAAATCAGGGAAGACTAGATTTCATGGTCCTGATGTTTCAAAAATAAAGGAAATAGGGTGGAGTGCTACTTTAATACATCACAAAGAGGCAGAAAAATGCACTCACACATTTTTCCTTTACAGGTCACCTTTTAAAGACCATACTATAGTAATACAGTCAGAGTATAAAGGAGAGGTAAATCAAGAAGCATAGGCAAGGGAGAGAAAAAAATTATTTCAGAAGATGGCAAGCTGAAGCCAGGAGATGGGAACACTCTTCCAAATGGCAGCAGCTGCAGAAGACGTTAGTTTGTGCAGCAGAACAGAGGTGGTGGGTGCTAGATGAGATGTGAGGGTAGAAGTTTTTCTCAGTCTAAAAAGATGCAATTGCAAAGTGGTCTCTTCCAGTAGGACTTATGGCAAGATCCTCCATTCTGCATTCTATCATCTCGCCTCATCATTTAAGTGGCCTCCTGCTACCCTATGTTATAGGCCTCTCATCTCTCGTTAGGTAACATTATCTCCTCTACCAGGTACATCTGCTAATATTCCACACTTCCTGAACACCTCTTGCTTGGTATTCAGTACAAGTCTGAATTCCTTTCAGACTATTGCAGATTTCTGCACAAGTCAGACTTTCTGAATTTGGTGATTCACTACTTAATGCCAGACTCTTTGCAAAATGATCGAGACAGTGGAGGAAGAAAATCATTTTTGTATAAAACAATGGCTTTGGTCAAACTACAAAATAGGCACATTTCAGATTGTGAACAGGGGTTCAACACTGAAAACTGCACCCAAAATGTATTTGAAATAAATTTGGATAAATCCCTGCACAAATATCTTGCTAGGAGATTTGCAGTGTTCTCAAGTAAGCACACAAATGTTTTGTTCAGTTGGCAATTAAACTAAAATTATTCTACTACTGTGGTGTGGCATATTCACATTACAGTTGGCAGATTTCCAAATCCTGAAGTTCATATAATAGGGAATAAACTGACCCTGGCTCAGAGAAAAGCCTTGTGACTGCAGATATTGCAGCAGAGTTTAACATTCTCAGACGTGCAGAAAACCCTTACCAATTTTTTGACATTTCTTTTACTCTGTCTTGATTTATATTGTTCAACAGATCATTCAACACCAGCCAGCCAGTCTCCTCACTCCTCCAACCCAAGCAGTTTGCCAAGCTCCCCTCCAACTCATAACCACAATTCTGTTCCATTCTCCAACTTTGGACCTATTGGAACGCCAGACAACAGGGACAGGAGGATTGCAGACCGTTGGAAAACAGATAAACCAGGTGAGTGTTAGGTTCCAGTCCTGGGGCAAATACTCCCCAAGTTAGTCTGATGCTTTGCAATGCCTTTTTGTGACATACACTTTTAACCAGTCTCTGTTTGCTTTAGCAATGGGAGGATTTGGGCTGGATTATCTCCCAGCAACATCTTCCTCCTCGGAGAGCAGCTGGCACCAGACCAGCACTCCCAGCGGCACCTGGGCAGCCCATGGCCCTGCTTTGGAGGATTCCTCCGCTGTGCTCATGGAGAGCCTGAAGGTATATTGAACTTGAAGAGGAGAAAATAGGTTTTAGTTTTGTTGTGTAATTCCCCTATTTCCTAAATGTATTTATGGCATGGGGAGATCTGGGTGATGAGACTTAATGCAGGATACGTGTCAAGCGTTCCAAGCACCAGACTGTTAATGTAGTGCTTGTCTACACCTGAAATGGTACAGCAACACAGCGGCAGCACTGCAGCTACATTACTATAGTGCTTCAGTATAGACACTACCTACGCCGACGGGAGGGTTCTCCTATTGGCATAGGTAATCCACCTCTCCGAGAGACAGCTAGCCTGATAGAAGAATTCTTCCATAGATCTGGTACTGTCTAAACGGGGGGGTTAGATTGGCTTAACTGTGTTGTTCAGAGGGTGTGGATTTTTCACACCCTTGAGCAATGTAGCTGGGTCGACGTAACTTTTTAGTGTAGACCAGGCCTTAGTACTATGAGCTGAAGGTTTCCTGCTGCAAAACCCACTAATGCAGACAACGTGTTAGGCATGTCCAGTGCTGGAAGACATCACTGTAGGTGTCAGTTCACTCACACTGTAGAAATCTCTCCCCTCACTTTAAAATGTCATATAGACCAGCAATAGACTGGCTGAACTAGAAGAAACCCAAACGTTATGTCTGATTTACCATATCTGTGTCTATTTAAAAAAAAAATCATTCTGCATTTCCATTACTTATTAGTCAGGGATGAGTTTTAAGGCAATGGGAATTTCTGTTCACGTTGACTTGTTTTACGGGCATACAGGAAGAAAGGAGTGTTAAGAGGAAGGGTCCTTTTAGTAACTAATCTGTGATCCTGCCACTTACAAAAGCATCCATTCCAGTGAAGAGCATGGTATAAATACTGAGGGGGAGGCAGGAGAAAATGGGAGACTTGTCAGTCTGGGAAATGTGTAAGAGAAGGGGCCCCTCAACCAGATACTAATGCTTGACCCTTGCTTTTTTATTTCTTTAGTCCATCTGGTCCAGTTCCATGATGCATCCTGGACCGTCAGCCCTGGAGCAACTGTTAATGCAGCAGAAGCAGAAGCAGCAACGTGGACAAGGCCCCATGAATCCACCACACTGAGAATGAGGTGGCAATTCTTGCAAAGGAAGGCTCCATAAACCATGGCATGTTGGGTCTGCAGGACTCGCCCACACAGTCCTGTGCAGGTGGCAGCCCTCTCTTCTGTTCCTTGCTGTCAGGAGGGCGTAAGTGCTCCACCAACCCACTGAGTGTGCACGAAATGTCTGCAGTGCAACAAAAAACATCAGGAACTCTCCCATCCCCCCGGCCCTCTGGAGGGAGAGAGGAACTGCTGTTTGTCTCACTCAGTAACCTGATATCACCGCCTCTCACCTTCTCCATCGTGCATGTCCCCAGCCACATGGGAAGTAAAAGCTGAGAATGAAGGGCAGATGGGAGAAGCCAATGAGAACTTCTCAATCCTTTTCCTCTCTTTGGGGAGATAAAATAGGAATCCATTAATGATTGCTTTGCTGACTGAGAATGTAGTTGAAATTATTCCTAAACATCTTTATTATTATTACTATCTCAGTAGTAAGATCACACTGAATTCTTCCATACACAATGTGCTTTGTAGTCAGTGTGTAGCAATGAAAGCCCCAGTCGCTGCTCTGGTCAGAGGTGGGTGGTGACAGGGTGGGGATCGATCTCCTGGGCTAGTGAAGGAGTTTCATGAAGGAGAGTCTGGCACTTGACACCACTTCATCTTTCACTCAAAGGCTCTGGCCAGCCCTTGTGTGGGTTAGAGACTCCAGCGTAAAATGCCCTTTCTGTAGGTGTTCAAGCTACAATTGCGGACGCAGTGGGCATTGCAGTGCAAGCAAGTAACTGCTACGGGGTTTTAAATTAATGTTTCTGATTCCTATTCATTTTACTATAGCATAGTGACCAGCCTCACAAAGGGCAGACTAGTCTGTGCGTTCACAGCCTGACTCCTTTTAGTAGGTAGGTAGGTAGAAGCTTTCAGTGGTTTTTTGTTTTGTTTTTTTCTTTCTACCCCCACCCTCCCCTCGTTGCTGGATACTCGTAGTTTTATTCCCGATGTCAACATCTCACAAACAAGTAATGGGTCCAGCACGATGGGGTAAAGAAGACAGTCAGCTGGGCAGTATGGTGTGTACACAGCCCCATAGGTATACATCAACTCCAGACTCGCACGCAGCTGAGCCCCAAACCTCCAGTTCCAGAGTCAAATTCCAGGCATCACAGACGCGTTTAACCCACACACAGAAGAAAACATAGCGCCGTTCATTTCTGAAAAGGCGCAGAAAGGGAAATACAGCATTTTATTTGCTATTTATTAGGGGAAAAGGAAGACTGGAAATCTCATAGAAAAAAGGACAGCATTTCTGTTCGTTTCCCAGGGAAGTTATGGAAACAAGCTAAATGTCCATTTGCGATGCTAGCCAGAGGGGCATTTTGTGTGTGATGATTCAGAATCGCTGAGCTGAGATACAGCTGCAGAGCAAAGCACATGCAGGAGCCTCAGTGACACTGGAGTCTGGGCAGCCCCAATTAATACAAAAAGGGAAGATTCGAGCTTAGTGCCCTTCATCGGGTGTGACTGGCTCCCCCTTGCCCCCTGCACTAGCAACATTACTGTTCTCTGTTGCAATTCTAAGAGAGATTTTCTTTGAAAGCTCTAAAGAGTGAAGCTCCCATCCTAGTGGTGGTGAATACAAACCGAAACCTTCCGTGCTTCTCTTCAGCCCTTCCAGTTTGTGTATTTTGAGCTGTGCACCCAGGCAGCTGCAACATTCCAGTGCTTGAACTGTCACTGACTCTTGCACCCTAGACAAGCTAACCAGATTCACCATCTCACGCCCAGCCGTGCCAGAGTCCCAGCCACAGAGTCCCATTTCTGCATGAGAATCTGGTGTTTGGAATGTTTTCTGAATCTTGGGCCGGGATTCCCCATCCCACCCTCCGGTGTCGGAGTTACGTAGGGCTCGGGGATTCCCAACAGAAACTGGTTTGTGTTGTAAGCTTTTTTGTGTTTTTCGTCTGTCTGTGCAAGACCTGCAGCTGCTGAAATCAGCTTTGCCTTTAATTAAACCATGTTCTCTCCATCCAGGTGTGAGTAGCATTTATTTCCTGTTTAACTGAATGGAAGTTATTTAGATTCTCTTTTTGTTCATACTAAGGAATATAATATTCATGTGGGATTGAAAGATTAAGTGAGCCAGAGAGATTCTGATTGGACTCAGGATGGGTGAGCCAAAAGGCAAACATAGCACAGGGGCTGTGAACATTGAACTGAAAATTATGTATAGGGAGTTCCTGGCAAAGCTTTCACTTGGAAGGCTGATTATGTCAGACTGCCAGAGCCCAGAGAATGAGTTAAACTTTAATCCTGAGGGCTGATGGAAATATTTAGGGCTGGGGTTCCCAAACTGTGGTATGTGCATCACTGGCGATACGTGAGGCTGTAACAGGGTGGGCTGTTCCTTTTTAAGGGATCCCAACTGACCCCTATTCAAGGAGATGGCCCCTTTAAGGAAAGCGGAATCCAAGGGAGCCACAGACTAGTTGCGGGAATGGGGTCAGGTGTTAAGCAAGTAGCCGCCACCTTAACATAAAACCCGGCTGTTAAGTGACTCCCAGAAGGCGAATTACAGGAGAGTATGAAGTCAGGAGAGAGGCTCCCTAGGATGGGGACCAGAAAGGGAGACTGGTGGGCTGGAAAATCCCTTACACCCCAGAAAGTGTTAATGAAGAAGATGATGTGAGTTATGGGCCCAGGTTAGGAGGAGACTTTTGTGTGTAAAACTCCTGTGAGGCTGGGGTTGCAGTGAGACTGGCAGCTCCCTGGCTCAGAGAGAACCAAAGTGGAACTGGGAACCAGAAGCCTTGGAGTAAGGGTAAACTGGCTGAAGCTTCTTGGTGTCCAGTTAAAGCTCTGGATGTCCAGCTAAGACTCCCCCACCCCTCTGTGTCTCCCTGCTTTTTGACATACTCTCTCACACGTTCTCACCACCAGAGCCCATCTACACTCCAGCCAGAACCTGTATCCTCAGTCTAACACCATTAGAGCTGGGAAGGAAATGGTTTTCCCCCCATGTGAACCTTTTTACCATTTTGAAACTTCCCCATTCTGCATCCTGGTGGAACTGAGTTCTTTTGAAGTGTGTGCAAAACCGAGCAAGAGAGCCCACCCCAAAACAGCCAATAACATGGTGTCCAGGGCACTCACCTGGGATGGGTGAGACCCAGGTTCAGGTTCCTGGTTTGAATGCTGGGTTGGGTGTCTCTCCTGTTGGCGCTGTTGTATAAATAATTAGATATTCACTGGATCGCCCACATCCAGATGAATGCCCAAACCACCTGGCTGTTCTAGTGTGTGTGAGGGGAAGGGGGTGTGTCTCTCTGGTTTTGAGCAGAAATTCCATCCTGGACCTGAGACCTTCCCTGATGACAGTTTTGTCAAAACTCTGGTACATTCCTGTAGAAAGTTTTGGTTTCAACAAAGTGGCATTTTCCGATTGGGGGGGGGGGAAAGGAGGGGGAAAAGGTTTTGTAAAAAAAATTCCTGACCAATTCTAAATCTCCTGTCCTCTAACCTAACGCCTACACTCCCACAGCCAAACTCCTTTCTATGACTTCCCCAGGAAGATCTCCATCAGCCTAATTCACCACTTATTTTACTGAGTTTGTAAATACTTCAGTTGAGCCTAATAAGGTCTAAAATAAATGTGCAGAAAGAGAAATTTGCATGTGGTACTTTTAACAGTGTCTTTTGAAGGTGGAATGTGAATCAATAAAGTTAGGGATGGTAGGGGATTGATACATGTGGAGCTTTTTGTCCACAGGCCATTTGTCCATATACACATCAGGATGGCAGTGACCATGTCCTTACTACCTGATGGATGTTTGGTCTCAGTTCAAGTCCTAGTGGCACAAGTGTTGACGTCATCCTTGATAGTACTGTTCTTGTCATAGTAACAATGTGGGGCCAATTCTTAAATGAGCTTTGGAAACTGAATTGCCTTGTCTGAGGCTAGTACCTTTGTCAGGTTTGAGGCACATTAGTGGGGCAGTGTAGGCAAGCCAGCACTGTAGTGATGTGGTAGCTTTCATGTTTCTGTTTTCAGACATCTTTCAAGAACAATAAATTCACTTGAAAACAAATATCAATATTTCTACTGGTAGGAGTGTGGGGACTTTCCAGAACATACATGTTAGTACTTAGAATGGGGAAATCGTCTGATAAGTGTAGGACACCCAATAGTGTAAATGTCAGTGCAGAGACTTGACAGTAATTTTATCCATAGCTGCTATGCTACCAGAAGGGATAGTAGCTCTGATACGAGAAAAGGTGCCTTCCTAAGGGTTTTGAGAAATCCCGGCTACTAGTCAGTGAAGGTGAAGCACTGAAAGAAGAGCCATTTTACTGAATGATGGGAGCAGAAAAAATACAGTCATGTTGGAAGGGGGAAAGGGAGAAGTAGGTTGTGGAGGCTAGCAGTCAGGTGACTAATGATGAGGCAGGATTAACTTGTCCTGATCCTTCTCTCCTGACTGCCAGCTCCTTTTCCATTCTTGCTGGCAGTGCCATAAATAGAACAGTACTGCCCTCTTTGAGAAGCGGTTTCCTGATTCTTGCCAGAGGCAGAATAGATGTGGGGAGAGCTGCTGCTTCTCAAGTGGTCTAAAAGCGCAACTGTTCAGGCAGGCCTGAGTAGCTGGTCTCCGTGCTGGGAGATGGTTCATAAACAAGGTGCTAACTGGGACATGTTTAAATAAGAGCTGGGGCAAACCAAAAGGTGAAACAAAGAAAATTAAGGCTTTTCTTACACACAAGGGTAACATTTCTGTATACAGAGGTTAATGAGAGGAGACATCTTAAACGCTACTGTTGCATGTCCTGGGGTCCTCAAGCTTCTGTGGAATTAGATTTCAGGGTTTTCGGCATCACTTTTTTGAACAAAAGCTCGGGGGAAAATGCCCACCTTCCCCTTGCACTGGCCTTCCAACCACTCTTCATTCACTAGAAGATAAAATTACAGGGAGACGCTTTTTTCGCTGTGGATAAGTTTATAAACAGTGTCACACCCCATGAACCGAACAGTGCCTAAGAGCACCGTTAAGCTCCTCAAATGGGTAAATAGATGTGCTGAAAGTCAGACAGACGTGGCTAAAGAAGAAGGAACTGAAGGAGCCAGTGGACAGACAGGATGGACAGCTGTGAAGGCGCAAGTCGGAGGTGGCA
Organism: Trachemys scripta elegans; assembly: GCF_013100865.1. NCBI lineage: Eukaryota > Metazoa > Chordata > Testudines > Emydidae > Trachemys > Trachemys scripta. The sequence goes on from NC_048305.1 coordinate 55,049,037, forward strand.
ACAAAGAATAAGCTGCAGAACTGGGAGAGACCGCAAGTATTTCTGAAACCACGGGAAACAAGCTTATAGAAGGAGTAAATAGAGCAGTAAGGCCTTAAGCAGATAGGAAAGAAAGCAATCTTGCCTTATATTTTTTTTAAAAGAAAAAAATTAATTCCTGGGACCTGAGGACTGACTGGAAATGTGGAAGGGGAGATTATAGAAGTAGGTGGACGCAGAAGTATTACCTTGGATACTATGGTGATGGGCACTAGTATGAAACCCTGAACGTCTTCCAGGTAAAATCAATAGCAATAGTGAAGTCTCTGACTCTCTCCCTTTCTGAGGAAAAAACTGATCTTCAGTGTAAAGTTGCAGCCAGTACCAGGCCAAGGCACAAAGAACAATAAGGGGAAGCTTTTCAAAGGCACAAAAGCCCGCTAAGTGCCAAATTTTCAGTGGGATTTAGGCACCAAACTGCCCTAAGTTCCTACAGCCCGAGTTCTGGGGGGATGGTGGCCCTGTATAAAAGACAATGGAACAAACTTAAGGGGCAAAGCCAAATATGGTGTAACCGGAGCCTGGCACCCTTAGAGCTGCAAGCTGTCACTGGTCACATCAGAGAGTACAAACCAGAGCAATAGAGATGAATGAAAACCAGCAAGTGTCACGGTGAGAACAGCAGCTGGGGCGATGATGCAATGAATGGAGTGTTTGAATTTCCAAAAAATGAATGGAAGGAAGAGCCAGTTTTTCCAGGCAAGGACTCTTAGCTCAGTGAAGAGAAGCAGCAGGATCACAGGGCATTAGAGGGCTTTATCCTGTGCAGTGCAGGTGCCATCTGGGTATATAAAAGCAAGGCAAAAGAACCTGAGTGGGACAAGGAGGGAGTGTAGGAAGACAAGACCCTTCATTAATGACAGAACTTCTGTACAGCCACCAAATTATTCCTGCCTTAGAGCAGGCATAAGATCTAAAGGTCACATATAGCTACAGGTCTCGTATACTGAGTTATTCACTAAAACCCATCTCTCCTGCCATGCTCATTCTCTGCCAAATCCGCCCCTCTTCCAACCTGAGCTCTTGAGGCAAGGGAGTGGGCACACCGATTCAGGGCAGAGGGCTGAGCCTAGTTCTTATCCTTATCTGTGCCTGCTGTAGTCTATTCATAACTGCACTGGAGCATACCAGCCTTGTCCTCCCTCTGTGCTTCCTGCACAGACTGAAACAGTCAAGGCCAAAGTATCGCTGCCAGCAAGGCCCACTGCACATCCTCACACCCCATAAAGCTTTAACTGTCCATGGACTGGTAGTGGGAAGGATCAAAGGTTCATACAAAATTCTACCCTAAACCAATCACTGCCAGAGAACAATGCAGCGAAAAAGGAAACTGATTAGGAGAGGGCCTGGGGAAATAATTGAGTGGCTTTGTTCCAAAGGTGGGGGGTGGTAGCAGGGGCTGAAATGGCCACCCTGGTTTTTCCTTTCTTTCAAAAAGGAAAATAGATGTTGAGAAAGTGATTAACAAACTAGCATGTCTCAAGCGGGATAGAACTCGAGGCCGAGTGAAGTTGGCTGAGCTTGGACATGTAGTGTGTTTAAAAAAGAAAAGGGCAAAAATCGTTGTGGCTGTATTTAATAGGTGTGGGACAGGGCTGCTCTGAGGTGGATTGGAAAGGGAAGCCTGGTAACATCCAATACTGTTAAACCTGGAAATGAGGGTAGAACTGGAGGATCGGTGTGTGGGCTGAAATTTTGCTGGGGACGACTGGACTAAAGTTAAAGCTGGACTAGAGAGAACTAGAAACCATGTGTAGACCCTAAACCCTCCTTAGCCTGCTGCTTCATTGGGTTAGTCAATTGGCTGAAAATCCTGCTCACTTCCTGTGCAGTACATGGGACAGAAGCTGCCCTTACCTTAGCACAGGGGTCGGCAACCTTTCAGAAGTGCTGTGCCGACTCTTCATTTATTCACTCTGATTTAAGGTTTCGTGTGCCGGTAACACATTTTAATGTTTTTAGAAGGTCTCTTTCTAGAAGTCTATAATATATAACGAAACTATTGTTGTATGTAAAGTAAATAAGGTTTTTAAAATGTTTAAGAAGCTTCATTTAAAATTAAATTAAAATGCAGAGCCCCCCGGACCGGTGGCCAGGACCCGGGCAGTATGAGTGCCACTGAAAATCATCTCGCGTGCCACCTTCGGCTCGCGTGCCATAGGTTGCCTACCCCTGCCTTAGCAGGTTTGATCCTAAGGCCTTGTGTATGGTAAGAAAATTTGCAACAGTGTAAACAAATTGATGTAGTTACTGGTGCAATTTTTTTCTCTCTGTATAGACAAGGCCTAAATGGGGGATCTCTAGAGTAAAGGGAACCAGGGACTCATCTTGCAGGTTTCAGATTAAAAATGCCCATCTCTTGGAGGTGGGAAGGAAGGAAGGCATCTTTCTTATCCTCTCCCACACTTTCAACCTGCAGGATTTGAGCATTATCCCCACAGCCCTAAGACCACACCCAACAGTCTCTAACCAAGCTTCTTTCAGCAAGCTTGTATTACTACAAAGACCAGCGATGGTAAAGTGTCACACGCAATGCTGGCTTTTGCAGCAAAGGGATTACTTTCTGCAGGTTGGAAGGTAGAGAAGCCTGTGCCTCAGTCAGGGGTGCGGAAGCAACTGGAAATAGGAGAGTTCTACTCGCCTGCTTGACTCAATATGTGGCTGAGCCGACAAAGCACAAAATGCAGGGTGAGAACGAACAGATTGGGGAAGCAGCCGGAGAAGTTCTCAACTGACTCATCTATGCCCAGCAGAAAGGTGACTTGCTGAAGAGCTACTGTTAGATAACAGCTGGCTGAATTAACTTGCAAGGATATTTTGTCATGGTTTTTTGGAGGAGCTGGATATCCAGGACACCCACTGAACTCAATGGGAGCTGCTGAAGGTACTCAGCACCTCTGCAATCAGGCCAGTGCTCCTACCAGAACTGGGGGGTCCAGTCCAGGTCCCAGCAGCATAAACCTACCTTTGGATAAAATGAGTATCACATCTCCTGCCTGGAACTCCAGGTCCTCGGGCTGGATGGCTTCATAACTGTATCGAGCTACCACATGGTTTGCTTCCAGCTGTTGTGGTGGTGTCTTCTGGGTACCCTCCTCAGCTTGGCCATCTTCCCCTCTGGGTAAATCTTTGTCTCCCTAATACAGGAAACAGCCTGTTGAGATGCCACTTGGTGTTTCCTTTAATATGCATGTCTATGTAAGAAAAGCTACTGACTGAATTTCACAGGAGGAGCTAGCAATGCTCTTATGCTGTAAGTTTACTTGTGTGTCAGATGAACGGTGTATATCTTCCTCTATCCAGACAGAGCCATTTGGTAGTTCGTGGGCAATGTAATTATCCTATATCTTATCTACTGTATCTACGGGGGGGTGCTTTGGCCTGAAGGTGGGGGAGGGGAATAGAGTGTGCACTCTAATGCTTTGTGAAGCATGCTGAGGTCCTTGTGTGAACGGCATCACAGAAGTGCAAGATACTAGGAGTGGGACTTGGGCCCTTCTAGGTTCACTTGTAGCCAGAAGCCTGACTCCCAGGCTCCTACTGTGAGATCAGCCCAGGACTCAAATAGCCAGCGAAGTGGTGGGCATGGCCTGCACTCACTGATCCTCGCCTGGTACAGCTGGGTCGAGAGGGGTGAGTTTGTCTCCAAGGCAGGAGCAAGAAATCAACAGCTGGCCCGACAGGGAATCTACCCATGCGTAGGGGTCAAACCCACCCAGCCTCCCTGGGGAAAGCAGCCATTGCCAAAGCCCCTGAACTGTCAACTGCCCCCCGCCTCCACAAGGCTGCACTGATGTGACAGGAATGGCTTATGGGGAAACACGGATGGGCATTGCTTCTGTCCCCCTCTGACGCTCTGCAGTGTGCGCGCTCAGGAGGTAAAATGCCTCTGAGCTGTTCCTGCAGCTCCAGCAGCTGGCTGAGGACATTCGATCACCACTGAGGTGCCTGGGTTCAAAGCCAGGCTTCTCTCCACCCTGGCACTCCTCATCAGAGCTAGGTTGTGCCTGCCTTTGTGTTTGACAGTTACCTAGGTCACCAACAGATGCAGGGCTGGGTGCCTCAGTAGCTTGACTCATTTCACTGGAGGACTGGGGTTGTACATGAGGTCAAAGAAAGGTCTGTGCAAAACCAAAGGAGAATGAAGTTCTCTTGCTTGGGCCTTGCTGCACGCCTTGCTCAGCACAAGTACCTGCTCCACCATTCTAGGGATGGGATGAAATCTGGAGTGGAACTGAGTTCTTGGGGAGGCAAGTGGAAGAGGGCTCGGAAGGACCCCCACCACCAGAGAAGTTTAAAGTTAGAGCCTCCCGCAAGGGCTCTGGCATTCTCTGGAGGCGCTGTCTTTAAAAATTCAAACCAGCCTCTGCACATAGCCACTGCTGGGAATGGGATTGCTGGGGGGCTTGTTCCAGGGACCTGCCACCTGGCCCCCAGCGCACTTTGCAGGCTCTCACCCCAGCAAGCCTTTTGTTCCTAGACTTTCACACAACCTCTTCCTGCCTAATGGGCTATCCGGTTCTTGAGAGACAGCCTGTGCTGCGCCGAGTGTGATGGTCCCCTTTGCATTTGGGACCCAGGCACAGCAGTGGCCTGGGGTGGGGTGTTTCAGCCTGTGAAAGACGGGAATTGCAGGGTAGGTACGGTGGAGAAAGGGGCTGATCGCTCGTTTTGAGGGGCTGGCTTCTTCGAGATGCCCCTCTGGCCCTGCCTTCCAGTTCCTGGTAGCTGGGGAGGGATGGGCGTGGGCTTGTCATACAGCAGCCCAAATCTGAATAAATTGGGCCCAAATTTAGAGGTGAGCACAAGCTGATACAACTTCTAACTCCCTGCCCCAGTGCACACTACCCCGGCTCAGAGTCATTCAGATTTAAGTGGTCTCTCACCCATGTAATGCCCTGTCATGCACACAGCCCCCCTCTCCACCCCCACACACTCACACCACCTCTGAATGCCCCACTGATTCCAAGAAAGTCCATTCCAGCGTAACTGGCCAGGAGACAGGAATGTACCAGACTGCATCTACTTTAGCAGACACCTTCTGGGTCCTGGGGTGTAAGTTACACCAATGGGTGCTCCCTCAAACACACAGGATCTCAAACTTTATTGCATAATGACCCCCACAGCCAGGCTGCACATTTGAGGTCCATGGGGAGTTTTACATCACTTTACATAGCACCTTTGAGTTTGGCCCTCAGCTCTGGATTTACCACATTCTCTCTATTACTGTCCCTCAGACTGAATGACTTTCAAATATCGTATTTGAAATATTCTCAAATACTGTATTTCTCTCCCAACTTCAGCCAGCAGGAGACCCTGCTGATGATAAGCTAGGAATGCTGGTGCCAGAAGCTGTCCATAGCGAGCATTAGAAGCCAGGGTTACTGACCTCTGTGACGTCGCACCACAGTGTCAGGCAATAGTCCTTAGCATGACTCCATACTGTCTTCATGCTGTCCTCGCTCAGAGTTACCAGCTCCTCACTCTCTGCAGGCCGGTACCTGTGCCACACAGGAAAATTAGCGTGAGACCAAAAGCTCCCTGAAGATGAGGATGATGCTGAGACAGGGCAATAGCTCACCTCAGTTTTGTATGCTCTGGTGTGAGCTCCAGTTTCTTGCACACCGTGTCCAGGAGTTCGCTGTAGGTGATTCCAAGATGGACTGGTATTGCTACTGTATACTTGTAATGCACCTTGAGAACATAAGGGCTTGAGGTAGCTGATCCTACATCCTGCAGGGGAAAAGTGGAATTGAATGTTGCAATCTGCACCACAGAAGCCTTATTGTATAAATACAGGTAGTTATGACTCGTTAAAAGATGAGGAATGAGGCTTGCATAAATCAGGGGGCTGGCATGGAAATGGAAACCTTTAGTCTCTAAGCCACTGGTTCCATTCTGACCCAGGTCACCAGCAATCTGCCAGCTGGGAGTCTTCATAGCTTTTCCACCAGGTATGTGTCTATGTCACAAAAGCCACCATCACAACTAAGGCTTACTGGCAAACACGGTGGCAATTCTAGGAGGGAAGCCAAGCCACTCTTGACCACTCTGAAAGCCATTCACTCTGGCCAGTCAGGGCACGCTAGTGCAGATGGTGTGAGAGACCTGCATTGCCCTGGCTGTGCAGGGAGAGGACAGAGGATACCTCTCCAAAAGCTACCCCAATCATTAACTTACCAGCACAGTAAAAAGTCAAAGGATGTGCTTGGATGCATTGACAGTCTTAGATCCTGCTGTCCAGCCCCGCAGCCTGGCTATTACTTTTCAGAGAGGCTATTAGTCTAGAAGGTGACAAGCTCAAAAATGTTGCTGGTTTTACAGCAGTTGCTGATTTTGCAGCTCTTGCAAAAGCGCAAACATTCACCCCAAGGTACAATAAATGCTTGTGTGTATGGACAGTATGTATTCCCCCTTCAGTGGTTCCTCTCCACAAGCACATTGTGGGGACATCCATTACCTTTGCAGCTTCTTGCTGCTGTTTTCCAGAAGTACCAGGACCGTGAGCTGAATGGAGAGCAGAGGAAAAAGTAGGTGAATGAACTCTAAACAGATAACTATTGTCACTCTCCATGCAAATATACGCTCAGATTCATGGCAGCCCCCTCACCCCACATCTCTCATTACATCAAACAATGACAGATAAGCACATTAGCTTGTTGCTGCTAGAATGAGTGAAATCATTAAAGTGTCATTAGGTTTTGCCGTTAGCACCTCATTGATATGAATGGAAGCAAACCAAATTTCTATGACTCAGGCCAATAACACTGCATCATCTACACTTGATTTCACATTTTAAAGGTTGTTTTTTGCAACCATAGGGCATAGAGACAGGATTTTTTTTAAACATAAAAGCACAAATTGCTGGGTAACGTAACATAATCTGCACTGTGTGGCTATTCGTGTGGCTGAGTCAGCTCCTTAACCACTGGATGGTGCACCTAGAAGAGGGTGGTTCACACTGTAACAGTGGATGAAATTTGTCAGACTTGCTCAGGGTTCAGTTTATAATGGTCTCTCCGAGAGGCTGAGGGCTTGACAAGACACTGTAAGTTCCAGCACTAATGGTAGCCAAGTTAGCGCAAGTGGCAGAGGTCTGGATTTTTAGAGCAGAAGGGTAGTTAGACTCCCCGTGTTTAGACTGATAAACTAATGATCATGATGTACAAACATGTATGCAACTCTTGTCTCTCATATCACTTACCGTCTCAGCTCAGGGTTTTGGATCTGTGAAGATCTGTTAATGTGTGGACTGGGAGTCAAACCTCCTGGCTTTTGTTCCCAACTCTGCCCCTGCCTTGTTGTGTGACCTGTGGCAAGTCACTGGGGTGTTCCCATAACTCCAGGTGCTCAACACTATTGCAACTGATCTCTCTGTGCATCTGTTTCCTTCTCTGTACACTGCAGATAACTCTTAACTCACAGGGGTAAGGTTAAACTCATGGGAGCAGATCCTCAGCTGGTGCAATTGAAGTCAATGCAGCTATGACAGTTTATGCCAGCTGAGGATTTGCCCCCTGGTTTGTTAATGCTTTGACACTGGAAGGCGTTACAGAATGGCCAGCGCACCAGGGTATTCAATGTGAATTTTGAATTTCTGTGAGATTTGTGCTCGGTTTTAAGGATTTTGCTGGGCTAGAGAGCCTGCTGGATGTGAAGGTTCCCTGAGCCTTCTGACCCACAAAGGGCTAATTGGTGTGGCTGTCAGCTCTGTTAGCATTGCTGAATGTTACTCTGCTAGTGTCTCTGAAGTACAGATGACTGGAAGAAAGGAGTCTTTTTTTCTGGGAATTTTTAAACATTGCAGACATTTTTAGGTTTTTATGAAAAATTTAACAAATTGTTGGAAAAACTGGTAAATGCTCAAACTAACTCTCATTCTGAAAGAGTGCCATTCTTGGTCTTTTTTTTTTTTTTTTTAAATGAAAAAAGACCTTCATCCATTTCTATAGTTCCCTCCTTTCTGAAGGTGGCTTTATTTGGCCGTGGCCTTTGAAAGTGATTGCTCTGTTCCAAACAAGACAGCCAGCTGCCAGTGTCGTGTCCCTGTCCGACACCTGATTATGTTCACAGACAGCTCGGTCTGCCTCTAAAGCAAGTTCAGATGCAGCTGTTTCCACCTGCCCCAAGCCACCATCCAACCCAGTGCAAAGTGGCCCCTCTGCTGACAGTCTGAGCAGAGGGCAAGGAGTGACATGGTAGAGGTGGTTCTCCTGCTCAGGATGGAAGCCCCGTTCCAGAGTCTCTGCCTACCCTGCTGCTCCCTGGTTCTGCCTGTACTGGGGCCATGCAATGCTTCATTCACCAGCACAGCCCAGCCCACGATCCAGCTCAGACTAAGGGATTGGTGACTGTTCTTTGTCAATGCTTTATGGGGGGTTGGCTGTCAATAGCCAGGCTCTTGCAGGCAGTGGCTAATGACCACTTAGCTTAGAAGTAAGCTTAGGTGTTTGTTTCCTGCTCATGTTAAGCTTTTTAGTCTCCAAAGGTTATGCCACTTCAGGAGTTGCAGCTTCTTTAGAGGCCAGGGGGAAATTAAAGTTATGTTGGATATATGAACAGGGTTAAAAGATTTAGAACATAAGACAGGCCATATTGGGTCAGACCAATGGTCCATCTAGCCCAGTGTCCTGTCTTCTGCCAGTGGCCAGTGCCGGATGCTTCAGAAGGAATTAACAAAACAGGCAATTATCAAGTGATCCATCCCCTGTTGTCCACTCCCAGCTTCTGCAAGTCAGATGTTTAGGGACACCCAGAGCATGGGGTTGCTTCTCTGATCATCTTGGCTAATAGCTGATGGACCTAACTTCAATGAACTTAGCTAATTCTTTTTTGAACCCAGTTATATTTTTGGATTTCACAGCATCCCTGGGCAAAGAGTTCCGCAGGTTGACTGTGTGCTGTGTGATGCAGTACTTCCTTATGTTTGTTGTAAACCTGCTGCCTGTTAATTTCATTGGGTGACCTTGGTTCTTGTGTTATATGAAGGGGTAAATAACACTTCCCTGTTCATTTTCTCCACACCATTCTTGATTTTATAGACCTCGATCATATACCCTCTTAGTCATCTCTTTTCTCAGATGAATAGTCCCAGTCTTCTTTAATCTCTCCTCATATGGAAGCTGTTCCATACCCTTAATTGTTTTTATTGCCCTTCTTTGTACCTTTTCCAATTCGAACATTTTTTTGAGATAGGGTGATCAGAACTCCACATGGTATTCAAGGTGTGGGCATACTATGGATTTATATAGGGGCATTATTATATGTTCTGTCTTATTATCTATCCCTTTCCTAATGGTTCCTAACACTGTTAGCTTTTTTGACAGCCGCTGCACTTTGAGTGGAGAACACATCTTCAGGTTCCCTGAAGACCTCTGCTAAGACTATGAGTCAATGTAAAAAAAAGTCCCTCTGCAGAGTCCACTGAACATAAGAACAGCCATACTGTATCAGACCAAAAGTCCATCTAACCCAGTATCCTGTCTTCCGACAGTGGCCAATGCCAGGTGCTTCAGCGGGAATGAACAGAACAGGTAATCATCAAGTGATCCATCCCCTGTCACTCATTCCCAGCTTCTGGCAACAGAGGCTAGGGACACGATCCCTGCCCATCCTGGCTAATTGCCATTGATGGACCTATCCTCCATGAATTTATCTAGTTCTTTTTTGAACCCTGTTATAGTCTTGGCCTTCGCAACATCCTCTGGCAAAGAGTTCCATGGGTTGACTGTGCGTTGTGTGAAGAAATACTTCCTTTTGTTTGTTTTAAACCTGCTGCCTATTCATTTCATTTGGTGACCCTTAGTTCTTGTGTTATGAGAAGGAGTAAATAACACTTCCTTATTTACTTTCTCTACACCCATCATGATTTTATAGACCTCAATCATATCTCCCCTTAGCCGTCTCTTTTCAAGCTGAAAAGTCCCAGTCTTATTAGTCTCTCCTTATATGGAAGCTGTTCTATGCCCCTAATAATTTTTGTTGCCCTTTTCTGAACCTTTTCCAATTCCAATATATCTTTTTTGAGATGGGGTGACTACAACTGCACTCAATATTCAAGATGTGGGCATACCATGGATTTATATAGAGGCAGTATGATATTTTCTGTCTTATCTGTCCCCTGCTTAATGATTCCCAACATTCTGTTCGCTTTTTTGCCTGTATAATTGGGATTATGTTTTCCAATGGGCATTACTTTGCATTTATCAACACATTTACATTTGATCCTGATCATCCAACTGCAGGCAGCCATCCAAAATTGCATCAAATGGGGCCAAAGATGGTAAGCAGTTTTTTGCTGTCTAATACAGGGGTTCTCAAACTTCATTGCATCACAACCCCCTTCTGACAACAAAATTACTACATGACTCCAGAAGGGAGACCAAAGCCTGAGCCCACCCGAGCCCTGAACCTCAGGTGGGGAGGACCTGTAACCTGAGCCCCGTCACCCAGGGCTGAAGCCCTTAGGCTTTGGCTTCAGCCCTGGGCACAATGGGGCTCGGGCTTCAACTTCAGCCCTGGGTGGTGGCGTGGGGCTCAGGCTTTGGCTTCAGTCCTGGGCCCCAGTAAGTCTAACACCACCCCTGGAGACCCCATTTAAATGGGTCGCGATCCACTTTGGGGTCCTGACCCACAGTTTGAGAACCGCTGGTCTAATAGAAAAGCCATTCCAACATTAGAACCCCAGATTAGGATCTTCTAGGGTGCCAACAATGTCTCAAATCTGGTCATTCAGACACGACGCTCCCCACAAAATGGTTCAAAGGGTTTGGAATGAACACGCTCACTCATCCTCTTCTCCTCTCAGCCTCACCCTCCACCAGCCTGGCCAGCTTTAAAAAGTGTTAACCACTGTGTCTTAGCACAGCTGAGTGCTTCTGGTCCAGGTCCAACAGGGCTGCTAGCAGCTGACGCCTTACAGCACGCAGCTGCTTTCCACTCTGGGGTCAGAGGACGCTGTCTTTGGGCTTGGCGAATGGGACAGTTTCACACCTTCATTCAGCAATTGGAACCCCCTCCTTCTCCTATCAGGCAAATGCTGGAGAATAGTGTGGAACTGGGGACTCCAGCAGCTTGCAGTGAAGTCAGCCACTGCTGCTGCAAACCCAGGTTCATCTTAAATGGCGCAACATACAGTGACAGAGTGTACAGTCCCAGACAGCCCCAGGAAAGGCAGGCAGCAGCCTGCTATGGGATGGTCTTGTGCTGATTTCCCTGCACTGGGAGGTGAGTGAAGTGGGTTTAGTTCTCAGCTCTGCAAGCTTGGACAAGATACTTAATTTACTCTGTGCCTCAGTTCCCGCTCTGCAGGATGGGGACAACAGCAACTCCTTTGTCTGACTCGTCTATTGAAATGATAAGTAGGGAGTTCGGGACTGTCTGTACAGCACCTCGCACAATGGGCCCCTGATCTCAGTAAGCACCGCTCGGCCCTACCACATCACCGATTGTTCTCAGTAATGGTGTCTGAGTGTGCGCACGCTGGGGGTGCAGCATTCACCACAGTCCAGACAGCCCTTAGCCAGGCACACTGAGGATCTTTTCTTCTGAGGGAGTAAAATCAGCCTGACTGTCCATACGAGATGGAATTGAAGGTTCAAGCAGCTTTTCAAACACGGCCCTCGTGCCCCCTGTCCCAGCTGCACTGAACAAGCAGTGGGAGTCTCTGAAAGCCCAAGCAGGGGCCAAATACTTTGGAGCAGGGTTCAGAGCCCTGGGAGAGAAGCCCACATTTAAAGCTAAAGGAGCAAGATTGGGTCTAACAGTCCCAACTAACCCCTCAAAGGCAGTGAGTGTCCACAGTGGGCAGCCTGAAAACCACGAGCATCTTCCTCCCAAACATGCCCCGCTTGTACCCAGATGCTGTGCCAGCTCTGGGCCCTGACTTTGTACTGTTCCCCACCAGAGAGACAGGATTTAGGGTGGGAGGTTCTTAAGTGTCCACGTGATTTAGGAGCACACTTTCAAAGTGCTTCTAAGTGACCTGAAGGCTTGTGACAATCCAATTCTCTGTTCTTCTAGTCCATCACCAGTGCTCTGCCATATAAGAATACAAATGACTGTCCCCTGCTCCGGCCTCTCTCTACTGCTCCAACAGCAAATAAAGGCCACACAAGAGCTGCAGCTGGCTGGGACGAATTCCCCCAGTGCAGATACAGCAGAGCAAGGGTATACTGGGGGCTGCAGGAAAGAGGGGGCACTCCATCAGATAGGGTGAAACTAACACCGAGTGCCTGTTCCCACCAGCTACTGCCATCTCAGTGATCCCCAGGTGCAACGGTCACTGACCTGGTGCTGGAGACCTGGGCTTTTCCGGAGCAGTGGAACTGGGTGGGGCAGGGATGTCCAACTCAGCAGGGGTTTCCTCCTGTGAAGGATGTGACTATAGTTAGTGTTACTATCAGCCGGGGGCAGCACTGGGGCCCTGCTGTCCTGCGTGTGAGATTCCCTTTTAGTACACCGGGCAGAGCTGCTGCTTTGGGATCTTGGGTGGTAGGATCTGGGCTTCGCATCCCTGCTGGGACTCACTGGCCACAGGGATCTTGGAGGGGTGGTTTGGGTAGCCCTAGCTCAGCTCCCCACCATGTGTGATAGTGCTGCAGTGCTGGGTGGTACCCCTAGGGGACAGTGTGTGCCTGGCAGAGCCTCTACGTCTCTCAATCCATTCAGGTCCTGATGGAGAGCAGAGTGAAGAAACACTCGGTCTCCCAGCAGCGCAGGCAATCTCTGGCTACCACACTATGGACCATGAGATCCGCATCTACCGAGGTATATGGACATTCATGAAGGTGGGGTGCCTTGGTCATCCTGATTTGAGGGAGTCCTTGGTGCTCTAGGAGCAATTCATGCAACCTTAGTGAGCATGCAGGGCTGGAGAGCATGAGGCAGTGGGCGCTGGGGGGGTGCTGCAGGCAGGTGCCCCTGCATTCAGTAACAGTGACAGCGCTGTAGGCTCTGGTGAGCTGCAGCATCATTCTCCTGGTGTGAGACACCACTCTGCTGGGAAACATCTATTCCAAAGGGGCTGCTAGTGTGCCAGCCTGGCTTACCCGGACCTGCGGCTGGTTCTGGAGCTCCACGGCCTCAAGGTAGTTACAGGGGACAATCCCTTTCTGTGGAGAGGGGAGACACACAGACAAAAGCAGGAGTGGTTAGGAGGAGACTGCGACAGCATTACGCATTAACGTATGGGTAGAACCACAGGCTGGGAAGGAGCAACTCAACCATGCCCATCAGTCTGGGGGTCTCCTCTACACCTGTAGCCTGGAAGGGCAGCTGCTCTAGAGTTTAGATTTGTTTCTTGTGGCCTCTTCCAGTTCAGAGAGGTGTCTGAGCAGCCTAGAGCTGAACCTACTGTCCCAGGAGGAGGATCATCTAAGAACAGGGAGCATGCCCCCCCTGCATGGTATCTGATCAGATAGCAACCAACCTGCTCTTGGTGGCCTTTCTCAGGCAGCTCGCACTTCTGTGTCACGAAGCTAGTGTGGGCTGACACAGCCTGGGGCTAGTGCCCGAGACTGCTTTCATGCGAGGGATCTGGCTGCAGGTGCAACCTCAGGGCTGTTGCACTTTGGGGTGAGGGATGCATCTGAGGGCAAGGCGGGGCTTGGATGGCCTTTTGAAGGTCACTAACAATTGATGGGGGGAGGTGCTGAATGAGAGCAGCTGTACAGGAAGGAAGTGTGGTCAGGCCTTGGAGGTGAGAGGCCGGCATCCCCTTCCTGGCTCTGCCACTCGCTTGCTGCTTCACCGTGGGCAAGTCATTTTGTGACTTCCGCTTCCCCACCTGTAAAACAGGGACCTCCCAGGGGTGGCGTGATGGGTACTGTTAAAGTGCATGGGGTGCGCTGTAGAAATGCAAGGCCGAGGGAGCAGCTAGTGGGGATGCAAGGAAGAAGCTATGGATCCCACAGTGAGAAGTTGGGTGGAAATGCCCTGCAGGGGCCAGACAGCCTGAGGTGGGGCTGGGGCGGGTGAACAAGGCAGTCTGTGCTCAGATGCTGGCTGATGGAATTAGAGGATGCCAGGAAACAGCTCCCTCAGGGAGTTGTAGCAGGGAAGGATCCTACCAAGCCTAGAAACGTGTCTGTGTTTGCAGCACTTTGCAGGCTGCAGTGAGGACCCTAAAGCACATGGGTCAGGTACCAGGCCCCAGCAGAAAAGCTATGACATACAAAGCAACCCAGCAAACCCACCCAGCAACTGGGGCCTGGCAATGCCCCATAGAGGTCAGTGGGGGCTTTGGCATTGCCTTCAATGGAGCAGGAGCAGGCCCTTAGCAAGTGCCAGCACTGGCCTGGCAAAGCCCACGTGTGGAATGGGCTCTAAGTACCTTCCCGTTGAACATAACGGTGGCCCAGTTGTCCTTCCCCTTCGCCAGGACAAAGACAATGTTTCCTGGCAGGACTTGCAGCTCCTCTGCGGTCTCGGGCGTGAACTCGAACAGCACACGGTGAGGCTCCCCTTCCAGGGCCCTAGATGGGGAAGCAATGGCTGGGTCAGCTGGGAAGAGTGCTGCTGCCTTCCTTAGCTTTGTCTTGGATATTTTGTTCTCCTGGGCCTCTCCCCTCCTCCCTCTGTTTCTAGTGGCTGAGGCTGTCACAATCACTATGTCAGAAGAACCTCATCCTCCCTCACCCTATCTGCTCATTTTACCCCATTAGCTCTGCAGTGGGAGAACAGAGAGCTGGATTTTGGCCCGATGCACCCCTCACCGTAGTATCGAAGCACCAAGTACATCATCCCCATATACCTCCAAGCACTTTACAAAGCAGGTAAGTAGTAAGTATCATTACCTGGCTCCATTTTATAGATGGGGAAACTAAGGCACATAGTGGCAAAGTGACTTGCCAAAGGTCATTCAGGAGGTCAGTGGCAGGGCTGGGAAGAAAGCCCAGGACTTCTGCCTCCTGGTTTAATGCCCCACACTGCCTCCCATAAGCAAACTAAGAGCTGATTGCACAGTGTCTTCCAGGCACTGATATGAGAGGCAGCAGGAATCCTTGACTCTGGGAGCACGGGCGCCGTTTGAGGGCAGTAATGAAACAGAGCGTTTGATCTGCAGAGGGAGTGCCTGGGAACTGGAGTCGGTGAAGGAATAAATATGGCCACTCCACAAGCCCTTTCTCTGAATACAGCCAGGCTCCTGTTTCCCTGCTTAAGCCCCTTGTCACTTTAAGCCTTTTATCTATGGCAGTTTTCAGTGTGTGGCCTTTCACCAGAGGGAGCTGCAGTGTTTTCTCAAGGTGGGAATACAAGCACTATGGCTAAGGAGAGGCGAGAGCAATCCTGCCTGTCTAGTATCAGAGCAAAACGCACTGTAAGACTCCTGGAGACCCTGAGGGCCTGACAGCGTCCTGTGCTCTTCTGCAGCGTGTCTTCACGCTGCCGGGGGATAGCTCAGGTTAGGAGAACAGGAAACCCCTCTGCTGCTTCAGCACAGTTGGTACATAAAGCACGAGGCTGGGGGAGCTCAGCTATAAAGAGTAAAGAGCAGCTGGCCGCAGCGCTCTGGTAAAGAGCATGTGGTTTTCCATGGCACTTCAGGGAGTCATAGGTTGAGCCCCTCTGAAGGCAGAACTGCATATGATTGCATATGATAAATTAGGATGGAAGTTGCTAGGTTAGGCAAACAGAAACGTGATGTTTGTGCTGTTGCAATGGGGCTCGTGTCTGATGCTATCTCTCATCCTCCCCCCACACGCAGTCTCCTCACTCCTTCCATCGCTCACTCAGACTGCATCCCCAAAGCACACGGGACAGTAGATAGGGAGCTGAACCTATCTGGCATTACAGCTGTAAGTTACCGACTCCTGTTAGGGGTGGCATTGTTCTGAATGCAACCAGCACCAGAACTGGAGGAAATCCAGTATCCAATATAGAGCGAGTGTGCATGTGACATGGCCAGTCTGGGAGCTGTAACTGCACAGAACCTCGGTAGTGGGACAGGTGCTACACACATTACTACTATTCTGCTTTTATATAGGACCAGTCATCTGAGCCTTGTGCAGCACCTTGCATAAACTGATGCCTCCCACCCCCCTACCCGCCCCCGACTTTGTTTAACTCCCCTAGACTTTGTTTAACTCACCGGAGGATTTCTGGCGTCTTTGGTCTGGGTGGAGGGCCAGGCGTCTGTAAACAAACAAACAGAACTTAAATAATCCTGCTGGTTTTGTCTCTCTGCAAAAGGAATCGCTCCAGGCTCCTAACACATCTCTTGCCCTTCTCGGGATGTTTCCTTTCTCCTAATATAGACCAGCAGTTTAATACTGGCAATGGCACGATCTCTGTTCCCCTCTCAGTGCAGCCCAACCCTTTATTTGCCCCCAGGACCATTGCTGTGATTTGGGCAGCCAGCTCAGGAGATGTTCATAATGTCACTTTGGCTCATTCCCCTAAGGGTCTGTCTACACTGCAATTAGACACCTGCGGCTGGCCTGTGCCAACTGGCCTGGGCTGAGGGGCTGTTTAATTGCAGTGTAGGCGCTCAGGCTGCAGCCTGAGCTCTGGGATCCTCCTACCTTGCATGGTTCTAGAGCCCTGCTTCAGCTGAGCCCAAACATCTACTCCGCAATTAAACAGCCCCTTAGCCCAAGCCCCGTGAGCCCGAGTCAGCTGGCACGGGCCAGCCACAGGGATCTAACTGCAGCTTAGAGAGACCCTAAGAGGGCACAATTTAACCCAGAGCCCTTCAGCCACTTCATTGTTTGTTCTAATATGCAGCACCATGCACTCACCTGCTCATGAATTTCAGCTGCCATCGTGGTGCTTAGCTTTGCTAGGCCCTTCTGCAGCACTACACAATCTCCTCTAGTCTTAAACCAAATCATTTTGGACCCTTAGCCAATTTTACCACCTCTTCCAAGAACTCTGCTACATTAAATATGATCATACTACTGAACGGTAGGGAAACGTGCTATCAGCCTCTTGCCATAGTGGAACGGCCCGCTTATGCTTGCAGTGGAGCTGTTTCAGTTCCCAAGAGAACATACGCCTGCTGGCCCTGTGGTTACCTCACTTCCTTGATAATCTTTCAAGGAACTTTAATGAAAGCCTCCTGGTGGCTCACGAGTCTGAACAGGTGGAATGGCCTGAGAAGCAGCAAATGACAGCTGAAGGCCTAGTGGGGAGGTGTGTTTGTCAGGAAACTGAGGCTGGCAGGAGGGAGAGAGAAGGAGGGAAAATAACAGCTGAACCATCCGGATCCTGTTGGATTTCCTGCAAGTTGTTGAAAATCAACTTCACGCGCAGGGTGTGTGGATGCTACAATCAGGTGTGACTGCCGCATGTGTGGACATAACCAAACTAGCACTGCTCTAGTTAGCTTGCATCACAGTGGAAGTGACGCCACAGCAGCACGGGTTATACAGTGCCACCCAGGACGCTGGGTATGGGCTGGAGTAGCTAGCCCGGGCTGCCGCCTGTGCCATCACTGCTGCTGTTGTTTGAGCTAACGAGGTCAAATCTAGCTGCTGTGTCATCTGTGACTGCAGTGCAGACACGTGCACACGTTCTCTCATTGGCAGCACTTGCTGTATTGTGCTAAGCATGTTACGACGCACCCAATGCTGCCTCACCTGTAGCTGAAGGGGAGCAAACCCTGAAAAACTATCCTTGTCGACGACAGACGCCACGACCTGCAGACAAAGAGGGGAAAGGTCGTTACTTGGTTCTTCTCTGGCTTTCCCCAGCTCCCACTCCCTCTCCTGCCCCCTTGCTCCCACGCTTTTGCTTGCTACTCACTGTAATCTAATCTTCCCATGGCCCTGACTCTCCAGCTTTGGAAAATCCCTGTTAACTGCTCCAATTCCCATGTATTCCTGACCCAACCGCCATGGGGGCCGCTGTTCCGCTAATGGTTCTAACACCCAGCCCTGGTTCAAGAGCAGCCATGTCTTCAGGCTAAACACTTTTAACTGCGCTGCAGGGCACCTCTCCCGGGAGTGAGCTCTCAGGCCTGAGCCTTGCCCCTGGAGCACTGAAAGGGACACTGGTGGCTTAAAATTTAGCTATATTTGTAGCCTGAGCTTCTCAAAGCAGCTGGAGAGAGCTAGGTTCCCAGTTCCCTTTCAGTGTGATTTTGGTCCTTAACTCCCTTAGGCTATTTTGAAAATCCTGGCCTTCGAAACCAAACGCCCTTATGTGCATTACTGACAGCCCCTGGGAGCACTGGAGCTGACAGGCTGTTGGTTGGCTGATCTGCTTTGCACCTCAGCTGCTGCTGGTTTATTTTCTGGCTCAGGCAGTGGCAAGGGAATTGGCCATTCACTTCCCGGTTCTCACGGGCTAGGTCAGTGCCGCAGTGTTTGGCTCTCACACACTGAAGGGGGCCTGAAAATATGGTCGCACACAGGCCAGTTTTCTTGTTTTATTCATGCAGCTTCCAAATTTTAAAATGTATTTCTACTGATTTCCCTCCCCCTACAAGTGGCTGAGTCCCTCAGGGCAGGGACATCTGCAATTCCCTGTTCTCCTCTGTGCTGCCAAGACTCAGCTAATAATAAAGAAGTTGTGATCCCTAGGCAGAGGCCAGTGAGTTGGCTCCTCTGACCCACAGCCTGACTTGAGAAAACAGCATGTTCATTCCTCCCCCTTGGATGAATTTCCTACCGTAGCTTTTCCCAGGTAATCCTTCTTCTCCAGCTGAGCCACTTGCTTTTCATTTGGCCTAAACAGCTTCCCTGGAGGAATCGCCACCGGCTCAAAGAGTCTATGCTTCTGCAGCACACAGAAATCACAGTGCTTTTCAGGGATATGTGGGGAGAACACAGCTCGCTCCAGCATTGCCTGTCTTCTGTCTTTCTGTTTAACTCTCTCCATGTAAACTCAACCCAATTGCCCCATTTGTGTCGACCCCAGCTCCCCCAACCTCACTCAATCCAGCCACCCCCTCCCCACAATCCCCGCTCAATCCAGCCGCCCCCTGCCCGCAACCCCCACCCAATCCAGCTGTCCCCCGGCCCATAACCCCGCTCAATCCAACTGTCCCCCTATGGGTCCCTAGCTTTTCAGTGTGAGCCTAGATAGGAAAAGACCCACTGAGCAATCTCTAGTGTTATTCTTTACCAAGATGGCTTCCATCGCCCTGTCAATCTTGTTGTGCCGGGGCTCAGTCTTCATGCTTATCGCCAGCGTCAGATGCTCTTCAGCTTTTCTCCAGTCCTCCAGCTTGGCATAGAGCAGGGCTATGTTATACAACACCTGCAAGGTCAACAGGAAGCAGAGAATGGGTGATCTCCACTGACCCACTCCCACCGCAGAGCAGTGGCCTATGCCAGAGGGGAGAATGCAGACCTGCAATGGCCCACGTTACTGCATATGGCACCTGCTGCCTGAGGACGCTGCTGAGGGGTTTGCTTGTCCTTGCATCCCAAAGGAGGATCCAGAAAGCCTCTCTGAAGGCAATGAGGTGATGTGTGTGTTTGAGGGGGGAGAAGAGGACCTGCTTCTCTTTGTAACGATTCTGCTTCCTGCTTGTAACCTTCCTAACAATGATCACACTCTTTACCCAAGGGCCATGTGACTTGCTCTCACCAGGGCCAACTCATCTCCCTTTTCAGGGGGATTTGGATACAAAGAGAAGCTAGTTTTACATCTCTAAAGTTACCGGTCCTAATGAACAGTCTTCAGTAATCAACCCCCTACGCCCTGCAGGCCAAATCCTGACTTAGTCCAGCTCTGTGAGGCAGAACCTGCCCAGCTGTGAACTCCTGCTTTGAATCCTCATGGGATTCGAATCCCAAGGGAGTCTAGGGAAGATGCCCCTTTCCTCCAGGGGTGGTGTCTCCACACTGCCTAATTGCCAGATGATAATCAGTAGGGCCCTACCAAATTCGCAATCCATTTTGGCCAATTTCACAATCACAGGATTTTAAAAATCATAAATTTCACGGTTTCAGATATGTATTTAAATCTGAAATTTCACGGTATTGTAACCACGGGAGGTTCCCAACCCAAAACCGAGCCGTGGGGTGGTCAGAAAGCTATTGCAGGGGGGTCACAGTATTGCCAGTCCTACTTCTGTGCTGCTGCCTTCAGAGCTGAGCAGCTGGAGGGAAGCTGTTGGTCAGGCACCCGCCTCTGAAGGCAGTGCCACTGCCAGCAGCAGCGCAGAAGTAAGAGAGGCAATACCATACCATGCCACCCTCACTTCTGCTCTGCTGTTGGCGGCGGCTCTGCCTTCAGAGCTGGGCTCTCGGCCAGCAGCCACCACTCTCCAGCCGCCCAACTCTGTCAACTCTGGTCTTCCCTACACTAGCCAGATTTCACAGGGGAGATCAGATTTCACAGTCCATGATGCATTTTTCACAGGCATGAATTTGGTAGGGCCCTAATAATCAGGGTAGAGAGGATGATGTCTCAGAGAAAGCAGTGCTGCCCCGGTCTCCCACCATGGTGGTGGTAGAGATGGGGCTCATCCCTGACTGACTGACAGAGAAGAGCCCAGGCTGCAGACAGATCCTCAGCTTCTCACCCCAGAGCTGAGTCCCCGGGAAGGAGTGTGGCCCTAAGCCAGCCCTCACTGGTTATCACGAGGTGATCTCAGTCTTTTTTTTAACCTAGGAACCACAATATCATGCACAAAGGATTGTGGGAGTTTGGTCATGGGGGTGGAACTGGTGTTGCTGGGTGAGGTGGGGCTTGTGAGACAGGTGCATGTGCTAGGGGTCCTACCAGCTCTGGGATTTTGCTGCTTTCTCAGCTGCTGTGCTGACTGTGTGTCCCCTGGTGACCCACTTCTCTGTTGCATCCACTGGCTGAGTGGCGCTGGGTTAGCAACCCCATTCCTTCACCTCCCATGGGCTTCCCAGCTGCCCTCGCTTGTCTCAAAGGCTCCCAGCCCCTGCACACGCCTCACCTCACAAGCAAACAGTCTGAATGGCAGCCCCAGGATCTTGTAGTCTATCAGCAGGTTCCCTCGCAGCAGGACCAACACCTCTTTAAAATCCTCAATGGCCAATTCGTAGCTGTCAGGCAAAGAAAGGTGATAATCCATCAGGGCACGGCTCTGTGCTAGTCTGGCTGCCTGTCAACCTTCAAGCCCACAGAGTCCTGCTCTAGCCCTGAGTTGCCCTAAGATGACCCCGCCAGCCTGTAGAATACTAATGGCCTTTTACCATTACCCAAGGCCTGGGGCTGTTTGGAGTCATTCACGTGAGATATGGCTGCCTCAAGGGTCTCAGATGTCAGAATCTCTTGGCGCGAGTGCGTCCCCCTCCTCCTGGCCCATCACAGTTTGCCAGCCCTAGCACTCTGAGGTCTGTGCCTCTCACCTCCATCCACGCTATTTTCAAAGCCACAATCAGAGTTAATAGTATTGTCATTGCCCTAGGTGCTGCACAATGTGAGAGACAGGCCACGCCCTGAAGGTTTTAGTTGTGTGTCTCCCCCATTGTCTTTGTCTTCTGCGGGGGGGCCTTTGAAGACACTGGGGTATTCCCCAGGCTCCCATACCTGTTCTCAACCCACTAGTCCTCTGCCTCTAAGCAAGAGAAAATGTTTAGCTTGGGAGGTGTACCCCAGCCCCAGTTACTCACCTTTGGCATCACAACAGGATTGACTTGCCAAATGACTGTTCTCAGCCAGTTGGGAACCAGGAAATGGCTCTGCCTAGAGGCAGCATGAACCCCCCGATTCTGGAGAGTGTGCCCAACACTTACTTCTCTCTCCTGTAAAACACTGTCCCACGCTGGAAATAGGCCACGGCTAAGTGCTTGTCACAGTTAATGCTCCTGGCAAACGCCTGCAGAGAGCAGAAGGTGGTTCATACACGGTACAGACAGACTGGCGGAGAGCGGCAGAGGGAGACCTGGCCATTGAGTGCGAGGCTAGGGATCAGGGAGGAGTCCTAGAGCGATGCAGAGCAATGGAACATGCTGTGGAGAGACAC
Source organism: Trachemys scripta elegans (assembly GCF_013100865.1). NCBI lineage: Eukaryota > Metazoa > Chordata > Testudines > Emydidae > Trachemys > Trachemys scripta. The sequence continues at coordinate 55,070,968 of NC_048305.1, forward strand.
TCGCCCTGGGCTGGGGTGAGGCATGAGGGCATAGCCACCGGGGAAGAGGCTAAATGAGGGGTGAATAAGAAAGGGGAACATGGAGAGAAGCAAGACAAGGGAGGGGTTGCCTCCTCCTCCTCTATTACATGCCTGCTGTATTTCTCCTGACCAGTGTTTCTGATGCCCCAAGGGGAGACCAGAGGTGGTTAGGAAATTGTCAGGAAAGGCCTCTTAGGTCCACGGTGGAATTTCTGGACCCCCCACAGCTCTCCAGTATAGCCAATAGCCGGGTGGTTAGGGCACTCGCTGGGAACCTGGAGAGCTAGGTTCAAGTCCCTGCTCTGAATCAGGAAAACCATTTCCTGCCTGGATCTTGCTGGGACCCATGCACTAGCTGAATTTCAGTAGGGCAGAAGGAATGAACTGGGCGAACTGATGCACCGTAGTTGTCTCCCTGTGTCTTTCTAACCAGTTGCTTTGTCCCTGCATGTTGATGTGTTCCACTCGGGGAATGCTCCATATGGCCCCCTACATTGGGGTGTCAATCTCCCCTGCTCCTCCCCCTGCACTGAACCCAGTCTGGCCAGTTTGCCAGCCATCCCCTTGGATTTGTGCTGAGTGCCTTTCTGCATGTCAGGCTACAGATCAAGCCAGGTGTTGGACCTACTTGTCTGCAAGTCGTCCCATCGGCCAGTCTACACTCCTTAGTCGCTCCATGTTTCAGCAGGTCTATCAGCCTGTCTGGCAGAGCAGTCTGGGCTTGTACCCTGTTGTATGTCAGTCAGACTGGCCTGTGAAAAGGGGCCAGTAACAGGAGTGACTCACCTGCTCTGCCTCAGCCAAATTCCCCAGGATCAGGTGGATGCAGCCAATGTTAAAGCAGAGTTTGGAAGGGGGGTTCTGCACTGAGGTGAAAGCATTCAGCGCAGCTGTCCAGTCCTTGCGGTCTGTAGCACACACTCCCTCGTTCCACAGTCGGATGGTCTCAGCCAGAGACATGGTGCGGCAGCGTCCTGCAGTGGAGTAAAGACGGCCTCCCCTTGCTTCAGCCCTTCTTTGCTCTTTACAGTCACGAGGCCACTCTGCACTTCTCCTGCTTGTACTTCTGTGTTTCCTCTGGCTCTGGAGCCAGCAGTGTCGCAAACCAATCAGGAAGTGTCCCCACTGGTAGTTGCTGACACAACCCTGCTGAGATGGGGAAGTAGAGCAGATGCTGGCCAAGGTGAATTATTTTTCTTAACACATTCTTGATGTGTCACTCTAAATCCTCACCCACTGCTGCCCCTCACTTCTTTAGACTTTGCTTTCTGGGGATCTTCATCTGAAGTCATGTGGGCCCGTCAGCTGGATATTTGTGACTGGGGGATTGTGCTTGTCACAGTGAGTCTGTTAGTGAACTTGTGGCTGAGTCACAGAGCACTGACAATGCATCCTGGACGAATTAGGGCATCAGGACTGCTCAGTGCAGTGCCAGGATCCCCCTTGAAAGGTAGCCTGCAGTGTCTCCACCGTTTCCCAGGAAAGCTCCTAGCAGCAGCTTGGTGCTGGTTGCACCCTCTTCTCTGCCCTCCAGGAGTGGGAAGGGGAAGTGCAGCCCCTCTAGCAGGCTCGGAGGTGAAATGCTGCGGTGTGTTTGCAGCAGTCCTGGGACAAGGCCTGTCGGTGTGGCTTTGGCTGAACTGAGCCAGCCTGCAACGGCTTTTTCCCAGGCATTAAAATTCTATAACTCCTGCTTTAAATCTGTTTTTTTTTTTCACATTATCACTCTCCCAAAGAACTCGCTCCAATTATTGCCTTTTGACTGCCCTGGAAGCTGACACCCTCAGCCATGCAATTACTACAGTCCCATGACTCTACCTCTCCTTCATCCTGTGCTTCAAGTGTGCCTGTCCCATCGAGAGCAGGGCAGCTCGGATCTTTCTAGAGCTTTGCTCAAGCGCATGCAACTTCTTTCTACATGGGAAAGAATTGTTTCTTCTCCTTTTTCTGTGCATTGCGTTCTTCCTGGCTCAGGTACTAGTGTAATGCCGACAGACCTCAGTCGTCGGCAGGTAGGATTGAACTGGGGACCTCTGGAGCTTAGTGCATGAGCCTCTACTGCATGAGCTAAAAGCCACCTGGCTGTTAGCTAAGGCTGTAGAGGAAACTCATTTTATCTCTCTCCCACTAAGTGGTCTCAGTGCCACTCGATGGGGCAGAACACCACACCCAGTAGGTGTGTGGGTTACACTAGCTCTGTCTGGGCCTATAGGTTTCCTCACAAGTCAAGAAAGGCAGGGCAGCAGATTGACAGAGGTCTTCAGATGCTGTGAATTTGGCCCCTTTCACCAGCACTAAATTGACCGGAAGGGAGGCAGTACGGACCAGTGCAGAAAGAATTAACCTGAGAGTCAAGTGACCTGCATTCTGTTCCCAGCTTTGCCGGTTACTGTATCTCCATGCCTCAGTTTCTCCAGCTTTAAAATAGGGATATTTATATTTAGCTTTCTTTCTAAAATATTGTGAGATCAGGGGATACAGAAGAGCTATGAGCTGTTTTTAAAGCTCCAGCAACTTGGCTACAGCCTAAGTAACTCTTATGCAGCCAATCCTGTTGGAAATTCTTTTGTCCGATTTCTGCTTTTGAGAGTGGGTGGCGGGGGGAAATCTGTACTCCTGAGAAACAATGACTCATTTTTAATCAGAAACACAATACAAAGCATCTCCAACCCACCAGCTCTCTCTCTCGCCTCTGGCTCTCAGGTTACAAGCTGAGCCCCTGTCAGCATCTACTCAGGCACAGCCTGCTCTTGTGGGATCACTATAGCAACCCTGAGCAACACAAAGGGGACTGTGATCTTCTTGTGCCTCAGGAAAGGCGAAGTGAAGTCTGCGAGCAGGTGAAGTGACGTGGAAGGAAAGGAATGGGAAAACAAACTTAGAAAGTATGGAAACTCTCCTCTGCAGGGCCTGTTGTTGTCTTTTGTACAAGAGTAATTTAAAACTCACGGACAGTTCTTGTTTAAAATGGACATTTAAATGCTCAGAGGCAGCAAACCCTGCTCCCTACTTTCTCCTTCCCATTCCTTCAATCTTCTGCCTCTAAATGCATGGCAGACTGTTATTTCCTGGAGCATTTCACACTGGATTACAGATCCCAAAAGGCACTGCACTGGTACTTGGGAGCCCTCTGTTCTACTCCTGGCGCTGTCACTGACTTGCTCTGTGACACTGGCCAAGTCACTTCACCTCTCTGTTCTGTCCCTCAGCTTTTCCTTCCAGTCTTTGTCCATCCTGTCTATGGAGGCGGTAAGCTCTGCTAGTGCTTGGGGCTCTGATCTCAGTTGGAGCCTCTTGGTGCTACTGTAATATAAATAACTTTTCCAAATGGGGAGCGTTACTACAAACATAGATGTTTGATTGCAATTAGGGTGACCAGCTGTCCCGATTTTATAGGGACAGTCCCGATTTTTGGGTCTTTTTCTTATATAGGCTCCTATTATCCCCCACCCCCTGTCCCGATTTTTCACATTTGTTATCTGGTCACCCTAATTGCAATGGACCAGGAGCTTTATCCATGTGAATGGTAACTTTTCTTATGCAACAACAACTGAAAGAAAGGTGAGAGCATCTGAAAGGTACAGACACACTACGATGCACACAGCAACCTTCATTCTAGTCTATCTATTTTTCCTCTATTAAAACAAAAAGTAAGCAACCAACAAACCCCAGCTGGTCTGAGTTTATCTCAGCGTCTAGTGCCAGAGCTGGTATCACTTCCTCTTGGCACCTACTGAACGTGATTTATATGGTATAATCTTTTTTGTTCTACTTCATGGTAAATTTTCAAGGAGACCAAGCAATTCAGTACGGTAGCATTTTGCCCCTCTCAGAATACAGGACAAACATTGAGCTTCAAAGCACCCTGGTGAGAAAGCTAAGGCTATATAGGGCCTACTGAAATGCAGCCACTTCTGGGGATAGAATGAGGCAGCTGCTTTAAGTGTACACAGCAGCAATACACAATAGCTGATTATTATTAACTCTCAGACTGGTAAAAGGGGAGGGATGTAGAGCAATGGAAACTGAAACCTTCTGCCAAGTGCTCTGTGTGCAGTGAGTTTTATTTACTCTAGATGATCATAGAATCATAGAAGTGTAGAACTGGAAGGGACCTTGAGAGGTCTTTTAGTCCAATTCCCTGCACTCATGGCAAGACTACATAATAACTAGACTGTTCCTAACGTGCAGGTGTTTGTCTAACTTGATGCAAATGGTGGCCATTACTGGAGCAGAGAACAAGGAGGGGAGAAGCATGGTGACTGCTTTGCTGCATGATGGGGGATTCAAAGTCCATGTCTCTCTGGGGGATCTCTCCTTTCCCGTCGCCCTTCAGCTGCAAGCGGTCAGAGCAGAGACTGTGCTGCTGGATTCCTGGGATGCCTTCAGGATGGACAGAGCAGTGAAAGGTGCACACAGCTGCTTCATTGTTACAGCCACCAACTTTCACCACGCAGACCCTTTTTGAAGGTTGGCGCCAAGGTCCAAAGGCTGGGTATTAAGGACAGACTGGATTGGCCTGATTCAGAATCTTCACCAATCTCAGCCCAGCCCTTGATCTGCAACAAAAGCTTTCAATGTCTAGACTGATTTGGAGAAGTGATTTTGTGCCCCTGCCCTTCCTCCACAGGCCGAATTCTGCAGTGACTCACCCAGGACTACCCCATCAAAGCCAATGAGATCTCACATGATGTAGGGCAGTGTAGAATTTAGTCCTATCCATTCAGCTGAGGATTGTAGGGCCCAGCAGGGAGGCAGCCGTGCCTCACCTGTAGTTAGTAAAGTTGTGAGGGGATTTGGGGGGATGAGTAGAACAGGGAAGGGGCAGGCGAGAAGGGTGTGCAGGAGCCTGCTGTGAGGGGATAGAAGGAGTGGGCTGGTGTGTTGTGGGGGGAGATCAGAATGGAAATCTGTGGGGTAGCATTTCCTAGCGGATCCCTGTGATGGGGTGGCATGGTTGCCTTGGTCATGAACATGAGAGGGTAATGCAGGGTGTATATTTTGCACGTTAATCCCCTTCTCTGTGTAAGGGCCCTGTCAAATGCCAGGCTCTCTGGCTAAAACCTCTTCCAGGTAACCCTGATTCTATAAAACTAACACCCCCTTCTGTAATAACGTGAGGAGCTTAAGAGGAGAGTCCAAGAACAATGCAAGTACTCTGGGAACAGGTGACTCAGTGGGACTGGGGGCAAGGCCTTCCAGCTGTGCAGCAATGCATGGTTCTTTAGGAGCTCAGTTATTATTGACAAGATGTGCTGACTAATATCTCACAAAGCACCCTTTGTACCAAAGCACTCGGCAAACTCCATACCACCTTCACCCCCAAACCTACTCCACTACCTTTACTACAATCCTGAATAAGCTCCCTGTTTTACTTTCCTTGACTTCTGCCAGCCAAACTGACTCGTAGAATTGATGCTATCCAGCACTGCTGAAATATAGCCACCTCTTAGGTGGGAAGAAAACCAATCAGAGCAAAGTGCAGGGAGAAGGGAGAATTTTGCCTGGAACACCCAGACTAATAACTATTCTTAACAAGAACAATTGACTTTTCAGTGTCTACGCAGAGCAGACAGGACATCAGTTTCTAAGGTTGCATCTGAAACATACATACACAGTAAATGGCACGAAACACAATTTATCTACTACAGAAGCAGGAAGGGCTGAATCAGGAAGGGCCAGGCCTTTCACAATTTCATCTGGTAGCTTTAGGGAAGCCAGGCGTTTCAAGCCTGACACTATTACATGGGCTCCTCCAGTTTCCAGAGGAGATGGCTTTAAAGTAAAGGAGACCAGTGAGAATCTAGCTATTGAACAGGGAAAATGCAGCCATGCCAAATGAGCTATGTGAACAGCTAAGAGTGAGAGGAGCATTTTGTTGTGAACATCTCTTGTTCCTGTAGCATGTTTCAGTAATTATCATCACAGTTGCCTGACACACACAGGACCCGCACGCTTCAATTCTGGCAGAAAAAAATCCCACTTCACACTTGGCCGATGCTAGTCACATTGCTTAATGTGTCTCTGGCCAATACACAGGTACCACAGTGATGGGTGTGGGATAAGAACCTGCATAGAAGGCTTGATTCTATTTTTGAAGTGATTTATAGGGAAAAGGAACTTCCTCTCACAGCCAAAATCTTCCCTTCCTCACGGGACTGGCAGCACTTCTTGCTCCCTGTAGCGGGGTGGCTGCCCCACTCCTGCCTGGAGGGGCTTGAAATAGCCCTGGAGGAGGGCTGCAGCTCTAAAAGCTGGGCTGATTGGAGAAGCAGCTGCAGCTGGGCCATGCCCCAATCAGGCCCCAGCTGGCTTATATAAGAGGCTGGGAGCCAGGCCCTTGCTAGTCTCTCTCTACACACAGAGAGAGAAGGGCCTGGCTGCAAGGAAGTAGAGTAGAGTAGAGTATCTGGGTGGAGCAGTGCTGGGGAAAGGCTGAGGAGCTGGCGAGCTCCAGCCTGGAAAGTCCCAGGTTGTGGTTAGTGTTAGGCCAGGAGGTACTAGGGGTTGCAGAGGGCAGCCCAGAGAGAGGCCAAGGCAGCAGGCCCAAACCCAACCTTGCCTATGATGAGTAGGCTGATACTGCAGTCTGCCCCCGGGAGTGGGGCTAGATGGTGACTGGCAGTAGCCTGACACTGAGGCAAGGTGGGTTAGTGAGTGGGGGTTCCCCTGGGAGGGGAGACCTAGCATGTGGGTACTGCCAGGGTGCAGCACCCCAAGCAAGGAGCACCAAGGTCCTGGGAAGGACATGGGGCCCAGAAGTAGAGAGCAAGGCAGATTACCGGCCTGCAGAGGGTGCTCCAGAGCCTGGGTTGAGCTAATTCCCTGAGAGACCAGCAGGAGGTGCCGCAGGGGTGAGTCCGCTCGTGTTACACTCCCCATTTGCACTGAGGTCACACAAACTCTTAGAATGAGTTAGAGTTTCTTAACGGGCAGGTTTTCCCTCTTCTCACCGTGAGATTCAGCTTTGGGACTAGCTGGCAGAACTGCGCAAGCAACCTGGAAGCCCACACAAGGTGTCCATGGGGTGGCATGCCAGCCAGACACATGGACGCCAAAGCCATCAAAGACTACATGACCAAGATTGGGCTCCCCAAGACAGAGATCAGCATGCCCTTCTTCTTTGAAAACATCCTCTTTGCTTTCAAGCCAATTGCTGCTGGCCAGGATACCTATAAATTAGGTGAGTGATGAATCCTATGTGAGAGATTGTTGACCTATTGCCTGCCTCCACGGGTGAATTGTTTTTGGCATTAGCCCTTAGTATCAGGGAGTCACAGCTCCAAGGCTAAGGCCTTTCCCAGATTCCCTCCGGTATGTAGTGCTTCATCTGCAATGAAGTGGGGCAAATTCACCAGAATTCCATTTCCTCACTTCAGTGAGGGGTTGATTACAATGGGACGAAGCTGTGCCTGGCTGTTGTTGCTGTGCACAAGGGCAACGGGTTAAGCCTCAAACCGTGCCCTCTGCCTCTGTATAACGGATTACAGCAAAAAATGGCTTGTGATCTTAGGGTGGGCGTGGGATGTGCCTGAATCAGGATGTGTTATGGACTTTGGAGATTGCATCTCAGACACTCACCCACACCCCCAACTCACACACTGTGGCTGCAAGCAGTGAGGGTCCAGCTGTGCTGGCTCCTGTTCAGACACTGGCATGGGACAAGGCCTCTTTGGTTGCTCTGGAGTTTTCAAAGCAAAACGTGGGTGGTGACATTCTGCTCTCAGTAGCAGGTGCCTAGGCTGCCTGAGCACTCAGGGCCCAGCAGCGTGTCCAGCTCCTGGGATCTTCAGAGCCGCACTGCTGTGCTGTTCCGCTCTCCTGGCACTGCTGTTCTCCCTGTTGGTAAATGCCCAGCCCTGTCCAAGGTCCTTCAAGATTCTTCATCAGTTCTTGGACCTCATCTGGCCCTGAATCGAGAGAGAAACCTCCAGTTGGTGGAGGAGTTCGTCACGGGCTGTCACAAGTGATAGTAAAGTAGCTTTCAGCGTTCCGTGCTCGGCCATTGCAGAAGTGGGATGGGAAGCAGATAAGGGGCAGTTTCTACATACTAAGGCCAATGGGGGCAGGGTGGGAAGTGTGCCTGGCACAATCTGCAGTGTGTCTGATGCCATGCAATCCAGGTAGCACAAAGGCTCCCTGCTACAGGTGTGTCCCAGAAGCTAGTGCCACAAAGGTCAATAACAATCGGAGCTGCTCACAAGACACTTGATATGTCTCAAGGGAAGTGTAAAAAGGCATTGAGGCAACTTTCAGAAACCAAAACAATTTGGGCTTTCAGTTTTTTTATCCCTGCTCCCTCTTCTCGCCCTGTTTCCCCTCCCTCCCGCCTTTTGGCTTTTCTCAATCTCCTTGAAAAAGTGCATCTCACAGCCCACCTCTCCTATGCTGCCTACATCCAGTGAATCAGCTCCCACCCCAGCAGTTATAATTACCAGCCCTTTGTGCCTCCTCATTACTTCCTGTCTGTCACTTTCTCAATGTAACAGCTTTCATTGTAATTGCTGTGTTAGAGATGTTCCTGACAGGCACACGCCAGCCAGTTAAAATCTGCACCACCTGGGAGCGAAGATGAGCCCCAAAATCAAAATGTTCGTGTCCCCTGTTACGAAGTGTGCATCTTGTTCATGTTACAGTGAACTCAGTGCTTGTGAAAGGTGCTGTGTGGACAGCCTTGAGATCTGAAGCCTGGATTATCCATAGAATAGGTACAGCAGGGACAGTGGTAGTATTAGATTTCCACCATGACCACCTGCCAGGTAGGAAAAAGTGTTTCACTAGGAGGGTGGTGAAGCATTGGAATGGGTTACCTAGGGAGGTGGCGGAATCTCCATCCTTAGAGGTTTTTAAAGGCCCGGCTTGACAAAGCCCTGGCTGGGATGATTTAGTGGGGTTGGTCCTGCTTTGAGCAGGGGGTTGGACTAGATGACCTCCTGAGGTCTCTTCCAACCCTGTATCCATAATCCGTTCAGTCCTTGGTGGCTCTATCTCAGGGGTGCGCATCTGGCCCTTCAGAAGTTTTAATCAGGCCATCAAACTCCTGCTGGGGAGTGGGGTTGGGGGCTTGCATGGCTCCAACAGCTCCCATTGGCTGGCACCCGCGGCCAATGGGAGCTGCAAGGACGGTGCCTGCAGATGGGGCAGCGCGCAGAGCCGCCTTTCCACACCTTCACATAGGAGCTGGAAGGGGGACATGCCACTGCTTCCGGGAGCTGCTTGAGGTAAGCGCTGCCCAGAGCTTGCACCCCTGACCCTTCCTGTACCCCAACCCTTTGCCCCAGTCCTGATCCCTGTCCCGCCCTCCAAACACCGCTGTCCCAACCTGGAGCCTCCTTCTGGAGCCCTCACCCTCCAACCTCCTGCCCCAGCCCGGAGCCCCCTCCTGCACCCTGAATGGCTCCTTTCTAGCCCCACCCCAGAGTCTGCACCCCCAGCTGGAGCCCTCACTCCAACCCCCAATTTTATGAGCATTCATGGCCCACCATACAATTTCCACACCCAGATGTGGCCCTCAGGCCAAAAAGTTTGCCCACCTCAGCTCTATCTAAAAGGGGGTCAACTAGGATGATGGCTTTTGTTATCTGGACATGTGTTCACTAGGAACTGGATTGAGAGCCAGAAACTCATTTCAGATGTGCCCTCAAACAATCAATAGATTATAACAACTACTGATCTTGATTGTGTTTGGTTTAGTGATCTAGAGTGAGAGACTCCATATCCCCAAATCCCCTGAACTAGCCAGTACGTGCCAAATGGCATTAGATTGTAATCTTTTGGTGCAGGGACTACCTTTTAGTTCTGTATCTGCACAGAGCCTTGCACAATGGGGTCCTGCTCCACGACTGGGGCTCCAAGGGGCTACCACAATACAAATAATAAATAATGTGTTCAATTCATTTCCCTTTGTGCTTGTGCTGTCAATCTAATAAACAAGACGAGTATGCAGCCTGCAGGCCTCTAATCCCCACAAATATTCTGACTGGCTTAAAAAAAAAAAAAAAAAAAAAAAAAAAAACCAACCAAACAAAAAAACTGATTACACTCACCCTCCCCCATTTTGATTAGCTGGTTTGAGGGAAGGACTCAGCTACCCATAAAGCATGTGTTTGCTCCCTTTCCTTCAAAAGCAGTCTTGAAGCAGTAGAGCTCTGTCCTTTGCTGGAGGGGGGAAAAAAAGGAGCCTTATTAGGGTCCCATCCAATACTACTGGTGATCAGTCAGGCATTTCCTGATGCTATATGGGGCAATGCATAAATCCCAACTCCATTGCATAGAAAGCAAGAGTGCATTTGTCCACCCAAAGGTCACATAAAACAACTTGCCAGGCTCAAGCTAATACATTGCATGTTTGCCCTTATAGACTTTACAGGCTGCAATTCCATTGAGATGACAGAAATGCTAGGCCACATTGTAGAACTCAGAGGTTCTTATTTGCGCCCAGGATACACTTCAGTCATAGGATGAAGTTATGGCCATCCGCTCCCTGTGCTGTATTGGTCAGTGAACTGGCCTCTCAGCCTCAGCGATGGATCACCTTTCCCTGTGTTGCACGGCTGCACAGTTCAATGAAGATTTACAGAGACTATGAAAGATTCAGCTTCTCTGACTAGGACATTATTGATCTGTGTGGCTACCGTCTGGCCTCCACAGCTAATCAGGTGCTTTTTGCCCTTTCCCTCCTGCTAGCCATCCCCAGGGGTGACACAGCCATGGATGACATCAGTGTGGCACCATGCAATGCAATTGTGGTCTCCACCCAGAAGAATCCTCACTGCTGTATTGGGAAGAGCTGGTCCATGTCTGCAGCTCACCTGACAATTTGTGACTATGCAACCATCCTTTCCCAACGACTGCATCCAAAGGCATTCAGATACTCCCAGGTAAGGTTATCCTCATTCATGTCATTGTGTACTAAAAACAGGAGATGGCAGAGCCAAAGGAAGAAAAGAATAGCACCACTTCACCCATCCAGGGCTGTCTTCATCTAAGGACCAGCAAGCACTTTCTGAATGGGCCTTCTAACCAACACTGTGAGACCTATCTTATGTATGTCTATAGCCCCTTACCATAGTATTTGAGCATCTCACACGCTTCAGTGAAGTTACCTCACCGGAGTGAGGTGAGGATAGGGGGATGCTATTATCTCCACTGTACCCCTGGGGATCCCAGGCACAGAGAGATTGAGTGATTTGCCCAAGGTCACACAAGAAGTCTGCACTGGAGAAGGGGACATGAGCTCTAGTCTTTCAGGTCCCAACCTAGCAGCATAACCGCCTGTTCATGTCAGACAGGTGTGTGTTATCCCTAGTTCACTGCTGGGGAAATAGGAAGCACCGAACAGTTCAGTGACTTGCCTAAGAGCCACCAGCAATGCTGGGACTTCTACTCCGGGTTCGTTAGCCCCCGTGCTGCCCTCTAACTTGACAATACTCCTTCTACCAGAAAGTCTTTAAATCATGAGAGAAACGTGATCAGCGGGATTTCCTTGGAGGCATAGCACAGCGCTGGAGGGGAACAGAGCATGCCAGCAGTAAGATGTATTGCAGGGAAGAGTGTGCCAACATTGGGATGTAGTTACTGGGGAAAAGTACACTTGCTGGGATGCCCTGGCAAGTGATCTTGTTCTAGATCTGAAGATGGGGAGGGGCTGGCTGTACACAAAGCTGGTAAGTTGGTTACACTGTGTGATCCAGAGGGTGGAATTTTTTGGTTTATTGAATGATGACAAACCTTCCTGCCTGATGCCTGGGGTGCTGTTGAAGCTCCCTTCTCGTCTTTCCATTGTGAAAGGCTTATGGAAGGTCCTTTGTGGAGATGCATGAAGGGGCTGCTGCCTAGGCCCTTGGGAACATGTCTGAATTCTGGAGGAAGGGAAATCAGGCGACAAATTCTACTCTGACAATTGAGTTGTGCTCAGGCCTGCAGACATTTCAGTCGTGGGTCTCAGAAAACAAAGAGCACTTCAGACATGCCTTAGAATCCCCCTCAATACAGCATTTTCATTTCTGAAGTGCCAACTCAGTTTTTAAAATATCCTATTAACTTTAATTCCTTAGGCTTAGGACTTTTCACAAGAGCAGAGAATGATAAACCCACTCTCTTGGGTATCAGGTTGTTAATATTTTACATAACTAAATAACCCCGGCAATTTCAATTGAAAAGAATATTCTCTAATTCCAGTCATTAAAATGTTGCTTTGCATTGTTAACAGCTGCTGCCTTTCACCTTAGAGGTGGCTGCATTTCAGTGGTGCGCAAAGTGATCATTATATACATCGTGTCTTAATAAATCCTCGACCCTCATTTAGGGGTGAGAAAATTTTGTTGAAGTTAATCACTATAGAATTTCTCAAAGAAAATAAACCTTATTTCCTCTGTTGGATTCTGGCAGATTCTCTCTTCTCTGAATCAACTGGTTCTCTTATTTGTTTCAGGACACCAGGACTATATATATATATTTTTTTTAAACTTGAGATTATTTCTCCCCCCCCCCTTCTGATGACTGGAACTTCTGAGCCCTACATGTACAATATACAAATAATCATTACAACTCTACCCATTTAACTGTTTATCCCACACTCATACATCTATAAGCATCTTCTTTCATTTAACACATCACCTGCAGAAGACGCATAGATATTTATAGCATAATGTGTGTAACTTACATCACTGAGCTATCTCTCCGGTTTGAGCATTGGCCTGCTAAACCCAGGGTTGTGAGTTCAATCCTTGAGGGGGCAACTTAAGGATCTAGGGCAAAATCAGTACTTGGTCCTGCTAGTGAAGGCAGGGGGCTGGACTCTATGACCTTGCAAGGTCCCTTCCAGGTCTATGAGACAGGTATATCTCCATTTATGTAACTTACATGTTACCCTGCAACCAATCCGTGGCATCTAGATGTAGCTGTCCTTGCTGCCTTGGATATCTAGTGCCACCTGGAGGCAGCTGACCTATTCGGGCATCAGTTGATTTCAAAGATGTGTGTACGGTGTCTAGCTCAGCTCATAATTCGAAGACTAGGAGGACCAGTGTGATTATCTAGTCTGATCTCCTGTACAGCACAGGCCATAGAATGGGATTTTAGGACCCAAAATAAGTCCTAGAGCAGATCTTTTAGAAAAACATCCAATCTTGATTTTAAAATTGAGACAGAAAATTCACCACAACCCTTGGTAAGTTGTTCCAATGGTTAATTACTCTCACTGTTAAAAACGTACACCTTCATTCCAGTCTGAATGTGTCTAGCTTCAACTTCCATGCAGTGGATCGTGTTAGACCTGTCTTTGTTAGACTGAAGAGCCCATTACTAAATATTTGCTCCCCATGTAGATACTCAGACTGTAATCAAGTCACCGCTTAACCTTTTCTTTGTTAAGCTAAATAGATTCAGCTCTTTGAGTTTACCACTATAAAGCGTGTTTTCTAATCCTTTTTAATCATTCTTGTGGCTCTCTTTTGAACCCTCTCTAATTTATTAACATCCTTCTTGAGTTGTGGGCACTAGAACTGAACACAGCATTCCTGCAGTTGTCAAACCAGTGCCAAATACAGAAGTAAAATAACCTTTCTGCTCCTACTCAAGATTCTTCTATTTAGGCATCCCAGGATGCATTTGCTCTTTTGGCCACAGCATCACACTTGGAACTCATGTTCAGCTGATTAGCTACAAGGACCACACACACCCCTGCCCTCTTATTACTCAGTACAGCTGGAATTTTGTAGTCATCTTCTGCATGTCAGGACTGATGTTACCTTGTTGTGCTTTACATCATCTTTCTCAACCGCTCAAATACAAGCTGCATAATTTCAATACTGGGTTTTTCCTCTTTATTAACACCATGACCTAGGAAGAGCAGTGTTCTTTAAGTAATAAGCTTCCTTATGCAGCTCCTTACATGGACCTTAAAGACCGCTATAACTGAATAGGATTTATAGATTTCTATGACTCAAATGTACTGCAGTCATGCCTAAATAACTGCTCATTAAAATGAGCAAGAGACTGACAGTGCATGAACTAGTGGAAATGGGAATAATGTCTTTTGTCCAGACCTGCTTGGGATTGAAACAAGCCATAGATAAAATGTGTAGTACATCATTCTGGTAGGTTGTTTTTGTGTATGTTAAATAGGGCAGAGAACTGTTCCCCATAAGTAGTGAGAGGATTTAGTTAACACCTTTTCTTTGACACACGCTGAACTGGGAAAAGGAAAGACTTTAGAATGGCAGAGAGAAACTTGATTTTGCCATATTCAGACTTATATCTTAACATGGTGCAACCTTGAACTTGGCCTGGATTACCAAAACTTTCTGTTGTATTTGACTACCCAAAGTATTTTGTCCCTAGCCCTCTTGTTCGTGTTTTTTCTTTCTGTAATTTGTCAATACATCTTGGTTTTGTTTAAGACAACCTGAATTAGGTGGTGGATACTAGCAATGGGGCAAATCACTGCTGGGTGCCTCAGACTGACTTCAGAAAAAGCAGAATAAATGGGTAACTGCTTGGTGCAGGGTTGTGATCTCCCCTTCTCCAAACAGAGCAATGGAACTGGTAGGGAGGGAGCGAAGTTACATGAAGAGCTGTAATTAGCTGCAGAGATTACTGTTGAGCAAACACTGACAATCCTAACAAATTGGACTTATTTACTCAATGCAACTATAGCTTAGAAAGCTTTTTTGCTAGTGGAACAAATGTCATTATTCCTCATCCTTATGTGCACATTCATGACTTCTCTCCCCAACCTCCAATTAACTAAATGTGAACTTAGTACTGGTATGAAAACTGTAGATGCTAGATGTAAGTTTCAAAAGTGACTAGTAACTTTGGTTGTCTCACTTAAGGCATCTTTGAGCCTTGACTGTCAGAGTGCCTGCCTTTGAAGAATGAGGCCCCTTTAAAACTGTCAAGTTGGGCACCAAAAACTGGATGCACCCAAATCATTAGTCACTGAAATGGCTTAAGTCCTATTCAGAGAGCAACTACAGTCTATGCATCAGCACTTCAAAGTTGCAGTGTAACCTTGTACTGAGTGCAATCCACTGCTTGGTGATGGAGTGTTTCTTTGGGCATTAGGGCAGAATGAAAATATTCAAATAAATCCACTTAGACATGAAGCAGCCACAAAGTTTTCAGCACTTCAAAAAAATGAAAGCCCCCTCCCCCCAAAAAAAGCAGGAGCTAACAAGAATGAGACTTCAGGAGCTATTGTTTTTTCCCCTTTACTTTCTTACCTAATCCTTTTTCATAAGGAAAATAGGGTGGGGGGAATGAGTTTTAAAAGCTCTTCATAGTTCTTGCAGATATGTCAGTGTGCAAAAAAGGACCCAATGAAGTTGGAAAAGCCAGCAACATTTTTTTTTTGAATAGTGTTGGTGTCCACGTATCTTGATTTAGGTAGAGCAGTCAAGATTTCTACAGGAAGATCCAAGCCTACGATTACTTACACATGCAAAGTGCTGCTGCGGAAACAACCTTGGCAGGAAAAAGACTAGAGGTGAAGGGCAGAAGTTGGGCGACTATTTCTGCTTTTTTCCTTCCTCAATCCTTCTGTTAGTGTGTGAATTTCCCAGTCAGCGATAAAGCTATCAGAACAGTTACCACCAAGGAATTTGAAACATTAAGTAAATATTCAGTGACAGTTTATTTTCTGACCTTTATCATTTTACAAAAAAAGCAGGTATCAAAAACAGCAAAGATTTTCACGAGTTCCTCACCAGTTTTACGCAGCTGAACTGGTGTAAAATGTGAATGTAAGACACAGGCTGGCTTTGCTCCTGGTCATACACATTCAAGGTTATCCCTGGGCTGGGATGCACTGGGCCTTTGGAAATTTTGTATTTTAAAAAGCACCTGTCTTTTTTTGGGACTTGACTTGATTCACCCAAGTCACTTTGTACTGAAATAACATGGAATGTGTACCTGTTGGGATCAGAAATTAATCTCTTCTGGATCCCATGTACCTTAACACTGATCAAGGGACTTTGCAATGGACACAATAGGCACCAGTCTGCATTTCTCAGATTACCAAAAGGCAGCTACTACATTGTGTTAGCTACAATCACTTTTTATGCCCCCCTGCCCCAACATGCTGCAATGGGATTTAACTGTATAACAGCCCCTTCTACTTTTCCTCATCAGGATCTCAGGTCCAAAAAAGGAAAGCTTCACTAGGTTCAAGCCCAGGGGAAATGGACCTTCATCCTTAAATACGTCATACAATTGTGTTGTGATGCCTTAGACAATTCTACAACAGTGTGACTCTCCCATTGTGGACCCAAGACTTAAATGATCAAAGGAAACCAAGATAAACCATAAATGTGAGATAGGAAAAAAATACTCAACTCACTGGATGGATATTCTGGTTCTTTTCTGAGCCAGAGCTTATTCTTCTACTGTACTTGTGCTGTAGGGTTCAGAGTTTGACCAGGAGAAGCATAGTCCAGTTTCCATTAAGAGCTGCACCATCTTTTCAAACATACAGCTTACATTGAACACTACCTGGTTAGCTAAAGAATTAAGACACTGCCCTGAGTCCCTCAGTATCTGCTTGGAAAGTCAGGTCAAAATCTGGCATGATAATACATGAATGCAAATCATCTTACACAAAGACTTGTGTATATGTCACTGAAATGCTTTTGAGAGTACCAAATACTCCTATTAGAAATAAAATGGCACCTCTATTATTACCCAAACAGCAAAAGGAAATCAGATATGCATATTTTGTCATAGATATGAAAGAGGAAGCAAGAAGGCAAGCTGAGAGACAGATGCTACCCCCAGGGCAGCAGTGGCATTTGGTTGTTTTGGTCATTGTACCAGCATTTTGCACACCCACG
Organism: Trachemys scripta elegans; assembly: GCF_013100865.1. Lineage (NCBI taxonomy): Eukaryota > Metazoa > Chordata > Testudines > Emydidae > Trachemys > Trachemys scripta. The sequence continues at coordinate 55,087,821 of NC_048305.1, forward strand.
GCAGGCAGTCACTGGCTGCTGAACTTAAACCGTTTTTCTGGCAGTCAAGACACGGACAATGGACCCTACACCTCCAGCAGCGAGAGCCTGAAAACAGAAGTAACAGTTAATACAAATAACAGACTTAAAGTAATACTCAATACAGTTAATACTCAATAACTGACTTAAAAGTGGCAATTCTTCAACAACAAAAATTCAAAACCAGACTCCAACAAGAAACTGCAGAACTGGAATTAATTTGCAAACTGGACACCATCAAATTAGGCCTAAATAAAGACTGGGAGTGGATGGGTCACTACAAAAACTAATTTCCTGCTGCTGCTACTCTCACCTTCTTGTCTATTGTTTGAAACAGGCCACCCTGTTTACATTGGCCTCATTACCACTACAAAAGTGATTTTCCTCCCTTGGTGAGAATAGGCCACTTTCCTCCCTATTCTACTGTGAGAATAGGCCACTTCCACTTTAACTGAGCTGTCTCATTAGCACTGACTCCCCACCTGCCTACTGTTTTTTTCCCCCTCCATGCATCTGATGAAGTGGGTTTTAACCCACAAAAACTTATGGCCAAATAAATTGGTTAGTCTCTAAGGTGTCACAAGTACTTCTCATTGTTTTAGTTAATACAAATTAACCGATAACAGAACCACAGAAAACTATTACTACTTGGACTTCAGTACGTTTCATCTGAACATCTCAGTGTTCTACAGACACTAAACGTCAGCATTCTGCAATAGAGAAGCATTACTACATTCATTTTATAGATGGGGAAATGGATTCAGGCATTAGATAACTTGCATAAGTCAGATTCACTGGGGTTCTATTCCCATCTAAATCCCCAACTTTGACTTTAGATTATATTGCCTCAGTGCAAAATGACAGTTTCTAGGAGATGTGCAATGGCTCATTTTCATTCTTACCTAATGCATGATCAAACTTCACCTCTAAAAGTCTGCATGCATCAATATGCTGTAGAAAGTGTGCATTAATTTCACATGGTTCCCTGGGGAACCTTGTCCTTCCCACCCCAACTGTTGCAATATGAACACAGGAATTTTAAGAGGAAGAAGGATGATTCTTATTGGACTCAAGACAGAGTCATGGATGTAAGGGTTTCTGCTAATGCAAATTATCAAGACAAATGCGACAGACTTAACACACCTTTTCATGCCACTGCAGTAACACAGCACTGCTGTTGTCAGAGGGGCTCTCAAACCCCTTGTAGATGTATTTCATTAACAGATCAACTCCATTCTTGTCCAGAGACTGTACTGCCTTTTCAATATCATTGGCTTTGAAAGAGATGAGGACTTTCAGGACAATGCTTTCTGCACGATCCTGTAAACAAGGGAAAAAGTCACAACCTGGAACTGAGCTGATCGATACGGACATGGTCTGCGGCCAAACGTTAATGATCTCTCAACTCTGGGAGGTAGAACTTTTCTATTCTTAACAATACAAAAATGTTCAGTTAAGGCAGCTCAAACACATACCAAGTTGTCAAGCGTACTGTGCACCTCTGCCCTATGACAGCATGACCTCAACTGACTTTGCTACACACATCTGTAATTCTAAATGAATTTCAATTTACAGCTAACATATGTAATTAATTTGAAATTAAGTTTTAGATAAGTTAAACAGGTAGCGCCCAGTTGGGCGAAGGAAGCTAGTCTCAAAAAAGAAACTAATTTTCTTCACTGGCTTTGTAACAAACTTGTTCTCTTCTAGGTTTCTATTTCTGCTCACCAAGCTTGGCTTTTGTTTGCAGGACTCCACCCATAGTACTGTATAAGAGCTGTACTGAACTTTCACTGTTAATGTTCATGCACAGGAAAGTTCAAAAGAAGTTGGAACTAATAGGACTAAGGGTTTGACTGGCTTTCCTCTCACCTCTTATTTTACATTTTGTCTAGATGGACAGCTCTGCTGTGGAATAAAAGTGATCTTAAAGGAGTCTGCTCTCAAATTTCAGAAGTATCCCTACTCAGCACTGTCTAAGCTTTGCTCAGCTAATACCTTAAGCTTTACTCTGCATTATCCTTCTCTTCCCTCATTGTCTACTGTATTATAACTACCGCTTTATTTCTGTGTACATAATGTTTTACAAAATCCTTGGAAAACATCTTTAAGGCCCGGTCAGCATTACCAGCATGAAAAAGTTCCTGGTAATATGATTGCTTAATCTACACAGGCCAACCCAAACATTTGAAGCCGCAGTTAAAAGAAGCTGAACTGTCACATCCATGCTGAAATATAACTGCTAGCACCAAATGTTTCAGGTAACTGTTTTTGAGAACTGACCTTGATGCCATTTCAGGATCAAGAATTTGCATAGCATGGTTAGGTCTTTTCATCACCCATTCTGTAAGCATCGTCCTCCGCCGCCCCACCCCCCAAAGTAATTTTCTTCCTCTGTTCACTCAATCACCACCTGAGAGGTAGCAATATAAAAAACCATAACTGTCAAAATGGATTACTTTTGTGCATAATCCCACTGAGCAAGTACTGTCTGCAGTTGCTTCCCGAAGGAATTATAGCCATTATCTTTCCCAGTGAGCAGACACATCCTGCAGCCATTTGATGTAGTGATACTTCTTGGATATGTAGCAGAAATAGTAAGCAGAAACAGTGATTTGGTGGGAGGTTATATCCTAAAATAAGAACGAGCTCACAAGACAGAGCTGCCGGATCTGCAGGTTTTCCCAAGGGTTTGGCGACACCAGTCATATTAAGTATTTTTCCAAGTGGAAAAAACACTTTGTACAATGGCACTACCTTGTACAGCAGATCTGCCCCATGTGTACTGAGTCATGTGTACTTCACTGTCAGCAGTTTTAATACTTTACTACCATTAGCACTGCAGAAGCAACTTAACTGTGGGACAGCAAGTTAAATTTGTTTGCCTTCTACATCAGAATTACAGTAGCCCCTATGCAACCCCATTGTCTTTATATTATACTATCAATGACACCAGTGCAACTGTAATGGAAGACACACTGTCACAGATGTAAAAGAGGGCAAAATTACCTGCAGAATCTCTTACTTGATGATGCCCTTGATACCAAGATAGTTAGGTGATTCTCAGAACCCCAAGTAAATTTGTAGGGCTGGCAGTTGGTGGAGAAAATCTTTACTGGGAAGTTTAGTCTACCGTTACAAACAAACATGGAATCCTACAGCTATATTCTTACAGAGTGAATGCTTAGAGTAGAACTCCACAGCTGTGTGGGTGGCTACAGTATGGTAGATTCCTATAGCTGATCTGTGGATCTTTCAGTCTGCTTTGGGCATCCATAACACTCAAAACTAGTTTTTGGAAGCCTTGTCCGACAGGCAAGTATGTGTGCACAGTATAGTCAAAGCTCTAACCAAAGTGGGAGTGCTTATATTTTCTAAGTTCTTATTGTTAGCTAGAATTATGGACTGGACACAGTAGCTAATCAGTGCCCACGGTTTTAGGGCCTTTTTCATAGGCCTATTTGGGCAGAGTGATTAAGCATTTCCCTGTTGCCAAACTATAGTCTCAAAGAGAGGGGAAGTGAGAAATCTATAGAGGGCAAGGAGAATTAGGAAAGCATCCACAGTATGGCATATAAATGTGAGATATTGACTACTTCACCTTTACTGTTTGGTTCTTGGTGTTGATTGGAGGATTCTTCAGGGCTGCCTGCAATGCAGCCATCATGTTCCCTGTGAACAATGGTTAAGGAAAGATGGGGAAACAAGGACCTAGAAAGCAGTAGAGCTAGTCACAATACAGTGGGGTTCACATGTAACTTGTTCATTACTAGGAATATCAGCGATGGAGTTACTGAGAGAACATCTTCCATACTGAACACTTCAGTGGGTGCAACATAAGACAGCAAATACTAGCCAATTGCTGAAAGCAATGGGACCAATACTAAGGTGGTACAGTTTTCAGTACTGGAGAGCACCAATCACAGAACAAGGATCCCAATAATAGAAAGAATGGGTCTCATTTGGAATTTCTAAATCTATCTCCAAACACCACACATAATGACAAAATATCATGCAACAAGCTATATAGCATGGCTGTTTGCACAATACAGAATGATGCGATTGCTGAAAAACTGTTAGTGGGAACATTTGTGCCACATAAATTGGAAAAATACCATCAGTCAGGACACCAGACTAAACATCGGCAGGAAAGGAAAGATCAAGCTGTCAGTCAATGCATCACACTGTAGTTGATTATGATTTGGGAGAGTTTTCTATTCAGATTCTTATATTGCATCAACCCCTGTGGTATCTAAAAACCTCCCCCACTAGTGCATTAAGTGACATGACTAATGTGTGCCACAGATAGAGTTCATTATAGAACAATGAGATTCCAAGGCTGCCTCCATCATTGTCATGAACCAGGAGGAGAACAAAACATGCTCTAGAGACACAGGTAATTCAGGCTTCCTGCTGACTGTACAGAAAAGGATGCTAAACGGCTCCCACTTGAATTTTCTTAAAGGGTTTCACAGTTTTGAGCACAGAAATTTGCCTTTCAGTTTTTTCCCCCCCACCTCCAGGAACTGCCAAAACTGAATCACAAAACCCATTAATCCTATGGGGTTCAGCCTCGCCTTGAAAGGGCACTACTGAAGCAAAATGCTTTAATATGTGGAAGTGAAAAGCAATTAGATTGTCACGGACTAGGTGCAATTATTCCCATAAAAGGAAAACCACACAGAGTGCACACTTCCTCCAACCCTGAAGCTTAAGAAGAGGGGTTTGAGGGCAGGGCTTTCTCTTTGCCCCTCCCTCCAGCTCTCGTGAGGTCAGACAAGACCACTTCCTCAAGTGCGTACGCGCCCGAGAACTGGAAATAAAAAAAAGCTGACTGATATTAACTTACATAAATAAAATGGTACCGGGCAACGGTCTCCATGAATAGCTGGGTGCTCAAGCCAGGAATTAGACAGAGACACGCTAGGAAGTTTTACATTGTTTGGAACATTTAATTGAAAATCTATTGTTGTTTAAGAACCCAACACACCTGGGTTTTAATCTGTGTTTCCTACTCCTGTACTTACACTCAAAGACAACAGTTATTTATTTCATTCTGTGGGGTTAGGTGACCTTACCCGACCTGAAGCCTGACCCTAGGGAGCCACAGATTTACAGGGTAGACTAGTTCGAGAGAGACAGGGCGGTGGTGAATCTGAGCAGGGGGACATGGAGGATCCTCCCCCCAACTTCCCCCTGGACAGCAACTTTCCAGGCCAGCAAAGCCCTGGCACGCTCAGTACAGGGTGACACAGGCGAGCCCCATTCCCCCGCCTGTATCCTGGGCATCCTACAAGCCTGGTAGGCTCAGTATAGGGCTGAGGACCCCTCCCCGCCCCGGGGCCCGACAGAGAGCAGGGCAGGGGGCCAGTCCCCTCCTCCCCTCGCGCCCCTGGCCTCAGCGCCAGGGGCCGGGACTCTTTCCCCGGCGTTGGCGGAAGGATATTGCCGCAGGCAGGAATCCACCTCGCCCTCGTCGGGCCCGGCCTGGCCGTCGCCTCCCTCCTCCTCATCCACGAATTTGTTCTCGTCATACTCATCTACATCTACGCGGCGAAAGCGCGCAGAGGACACCGTGTTCTTCGCCATCGCCCCGGAACCTGCCGGCGCCGCTCACCTCCGCAGGGCGGTGCCCGCCCCCTACTTCCCGCAGTGAGCAACACCGCGCATGCGCAGGGAGTAGAGTTCCTTCCGCCTCTTACTTCCTCCTTCGCGCAACAACCTACGTAAGAGCTATGCGCGCTTGCCGTTCTCGGGTGGGCGCATGCGCAACACAACTGCGAGCTTCTTTTTACGCATGCGTGTTTTAAATTCCGCACCCCCTCCTCCTCTACGCATGTGTTCTGAACAGACTTCCTCTTTCTCATGCGGCATCCGGCAGGCTTTGCGCGCAGGCGTAGAGAAGGCAACCCTCAAGTGGGCGGAGGAAGGCAGGGTCCGGGGAGGAGCAGGTGAGCTGTTGCGATTGGTCGGCAGGGGGTGGTCACGTGTTCTCCCGGGGTGAGGAGGGCCGTTACCATAGGAGCCGTCTCCTGCCACTAACGGGCGCTGTATGGGGGCGTCGTGGCTACTGGGGGTGAGCGGCGCTGTGCGATGCTCCCGATCCGGCCCCGCTGGGCTAGGCTGAGCCTCTGCATGCCGGGTGGGTGTGAGCCCCGGGTACGCCCCGCTGTACGGGGTACGGCTCATCTCCAGGAGCCCCGGTGTGCTCCCCCCCCCGTCTGTCCTCAGGGGCTACCGCAGGAAGGAGATCACTGCCCCCCCAAGGCCTGTGTCCCCTCCTGCAATGCTTCTCCTGCGCTTTCCAGTGGGGCGCCCCTGAGTGCTTCCTGATGCTGACTCATTCATTCACTCCACCTAGCTCCCCGGGAGAAGGACTAGCGCTCAGAGCCCCATTTTGTAGATGGAGAAACTGAGGCACAGAAGTGCTTAAACTTTCAGCAGTGCCCCTTGATTCTGGCTGCTGCAGTTTCTAGGTGGGCAGGTTTTCAATTTCACTTGTCTCCTTTTTGACCAGGCATGCTCAGCGTTGCCTGAAATCAGTCTCTTAAAAAATCGAGGTAACTACAAGAATTTGGGCTATGGTGAGTTACTCTTAGTCATATGATGAATCAGTGGCAGAGTTGAGGCCAAACCCCCAAAAACTTGACTCCCAGTTCTTGCTCATAACTCCAAACAGTAATCCCTTCCTTTATATTGATATAAACATTTTAATCAGTTGTCCTTAATATATATTGAAATCAGATTTGAGGTATAAATTATATTAGTATTGTATGTTAAATGGACATTGGTAAGTAGTTTGAGTTCAAAATCTGGGATTTACAAAAAAGGATTTTACAGAATCTAATATGAATCATAATGCTTTCCTAATATTCAAAAAATATATTATTTTAGGACATTACACTTAGTCCTGTGGTGCTGGGATCCCAACCTCAAAAGATTTGTGCTAATACATAACAAGGAGAAAGTGAAATTGACTTTAAACCAAAAGTGAAACTGACCAGCCAACTTTTACTGTGCAAGCTGAGTGAAATGGAGAAAGTAATACAGAAATAGTAAAAAGTACATTTAAAAACCTCTTTTAATAGTCTGACATAAACACAAACAGATAATCTTTTTAAATAAGATTTTTATCATGCATCCCCTTAAATAAATTTGTTCATTTTAAAAATAATTGTATATACATTAAGTTCACTTTAAAATTCCAGTCCAACTCCCACTAAAGTCAATGGAAAAACTCAATTGGGATTGAAGAGGGCCCCAGGGGATTGCATGTTATTGAGATTTCGAAGTAGGGAGTTCTCATACTATGACCCTAACCCTGCAACGATTCATGCAAGTGAGTTGTCCCCCCGAAGTGAAATCACTCAGCACCTTGCAAGATCAAGTGTCAGGGTGGGAAGTTTGCATCTCTTGGATACAGAATTTGTGTTGCTATGTTGTATGGACATGTGAGAGGTTAAGTGTTGTTTGAGCACCTACTGAGGAGTTATGTATGGTAAGGACTAACTCACAATTAGATTCTTAATGCCGTGGTCACAAAAATAAAAAGGGAGTTGGAGAATTGATTTTGCAGAATTAATTGGTATTTTTTTGGTTAAGGTTTCTGTAACAACACTCAAAGCCCCTTTTGCTAGAGATCACAAGTTACCAGCTTTGCTATAGAAAACTGCAACTAAAACACTTTAAATATTAATAACAAATATATTGTATTACAACAGTGAAAGCATTGATCTATAAATCAACTCACTCTTCATACTCTATATGCTATCAGCACCATCTTTTAAAACTTTATATGAAAGAAATCTCTTTGGTGTTCACTCAATTTCATTTTTATATCTTTATCTTTTTAAAATCTAATTTAAAAATCAGATTACATGAACTTCTGGCTGATGAGAGGTGGCAGCCTTGGAGGCTAAAGACTTTTGTATTCCCAGGACAGATAGTGGGAGTATAGTGTTCCCCCATATGTCCACCCTTACCTGAAGGAACCACTTTTAGGGATTCAGGCAGTGTTTGGTCTATATTGTCCCTTTCATCCTTGCCTTATGCTGAGGCTTCCAACAAGGATACTAGTTATGCTGACATCTAATATGATGTGGACACCTCTCCAGTAAAAATCGGATTGAGACTGTCAACTTTATTTATTGTAAGTCACTAAAAGTCATTGGCAGCAGGGGCGGCTCCAGGCACCAGTGCACCAAGCACGTGCCTGGGGCGGCAAGCCGCAGAGGGCAGCCTGCCGGTCGCTGTGAGGGCGGCAGTCAGGCTGCTTTCAGCAGCATGCCTGTGGGAGGTCCGTCATACCTGTGGTTTCGGTGGCTGGTACGCCGAAGGCGCAGGACCGGCGGACCTCCCGCAGGCATGCCGCCGAATCCGCGTTACCAGCGGACCGCCCTCAGGCGCGCCCCCGAAAGCCTCCTGACTGCCGTGCTTGGGACAGCAAAATATATAGAGCTGCCCCTGATTGGCAGGTACTGAATTTTCATCATTACTGGCCTAGATTGGATTTAAACAAGGTAAAAGTTTCCATATCCTCAACATCACAGTTCTCTGAGCCATCTAGTCCCTCTGTGTCTTAACTTTCATAAGAAATGGATTTACTTTTTTTTTTGCCCTTTGGGATCTGTGGTCTTGCTACTTAAAAGTCGTTCAGTGATTTCTACCACCTGAACAGGTCTTCCATGAGAAAAGGTTTGGGAATGATTGGTATCATTAAATAATTCCTTAGGCATCTTTAAATGCCTTACAATATTTTTAGGTTTGGGATATAAATGTTGCCCCCCAAAAGGCAGAAACTTGCTTGTGAAAGGCACCAAATGGCTGTGACTCATCAGTGGTGGCAATCTGCCATTCATCATTTGTGAAGGTTGCTGAGAGGGTGTGTTAGCAAAATAGTATTGCTGCAAATTCTGCTGAGGTTTTAGATTTTCATATGTTGCCTGAGGAGATGCTTTCATTAAATAAGATTTAATTCCTGTTATGTTGTTAATTTTATGTGAATTTTGTTGGTCAGCTAATGCTCTTGCAGGTAAAATTGGATGATAAAGGGTTGCTTCTGGCATACCGCTCACAAAATTGCAAAGGAGGGAATGCCAGACCCCACCACATAATGGGTTCAAAGTCACATGAGGCCACAAACTGGCAAGGCTTCGTAAAGCTTCACAGTTCCATATGGACACAGGGAAATCATCCTCAGTGTGATAAAGCTGAGAGAAATAAATACAGAGGGTAATGTCTGGGTACTTTGTCAAGAAGTTGTAGATCTTGCTTATGCAGCAGTGCTCAGCTTCATTACAAGGAGAGTAGTTTGAATAAAGAATTATGTACCCGATGCTGTCGTAGTCATATGTAACTGCATCCAGATAGCCGCCCATCTCAAATAACATGGACTCTGGGTGGATGTTATACTTAATGCAGTTGGTTGCATGGCCCTTTTGGACTAATGTCCCAGAGAAGCTCCTCAGTTCATAGAATATAAGGTGTTTGTTTTGAGGACTCATTAGCCCATATGGGAATCCAAAGGCCTTATGAAATCCCATATAAGGGACTCTTGCTTCTTCACCTGTCCGTATATGATAGGGGCATTTGGCACAGCTTTTGCTCAGTGTCAGCCAATAATAGGGCTTTACTACCGTTCCTTGATTTGCCAGATATTCCTGGAACAAAGTTTCCCTTTCTGGGTTCATATTGTATTGGGAAATCTCCCCATTCATATTTCTGTAACTGACAATCCTGAAAGAAGAAAAAAGAAACTTGTAATTTATCCCTCCCATTTCCTTTGCTCTTACACTGCAAACATTATAATGCATATTTGCCTCTAAAGAATATGCTAGTGCACAAGTACAGACAAGAAAGCTATGTGGATTGCAGCTTCAAGTGAAGAGAGAGCAAGTTTGGCAATACAGGTTTCAAGATTGTCCTTGTTTTTGCAACCCTGCCTTCTGTGTTTAAAATAAATTAATCTGAAAATGTCTCTTCCTGCTACTACCTCCCCTCCCACAAAAGTACAAAGTAAGCATTGCATACTTTTCAGAAATTGGATCACTAGATTTGCTATGTACAATCTGAGCACAATCAAATAGTTAAAAAAAGGTATAAATTACCATCAATACATCTCCAGACCAGGATAGTAGTCAATGCGTATGTAGTCCACTTCACAGGCTTTCCTGAGTCCAGTTGTTGATTCCCATTTTAGTCTAATAAATATTACAAACTTCAGGGGGTGGGCGTTAAGATCATTTATTCAATTGAGAAAAAATGGTTGGTTTTTTTGTCTCCCGTAGACCAACTTGTAGTTTTGTTGTATAACTTTACTGAGGCGTGGCAACCCTACTAGTCATGGTGAAGACTCTAAAGGCAACCTCATTTTGATGTTTGCAATAGCCAGATGCTAGGATACGCAGACACAAACAAGACTTTTTCTTGATCACTGTAATTTCATCAGGGCAAGGACTCTGTATCCGTCTTCTACACTGATGAGCACATTGGTGCTTAAGCAGTAAATAGTACTCATAATAAAAAAGAGTAGTTCTGAGGAAGAAAAAATCCTCAGAGTTTGGATAAACACCTGTTGAGGGGTTTATCTGCACCTGTCTAGACCTCCTGCAGTTTGCCAATACTAGCAAATAGAAAAAAAGGTGAAGCATTTGGAGAAACGTGTGTGTTACTGTTGCCTTCCATGAGCAGCGAGACTGGCCACAAGATGGCATCATAGCACACAAGTGGTGTTCAGCATTTTATACTCACTGGCCATAAGAATGGTTTGAACTTTATTCTGTGGTGTTTGCAGTGTCGCTGTAGCCATGTCAACTTTATTCTGCATATGCAGTGTAGTTGCAGCCATGTTGGTCCCAGGATGTTAGCGATACAAGGTGACTGAATTAATCTTTTATTAGTCCAATAAAAATATAACCTCACCCACCTTGTGACTTTATTATGACATCTAACAAGGTGCTGCCAAAGAGACCTTAAGTCTGACCTCTTTCCCCTAAAACTTCGTGTAGCTCTGATACAACAACAAATCTTCCAGCCTCCCAGATTAGTGCTGCAGTATCCTAACTGAGGAGCTGGGAGCCCCAGGAAAACCCGTCAAGGACTCTGGGTTTAATTGGGACTCTGTGCATGTGACCTGAGTGCATATGTGCATCTGCCCTCTCCTTCCCTGCCAGCTCTGTCCTTGTGAGCCTGCAGGGGCTTAAATTGACAAGGATCCTGCACTGTAGTGTTTCAGGCTGAGCATTCTCATCAATTTAAATCCCCTGCCAAGTAAGAAGAACAGAGCCGACAGGGGAGCGGAATCTAAATGAATCAGTGAATACAGCAGAGCTCTGCTTCACAGTTGTCACATACACTATTCTCATAGTAGAGGATTGTGGGTCAAAAGAGGAAGGGTGGCAAAAAAAATCAAAAAACCCTCAAGCAAAATGAAACAAAACTGACCACTCAGCAGATTCTGAGGACAAGTCAGCGTCTGTGCCTTGTTTTTTAAATTGTCAAAAAAAAAAAAAAGGGAAAAAAGGGCTAGATGCCAATTTAGTTGTACAAACTCTATTTAACTTTCTTAAATGTCCAGGTCTGGTGGATGAAGCAGCTGGTGACCTTATGGAACTCTCCACAAAAATACATTTTTGTCAAGTGTACAGCTGTAGTCAATAACACTGAGCCCTTACCTAGCACATCTCATCCTCAAAGCACTTTATAAACATTAGCAAATGGTTTAGTGGTTAAAATACAGAATGGTGAGGGGGCACTGACACAGAGTTTGGGGGAGACAAGGCCCTGCACCCCCGGCTTCCTGTGATTCACCATGACTCTCAGCCAGCCAGTAAAACAGGAGGTTTATTTAGATGACAGGAATACAGTCCAAGACAGGTCTTGCAGGTACAGACAACAGGACCCTCTCAGTTAGGTCCATCTTGGGGGGGGGGGGGGGGCAGGGAGGCCAGAGCCCCATCTGGGCTCCCCTCCATTTTCCCAGCCAACTCCAAACTGAATTCTCTCCAGCCCCTCCTCTTCCTTTGTCTCTTTCCCGGGCCAGGAGGCCACCTGATCTCTTTGTTCTCCAACACCTTCAGTTGGCACCTTTGCAGAGGAGGGGCCCAGGCCATCAGTTGCAAAGAGACAGGGTGTCGGCCATTCTCTGTGCAGACAGCATCGCACTGGCCTCCTCGGGCTCTGCAACAATCACACACCCCTAGACACACGAGAAATGCATTGGGGAAACTGAGGCACCCACACAGCACTCAGAGAAAACATTAAGAACATTCCCACTTCGTCACAGGCACTATTCCCAGCATTGCCCATCTGATTGTGCCACTGGGCTGGATTGCTCACAGGGACAGTGGCTTCCGATTCTGGGAGCCTAATTTGAAACACTGGGTCTGATTATTATTTTTTTTTTGGTAAGTGCTAAGCACTCAGAACTCTAGGTGAAGTTAATGGGTGCTGTGGATGCTCAGCACTTGTGAAAGTCAGACTCGACGTGTATCAAATTGGACACTTAACCTGAGGCCCCCAAAGCCGTGATCATTTTTGTTAGCCTTAAAGCCAAATTTTTCAGTTCTTAGGAAAAAATGCTGTTGATTCCAATGGGAATTTTGCCCGGCTAAGGGCCCAGGGTTTGGTCCTATAGTTCTGTCTGTTTTCCCTTCTGTAGAATGGGGCTATAGTACTTCTATACGGCACCTTGCAGAGGCAAGGGGTTGTGAGCCAACAAATTAATATCTGTAAAGTGCTCTGAGTTCCTTAGATTACGCTGTAGGAGTATAAATATTTTATTTATTATCTTTCATTCTGTTTATTCATAAAAATTAACCAGTGCACAGGCTTGGGGAACAATAAGGACCCACAGAAGTCTTCTTTTGTTTTGTCTGGGTGCCCCAGTGTCCAGCCAAAAGCTCTTCCCTCTCTTCTACTTATCTGCTTTACTTATGGACTTAACCCTGTACTGGTCAATGGGGGGAATTTTCCATCTGTAGGAGGAACACAGGATTTTTGGGCTGCAGCAGTGTGGGGAGTGAGTCTTTAATTTTGGGGGGGTGGGGTTGGTGGAGAAAAATCTGTCAAGTGTGTTTAAAATATCTGCCAAGTTTCTCTAAAAAAATCTTTTTGTATGGAATATGGTTACATTGCATAAAAGCATCTTCCTGACATAATACAGTGATAGGCATGGCATTCTCTAGGCATTCCAAACTCATTCCAGTAAAATCTTAAACCACAACACAAACATGTATTCTCTATATATAGGAATCCCTTCATCTACCCCTGAAATGCAGCCATCTCTAGGGCAGAGAGCAGTTGCCATTTAACAGTGCACAACAGCACTATACAACTGTTTATGGAAGGAAGTGAAGAGGATTATTGTATTCAGTTAAAACTACAGGGTGAATTTAACTGATCAGCATATCATTACTCAAGTTGGAATTCGGCCAAGACATAGGCCATTTGTTCTTGAGGGAAATATACCAACTGGTCAGGACCTCACTTTTACATCTTCTCCAAATACTAGATGCAATCATGTACCTCTTCAGAATCTGGCTCCTTACACCCCAATCTATCCCAAGTTTGCCAATTTTGAGTGCAATTACTGATATTGGTTTTACTTACTTAAAATAATAACATGATTTATCGAGATTTCTTTTGCATCAAAGGAAATACACAGATTCAGGGTTATATAGAGCTAGGCAAAAGTTTATCCAAAGTATAGATATGGTTCCAGAAGTGTGATAGTGAGTTTTTTCTCCATTAATTAGCCAAATTAAAAAGCCAAAGTCTGCTTTCTCTAGTACAAATATACTTATGTTTACATAAGGGGAATCTAGTATTCCCCCTCTAAGTAATGCACTTTGTACAAGAATCCCCCCCCTTTATTTATTTATTTATTTTGCTGCTGAACCTTTGAGAGTTGAAATTCTGTAGCATTTCTTAGCACTGCCTGGTTCAAAATAATCTCTACTGGAAAGCATTTTACACATGACTTCATTCAGTAATAAGTTTATCTGAGTTCAAAGTACAGACGGGTCATGTGATCCTTAATCAGAAACTTAATGTTTCTGTTCTATCTTAAGACTTTAAATATAAGATGTGGGGGGGAGGGGGGGAGGGGAGGAAATAGCAGGATGTGATCCAAAGCTGTTTTTGATTTAATGCTTTAGTTTCATTTGGAGACTTGGGGCTGGATCCTGCAAAGTGCCCTCAAGTCCCATTTGTCCTAGTGTTTGTGTCTCACTGTTTTTACACAAGTGTAACTTCACTGACTTCAGTGAAGTTACTCCCAGTGTACACTGGAATAAGTGAAATTAGAATCAGACCCATTGATCCCAATATTGTGGTGAACAGTGGAGACTGTAACAAGGGGAAGATGACCTGGCATCTCCTATTTTGGTATTTGTAGCAGCAGCAGCAATAGACTGCTGATGGAAAATATTGTTGGGAGCTGGAGAAAAGTGAAAGCCAGGGTGCAGAGTTTGTGAATTCCGTGCATGCAAAAATAGAAAACAGCTTTGTCTTTAACAAGGAACACCAAAGCTTCTTAATCCTCACCTACATTGCACCAAATATTTCAGTGCTGGCCTTCCTTTGAGCAGACTGTGCTAATGATACTGAACTGTCTGGTGTTTTTTATGAAATTGATGGTGGAGACTGGGGTGAAGATACTTAATACATTTTCAGTGATGAATTACACCAGGATTTGCAAATCGGATGCGCAGAATGAAAAACTGGTGCAGTGCACCACTTAGCCGCCAAGTGATTATTCATTATGGGATAATCTCCATAACTAGCTTTTTAACATAGATTTAAAATCATCAGGACATGTTGCCATCTTTGCAACTTGCGCTAATTTTTTTCCCTCTTAAAGAAACAGGCTGTTCCCTCCACCCAGTGTTTTGTCCTCCTGAGGAAGAGTACAGATATATCTGAGAGAGCCCCATAGCCTTTGGGCTTGAAAAAGACAACATATATGTGTTTGAACCAAAGATCACCTAGGAAGGCTCAGTGAGAAATGGGAGCCTGAAGAGAGATGGTAAGTCAGTGTAGTGAAGAAATCACTATTTCTAAGGCACGTTTTATTTGCTCATAAAAATTCTGATCAAGGCTCTGATCTTACAAAAGAACAAATGAGAGTATTCCCATTGATGTCATTGGGACTGCTCTTGTGCATAAAGTTAAGCACATGTGCAGGTCTTTGCAGGATTGGAGACCAAAGTAGTAATGCCCGCTAAAGCTAGTTTGTGTATTGTACGTGGGATGAGAACAGACCTCTAAGAACAGTAATAAATACTGTAGAAAGCTAGCCAAATTCATACCTGGTTTACCTTAGAGATGAATTTGGCTCAATGTGTGTTTGGTTGAAAGTGTGTAAATGGAAGCCAGAGGCCAGATACCCTGAATCACAAATTCAGATTTTAGGATTCTGCATCCTCTCAACATAAATAAATTTAGTTCTGTGCATTTTGCTCTGGCAGTATTGCCAAACCCAAGCATTCAAAAATCACAAGTCAAGCACTAGAAAAATCAAGAGATTCTTAAAAATAAATGGGGAAGAGGGGGAATGGTTTCTTTGCCTTCTGGTGCTGGAACGTTTAGGTTTCACATTTTCATGCTTTTCTCTTTAGCCACAAGGGCTAGAAAATTATCTTTTGGGGTTTTTTTTTTTGTTTTTTAAAGGACAGCTGAGCTTCTTATGTAGTAACCTGATTCCACCATCTGGGACTCTAACAAAAGGACCAAATAATGTGAGACTCCCATTACAAACCACCCAGATTTTAAAAACCTCAGCCCTTTCCATGCTATATGAACATTAAAGTGCCCATGATATTTTTGTAATGTTAGGGATTTGCCAACATTTTTCTTTTCCCATGCTGGTGGGTGGTGTGTTGCCACTCTCACGTTGTCAACTCCAGCATGGTTCCCTGTGTACCAGTGTAAGGAGGTGAGGCTGGAAGATCTGCTGCTATACAGATAGGCTTATCCTCCCCACTGTGACATCGATGGGCACATTTTGTATCTGGGACTATTGCATATACAGGCACACACACACACATTTCTTTTTAATTGAATGGGTTGAGGATCTAGCCCCTGTTGACATCAGCTTGTCAGTGGAGGGAGAGTAGTTTGCTTCACATCACTAAAGATACTGAGCCTGATTCTCCTCTTATTCATACCAGTATAAATCAAAGCTAACTCTATTAAAGTCAGTGGAGTTACTCTGCGTAAATGAGGTATGTGATCAGAATCGGATCCTGAATGCGTGCTGGTTCCACCAAAGTGTTGCTTAGCCTTATCAATCCATATGAGTATATTAATTTAGGAGGTTCTGCTTTCTCTTTATTGAGAACAGTATCCATAAGTGATGTCACTAGAGCGGGCTGGGAATTGTTCAATGAAATGCTTTTTCATCAGAAAATGCTGATTTGTCAAAGCTGAAACTTTTTGTGGAAACTTATTAGTTTCAACAAAAAAATTGTCAGGAAGGCTTCTCAGGTTCTGGATAGTATTTAGAGAGACCCCTATCCCCCAGAATAGCCAATAGCTGGGTGGCTAGAGTGCTCGTCTGGTGCTGATCTGCATCTCCCACATCCCAGCCAATTAGCTATTCTGAGGTGAATATTTCTCTACTTCAAATTTTTGAAAGGTCTAGTTTTTGTTCTGATGCAGAATGAAAGCAAATGCTGAAACCTCACATTTTATTTGCAAAAGTGAATTTTTGTTTTTGGGCCAGCCCTACGTGTCACATCCGTGGTTGGTAAAGATCAGAACTATGGATATATATTTTTTATTTTTACCTTACAGAAAAAGCTGTCTTGTACTATATATTTGGCTAGTGATATCTAAAATGAAGCAACAGCAACTGAAAGCTGTACAAAGAATTTACTGAACTTGTGCACAGTTATTTAAATGGGGATTGCTGAACAATGACGTATGCTAGTAGCGTGGGAGTCCAAGTGCTAAATTGATGAATTACTTGTCAGTGTCCTATTTCTGGCCAAGTATAATAAATGTTCTAAAAACAATATGGAATCATAAATTGAACTGCACAAGACTCTTCTTTTTACTCTGGATTTTGCCTGAGGGTGGTGCTGGTAATTTGGTTAGAGATTTGTTCATTTTTGTTTAAATTCTGGGGCCATGTTCTCATCTTGGCCACTGCAGGGAAAATACAGAGTAGTCACCTGATGGAGTTACTCTGTGTTTAACCTGATATCAGAATCTGGCCCTGAGTTTTTAGAGTTATGTATATGTGCTCTGAAATTGGAATTGAGCACATTATAGAAACCAATAAATACATTAAATTATTGGCTGAGCTGAAACTATGTTTGCCACATGATTTCTGTTCAATACTGGAAAAGTAATGAACAAAGATTTTTTTAAAACAAATAGATGGCAATTGCCTCTGGCTGTGCAAAGAGATTAAACCTGAGAAAATGGAAGATAACATGTATTCCAGCTTTGAAAGACTAGTAAAATGAAAAGGCAGAAATTGTCCTATATGAGCAGTAGTTTATAAGATGAACAAAGCTGTGAATTTCTGTATGCTATTGGAGGAACTGATTGCTCAAATAATGGGCAATAGAGATATCATTAGGACGTTTAAATGAGTTGTGACCTTCCCTAAGGAGACATGATGGAGCAAACCGGATTTTGTTTTGGGTTAAGAGTGTTTGTTTGCTGTTTGTTGCTTTTAATTTGCTCATAAAAAGGTAAGGTGTCTCCTTTACTCCCCTCAGCTCCTACTCAATAAGGTGATGACTTAAGTCGCAGGTTGAGAAGCTCCTCCTAACTTATATAAATTATCAATGTTCAGTTTAGCTGAAACTGACTTCTTTAGGTCAGATTTCCCTCTCAGCCTATGGTAATCCAGTGCCCTTACGGTGCATGTGTTCGGAGACAGAAGGTGTAGAGACCTGGGGAATATATTAATTTATTTGGGGCAGGGACCACAATAATATCTGCGGGCTGGATCCTACTCCCATTAAAATCAATGATTAAAAAAAGCTGCCATTCATGTCAATTGGCTGCCATTCACGTGAAACAACTAAAGAGCAAAGAAACTGAGAACTAACAAAAACATGTAATTATAAATTACAAATAGTTATTATGCTGGAAAGCTGCCACCATTGTACCACTCTTTTATTTAAAAAGGGGACGGAAACATTAGGGTGATACTTGGACTTGCAAACCAATGAGCCATATCTCAGTAGTAGAAAAAGTAATTAAGAAAATAATTAAAGATCTGGGGTCACATCCGTAGCTGGTGTGAGTCAGGGTAGCTCCATTGAAGCTCAGGTGTGGCCTACACTACAGAGTGAGGTCGACGCAAGGCAGCTTACATCAATCTACCTATGGAAGAGTCTACACTTAAATTTCACTGCCTCCCTGCGCCAACTTAATAACTCCACCTCCATGAGCTGCGTAGAATCAAGGTCAATGCTGTTAGGTCAATGCAGTGCCAGTGTAGACACTGCATTGTGTACGTCAACTGTTACGAACTGTCAGGAGCCGTTTCACAATGCCCTACCCTGACGGCACAATCAATACAAGCGCTCCTGGTGAGGATGCGCACCACCGATGCAAGGAGCAAAGTGTAGACACGCACAAGTGACGTAATTACTGCGGCTGCTGTATGCCGTCATAAGTTAGGTCACCTTAATTTTGTAGTGTAGATGTGGCCTCAGTAGAACTATGCCAATTATAGCAACTGAGGGCTTGGCCAAGAGTTACCAAAAGCCTGCCTGAGTATCATGGCAAGCAAGGATGTTTATTTTTATTGTCCCTTTATACGTACTTATGAATAGCCTCTATGAATATACAAAAATAATTCAAGAATATTGGGTATACTTCTTGTCTCACATTGGTGTAAATCAGGACAGTTCTTTTTAAATCAATGAAGTAAAACTGAGATCAAACTCGAAATCATCAATGATATCAATCAGGCAAACCAACATTAGCTAGTGCAAACAAAAGGACAACCCCACCTAGCAAAAAAACAAACCCTAAACTAACCCCACAGAGAGAGCCTGAATAAACAGAGAGGCCCTGTTGCATCAACACACTCAGTGTTGTGCCAAGGAGAAAGGGGATATCAGTGCCAGGGGCTCCTCTTGGGGAACACCCTGTCAGCAAGCCCCCAGAGATGTTTAAACATGGCAGCTATGAGCTTGAGTACATCAACTGATCCACTCCAGGCTCTGCCTCTCTAACTTCTTGTAATTATTTACAAGAGTGGGCACTGGAGAACCAGGAGCTAGAATTATTTAGACATTTAAAAATGCTTTTGATACAATCTGTAAGAAGATGCTGTTCAAGAAACTTGGTGTTTAGGGAACGAGAGAGAAAATCCTGTTATGGATTCAAAACTGATAGGAAGCAAAAATTAGGGCTGCCCAATCCAAATTTTTGCAAGGCTCAGTGAGGCATAGGTTTGATGTTTCAATACAGGTCTATGTCTAATCTACTCATTAAGGAACTGGAAGGAGAGTGAATAAGACAGAGAGGTAGCGTTTCCTTATTTAACAGGCTTGCATTATTGCAGTATATGAAGATGAGTGTTCAGTAGAAAGTAATACAAATTCAGGATTTTTGCTGAATCTGTAATAAAGAGTGAGTTGTTTTTTTTTTTTTTAACATTTAGTTCCTATTGTTGGTTAGTGTTATTTTAGTCAGTGAAAATATAAAGCATGTTTGGAGAACTGCCAGGAAGACACAATTTCAAAACATGGCTGTTTTCTTTCAGTTTAGCAAAAGGTTAACTGTTATCTTTGGTTATCTCAGGATCTTAATCCGATAGAGTGATGCCCTTAACATGGGTGGTGTGAAGTGGCCATGTGTTCTTTTAACAGCTGACAAGAGAATGGATTGTGTTTTTGCCTATTGCACTGAAGATTGCTATATGGGCTACTAGAGGGTTATGTGCACAAGCTGAGTTGTATTCATTACTTCGATGTGCAGTAAATTTCAACAAGAAATCGACTGAATATCCTATTTCTAGAGTGTGCCAGTTCTAGTATTTGTGTTAATATTTACCATGGCTTTTAAAAAAAGATTCATGGAGACATTTGTGGATCTGAAATAACAAGAGACCTCGGCTGCTCCTGATATTATTCCTTGCTGGTGACAATCCAGTGAGATGGCTGAGGCAAAAAAGACAGTGAAAACATAAACACAAATAAAAAATATTTATTCTGGTTCCTGTGGAACAACAGCTTAAATTATATCAACGGAATAATGGATTTCATCTTTAAATTCCTATCATTTGCCAGTTTTACACAGTGAGAATTGCATGACCTCATTTAATTACATATGTCATTTCTTTGCCAGATCTGTCACTTCCTGTGCTTTCAGCTTGGTGTCATGCTTAGTGTTGGTGGGTTGACCTCACAAGGTTCAGATTTCAGATGCAGATCAAATAAACACCAAAGTTATTTGTTCAAATCAGACTTCTTGGGTCTGTTTCTGTTTGTGATAAAAGTACCACAATAACAGCCTCTCTTTTGGTGTTTTGGTATTTCTACCCAAACATTTCAGAAACTCCAAAACCGTTGATTCTTCAGTTCTAGAAATTGATAAACATTGGGGTAAGAGGTATCTTACTTCTGAATCAATTTCCCCATTTCTTGATGTGTTTAAAATAAAAAATTCTTCAAGAATAATGATCCTCCATACTGCTATAGCATCTTTCATCCAAGGATCCCAATATGTTTTACACACATTAATGAGTTATACCGCACAACACCACTCTGAGCTATGTATACGTTAGGCCTGATTCTCATTTATACTAAGGCCCCTTTATACCACTCTGAGCAGTGTCAAGGGACTTAGTGTAATTGAGAATCAGGCCCTCTTATCTTCATTTTACAGGGGGAGCGGGAGGGGGAGGGGAAACTGAGGCACAGGTAATAGCCTTGCAAATATTTGTTGCCCAGTGAGTTAGGGACTAGGCTAGGAACAGAACTTAGTTAATGCAACTCCCAGATTTGTGTCTGAGCCACAAGACCATCCTGCCCCAAAGCATACAGAATGCAATTCCTTCCAAAGGCCAATTCTTATCCTTGCCTATGTCAGTACGGCAACTCTACTGAATATGTGCTCATAGCAGATACAGGATGCAGATCTCTCTGGCATCCTACCCTGCCCACCCCAGCCCCCCAAATCTGGCCTTAGGAAATAAGAACAGCTATTGCAGAACAAATCAATAGCCTGCCTAGATCAGTATCAGATCTGCAACAGTGACCAGTTTCAGATGCTTCAAAGACTCCTATAGCCTTTCATAATTCACTGTATTGTGCAGTACTCTCCTGTCAGCTGATCAGGTTCTGCCCTGCAGCAGGAGCTTTGATAGCTCATATAATTTTCATCTTAGGTAGTGTACTGAAGATATGATTCTTATTCATATAAGTATCTAATCCTTGATCAAAGCTCACTAATCTTGCTTGTTGATGCTCTGGCTTTGAATGTGCTCAGACCATAGAGGTGAAAAGATTTATTCACCCCCCTTATATGCTTTTGTGAGTCTTGTATTAATCAGCATGTTGCTTACCGCTGTTTATTATATTTACATGTTTTCAGTTATTTGTGTACAAAATACACAGCCTGATTCCTTCCAGACAATTGTACTGCAGGCTTCTGGGGGCTTGTTTACAATGCAGCGGATGGTGACTTACATTCATAATTCTCACTATTGTTAGTAGGGGTTACATATGCAGCACATCCTGCTAAAGCTGTACCCCACAAAATGAATGGGGAAGGTTGGGCAGGGAGCATATCCCCCTGTGCAAGCAGCATGGCCGGATATCTTCATGTACTTAAGTATCGGGGGTAGCCGTGTTAGTCTGTATCTACAAAAACAACAAGGAGTCTGGTGGCACCTTAAAGACTAACAGATTTATTTGGGCATAAGCTTTCGTGAAGAAGTGAGGTTTTTACTCACGAAAGCTTATGCCCAAATAAATCTGTTAGTCTTTAAGGTGCCACCAGACTCCTTGTTGTTTTCATGTACTTAAGAGAGCTACATAAGAATGGCCATATTGGGTCAGACCACTGGTCCAACTAGCCCAGCATCCTGTCTTCTGGCAATGGCTGATACAAGATGCTTCGGAGGGAATGAACTGAACAAGTCAATTGTTAAGTGATCTGACCCCTATCATCCAGTCCCAACTTCTGGCATTCAGAGGTTTAGGGACACCCAGAGCATGGTATTGCATCCCTGACCATCTTGGCTAGTAGCCATTGATGGACACATCTTCCATGAACTTATATAATTGTCTTTTAAACCCTCATATAGTTTTGGCCTTCATAGCATCTTCTGGCAATGAGTAAATCTTTTAAATACTTCCTTACTTTTCAGGAGGGTCAGGAAGCTTAATTCACTAATAATGTTTGTGAAGTGCTTTGCAATCTTCTAATAAAAAGTCTCTTAGAAGTGCTGAGTATTATTAATTGTAAAAATAAAAAAAGCTGTGGTGTCCAAGACTCTGCATGAGTTTATTGGGAGTGCTTTGTGCTGCTGTGGTTTGCCTACAAAGTCAGTGCATAACTGTATGTAATTCAGTGTTCTGTACATGGTGCTTTGATACACGTCAGCATGAAAAGTACAGTGTAAAACCAAATTCCATTCAAAGGAAAACTAAAACACATTTGATAAAAAATTGCTAGACAGTCACCTCATACTGTCTGCAAAGAAGCCAGGACTGTTTCTCTCTTAGTATGAGAGAAGGGTCTAGCTGTGATATATTAAATGCTTAAAGAATTGGAATGCACTTCTTTTTCTTTAAGATTTCAAATGCTTGAGCAGGACTATGTCTGGGTTTCTCATCAGCTCTTCATAATACCTTGGGTAATCCATAACAACATTTTCAAAGGCAATGCAAAATGACTTGTGTGTGTCTATGTTTGATCCTAGATTATGTTTTCCTAAGGTTAAGGATTAAAGTTTTGACAGATGTGGGTGCTGTCTAATTGGCCCCTTTTAGCTCCCTTTTTCTATACAAGGGCTTGATAGCTCAATTTGTGAAATACAGCATCTCCATTTTGGTACCAGTCTGGAATGCACCAGATGGAATATTTTGCTGCCTCTCAGTTTCCTAGTCTGCCCAGGGATGGTATATCGCTTTCAGTGCACAGGACAGAGGATATTCCTGCTCTGTATTACTGTAACTGACACATCATTTCAGCCCCTCTCTGCTTGCACCTGGATTGCAGGATAAGACCATTTTTTAAATTTAGCATGTGGTTTTCTCCTCTTTCTTTCCCTCCATCCGCATCAGCACGTCTTTGATGAAGGGCCTTTTCCCATAATCCACCATACCGGCTCTTGACAGTGTTTCTCCTCATCCTACCCTGCAGCCTTTGAGGAGGGACCTTTTCCTTCATCTGGGTCTGGCAGACACAATTGCACGTGGAATCTCTATATTTGTGGCACAGTGAAACGCTGCCAAGTAAAATTAAACTGGTTAAGCAAAATGACAGATTTAAAATGAAAATACATGAAAATGAGCCGTGTTCATAAACACGAATAGCTGGTAAATATAAATCAGCTTTTAAATTGATTGCAAGAGTATAGCTTTATTCTGTTATGGATCAGGCATCATGCACTGAGTCATAGACAAATTAGATTACCCACCCAGCACATGATTTGAATTGTAGTGGCTGTAGTGGTGTTCTGTATGACGCATACTTCATTTGCTTGGAAGAAAAAAAAATCTGTTTAGTTTACTAATTCATAATAATAATTTGGTATCTACTGTACCTTTTGTCTTAGTATTTCAGAGCACTCTACAAACATTAAGGGTAAGCTCTTTGGGGCAGAGTCCATGCTGTCATATGTGTTTGTACAGTGCCTAGCCCTAAGGGCTTTGAGCTTGGTTGTGCCCTTTGGACACTACCATAATACAAATAATAAATAAGAATAAGAACATTGTGCCTAGCCCTGCCTGGGTGCGTAAGGGTGGAGAGCACAGAAGGAGACTCCCTCCTGCATAGGGTCTGAACACAAATCAACAACAGCCCTGAAGGGGATCTTCAAAAAGGCACTGCTAGGTTGGTTGGTTTGGAGGCAGAGCAGGGATAGTGGGTGAAGAACATGATCCGGCCTTAAGTAAGCTTCACAATGCCCATCTGAGATAGGGAAGTATTACCCACCCTTTAATAATAATGGATACATTTAGGCACAGGAAGGTCATGTGACTTTCTCAGAGTCACACAGTAGGTCAGTGGCAGTCCTGATTCCTAGGGTTACCATCCATCCGGGTTTCCCCGGACATGTCCGAGTTTTTCAGCTTTAAATGGCCATCCGGGGGGGATTTCTAATCAAGTAGAAATGTCCGGGATTTCCCCTTTCCCCTCATGCAGAGTGCGGCGTGGCTGATTGGACGCCTGGCCTGATTGAAAGCTGCTCGCACCCACTAGGGCCTCTAGCAGCCAGAGTCCCTCCTCCCCCACAGAGCAGTGCAGCACTGTTTGAGTCCAGGTGGAGCCTGCAGCTCTCCCTCTGCCTGGTGAGCGGGGGGAGCAGGGCAGGTGGCAGGGGGGTGTAGAGGCTGCAGGGGCAGGGCAGGCAGGGGGCGCAGTGGCTGCAGGGCGAGTGGGGAGCAGGGGGCACAGAGGTGGCAGGGGCAGGGGCTGCAGGGGTGGGGGGGCGCAGAGGCTGCAGGCCAAGTGGGGAGCAGGGGGCACAGATGCTGCAGGGGTGGGGGGGGTGCAGAGGCTGCAGGGCAAGGAGGAGCAGGGCAGGCAGAGGCATAGAGGCTGCAGGGCGAGTGGGGAGCAGGGGGCACAGACGCTGCAGGGGTGGGGGGGTGCAGAGGCTGCAGGGCGAGTGGGGAGCAGGGGGCACAGACGCTGCAGGGATGGGGGGGTGCAGAGGCTGCAGGGCAAGGAGGAGCAGGGCAGGCAGGGGCATAGAGGCTGCAGGGCGAGTGGGGAGCATGGAAGCACTTAGCAACCCCCAACCAAGATCAGAGCGGGAGGGAGGAGGGGGAATGCGGGGTGCTCAGAGGAGGGGGCAGAGTTGGGGCAGGGACTTTGGGGAAGGGGTTGGAATAGGGGCGGAAAAGGGGCGGGGCTGGGGCAGGGCTGGGGGCGGAGTTGGGGCAGTGGAGTGTCCTCTTTTTTAAATGTTTGAATATGGTAACCCTATGATTCCCAATCCTCAGTCCTAACCAGCAGACCACTTTGCCCCTTGTATTGTACTCACTATTGTTACCCCTTTTGACCTGAGCGCTTAGCCAATAATCAGAGTCTTGCAGAGTGCCTCTGGTAGGAGGAAAAATTGATGATGGAGTCAAATATTTCTTTCCTACAATCCTGTTTATTTACAAAAAATGTACATAAAGTCCTGTTTCCCTGAACATTATAGGAAAGAAACAACAGGAGAGAGTTTCTTTGCTCACAGTTCCCAGCCTTTTTCTAGTAAGCACTCTTCCCAAAAGCTCTATCTCTTAGCTTTTTCTCAGGATCATCTTCTCTGGCTATCTCTGGGGTTTTCTTGCTGCCTTCTCTGTGGTGTTTCTGCTCATTGTCTCTCTCTCATACTCGGCTCCATCAAACTATATTCAGCCCTCTGTGTTTGCATTTAGACCTGAATGAAAACATCTGACTGCATGGCTCTCAACTCCGATTCCTGCACATTGCAGGCCACAGAACTTGACCCTAGGGTTGCCAACTTTCTAATCACACAAACCGAACACCCTAGTCCCGCCCCTTCCCTGAGGCCCTGCTCCCCGCTCACTACATTGGGATGTTTGAGGGGGTGAGGGCTCTGGGGTGGGGCTGGGGATGAGGGGTTTGGGGTGTATGAGGGGGTTCCAGGCTGGGGGGTGGGGCCAAGGGATTCAGAGTGCAGGAGGGGGCTGCGGGTTGGGGTTGGGTTGCAGGAGAGGTTATAGGCTCTGGGCTGGGGGTGCAGGCTTTGGTGTGGAGCCAGAGATGAGGGGTTCAGGGTGTGGGAGGGGGCTCTGAACTGGGGCAGGGGGTTGGAGTACAGGAGGGGGCTCCGGGTTGTGGGGGAGGCTCAGGGCTGGGGCATGGGATTGGGGCTCAGAGTTGGAGTGCGGGCTACATTGGACGGCTCTCGGTCAGCGGCGCAGCGGGGCTAAGGCAGGCTCCCCACCTGTCCTGGCTCTGCACTGTGCCCCGGAAGCAGCCAGCAGGTCCAGCTCTTAGGTGTGGGGGGGGGGGGGCGCAGGAGGCCCTGCGCACTGCTCTCGCACACAGGCACCCCTCCCCCCATCTATTACTGGCCGTGGTTCCTGGCCATTGGGAGTGTGGAGCTGGTGTTCGGGGTGGAGGCAGTGCATGGAGCTATGTGGCCCCCCCGCCTAGGAGCCGGACCTGCTGGCCGCTTCCAGGGCACAGTGCGGTGCCGGGACAGGTAGGGACTAGCCTGCCTTAGCCCTGTAGCACCGTTGACCGAACTTCTAATGGCCTGGTCGGCAGTGCTGACTGGAGCCACCAGTGTCCCTTTTCGACCGGGCGTTCCGGTGGCAACCCTACTTGACCCACCCATTCCTGTAATAGGCCCATAACCTCTGGCTGAGTTACTGAAGTCCTCAAATCTTGGTTTAAAGACTTCAAGTTAAAGAGAATCCATCATTTACTCTAGTTCAAATCAGCAAGTGAATGGTGCCCCACTCTGCAGAGGAAGGCAAAAGAAAAAAAGAACCCCAGGGTCACTGCAGATCTGATCTGGGGGAAAATTCTTTCCCAATCCCCAAAATGGCAGTCAGTTAGACCCTGAGCACACAGTCATAGACCTGGGAAAGAATTTTCTGTTGTAACTCAGAGCCCTCTCCATCTAGTGTCCCATCTCCAGCTGTTGAAGATATTTGCTAATATCAGTTGCAGATGGGTCATATGCCACTGTAAGAAGTCTCATTGTACTATTATCAAGCTCAGTCTTGAAACTAGTTAGATTTTTTTGCTCCCATTACTCCCTGTGGAAAGCTGTTCCAGAACTTCACACCTCCAGTGGTTAGTTTAACTTCAAACCTAAATTTGTTGACTGACAGTTTATATCCATTTGTTCTTGTGCCAATATTGGATCTTAACTGAAATAACTCCTCTGAGATATTTATAAAGCAATCATATCTCTTATTTTGTTAGGCTAAACAAGTCATGCTTCTTAAGCCTTCCCTCATAAGGTGGGTTCTCCAGTCCTCTGATCATCCTAATAGCCTTTCTCTGTATCTGTTCCACTTTGAATTAATTTTTCTTAAATATGGGAAATCAGAATTGCCTGCAGTATTCCTGATGAGGTCTTACCAGTACCCTCTGTAATGGTAATAACAGTTCCCTATTTCTACTGGAAATACCTTGCCCGATGCATCCTAGGATTACATTGGCCTTTTTCATGGCCACATCACATTGGCGGCTCATAGTCATCCTGGGATTGACCAATACAGCCAGATCTTTCTCCTCTGTCTCTTCCAACTGGTACATCTCCATCTTATAGCAAAAATTCTTGTTGTTAGTCCCTAGAGGCATGACTTTGCACTAAATAAATTTCATTCCATTTCTATTTCTTCAGTTTTAAAGGTCATCAAATCTTCTTTTATGATATTCTGGTCCTCCTTTGTATTGGCAATACCTCCCAACTTTGTGCCATCCATAAACTTTATTAGCACATTATCACTTTTTGGAAATGATAAATAAGATTGATCCCAAAACTGATTATGAGGAACTCCGCTAGAAGCCTCCCTCCAGCCTGACAGTTCACCGTGAAGCATGACCTGTTGCAGTATCCTCCTTACCCACCTTTCAATTCTTGTATTAATCCTCATCTTCTTCTCCAATTTAAATAATAATTTCCCATGTGGACCTGTATCAAATGCTGTACTGAAATCCAGATAGGTTAGATCTATTGCATTTTATTTGCTAAAAAATCGATTATCTTGTCAAAGAAAGAGATCAAGTTGACTGGAATGATCTACCTTTTGTAAAACCAAGTAGTATTTTATCCCAGTTATTGTTTACCTCTATGTCCATAACTACTCTCTCTTTCAAAATTTCTCCTAAGACCTTGCATACACTGAGGTCAAATTAACAGCCTTGTAGTTTCCCGAATCGCTTTCTCCCCTTTCTTAAATTTAGATACTGTATTTGCAATTCTCCAGTCATAGGGCACAACCCTTGAGTTTACAGATTCATTAAAGATCCTTGCTGTTGGGCTTGCGATTTCATGTGCCAGTTCCTTTAATATTCTTGGATGGAGATTATCCAGGGCCCGTGGATTTGGTCTCATTAAGCTGTTTGAATTTGGCTTCCACCTTGGATGTTGTAAATTCTGCTTCTATACCTTGTTCCCATTAGCCACCCTACCACTGTCCCCAAACTCCTCATTACTCTTATTAAAAACAGAGGCAAAACATTCATTTAGGTGTTGCGCCATACCTAGATTATCGTTAATCTCCATCCCATCCTCAGTGCTTAGTGATCCCACTTCTTCTTTCCTTGTTTTCTTTTTACTTATATGGTTAAAAAAACTTTTACTATTGGTTTCTATTTCCTTTGCAAGATCCAGCTCTGCTTGGCTTTTGGAAATTCTCACTTTTTCTCTATGCTTTCTGATCTCCAAGAAGTAGCTTTCCTTGCTGATCCCTGCTTTCATTTCTTTCTCTTAATAACCTATCTGAGATGCTTGTTAATCCAGTTTGGTCTACAACCCTTCCCTTTGAATTTTTCCCCTTGCTTGGGATGCAGGCTTCAGATAGTTTCTTCAACTTTGACATACCATAATTCCAAGCCTCCTCCACATTCAGATGTTTGAGCTCTTCAGTTTAGTCCCCTTCCTTAGCAAATTCCCTTAGTTATTTAAAGATTGTCCTTTTGAAATCAAGTTCACAAAGGTTCACCAATGGTTATTAGCCAAGATGGTCAAGGATGCAGCCCCATGTCCTGGGTGTCCTAACTTCTGGCAAACAGAGACTAGGGTGTTGCTATCAGGGGATGGATCGCTCAGTGATTGCCTGTTCTGTTCATTCCCTCTGAAGCATGTGGCATTGGCCACTGTCGGAAGACAGGATACTGGGCTAGATGGACCTTTGGTCTGACCCAGTCTGGCTATATTTACGTTAAGGACCTTAGTTGCAGACATATTTTTGTTTATTCTTCCATTTAGTTTAAACTGAACTAACTCGTGATCACTCGAACCAAGATCGTCCTCTACAACCAGCTCTTCTTTGAGGTCCTTGCTCGCTACTTAGCAATACTAAATCTAAAATGGCATCACCTCTTGTTGGTTCAGTGACTGGTGAAGAAATCTGTTGGATTTCTATCTGGGACCTACCATTATTAGTAGCACTTGTCCTCCAATCTATAGCTGGAAAATAAAACATTCCCATAATCCCACAACTCCCAGTATTATTTATTTCATTAAAAATATGAAAGAGGTCTCTATCCATATCCAAATTGGATTTTAGGGGTCTGTAGAAAACCCTAATCACTGTGCCAGTAGAACCTCTCTTACTTTTCTTCCCCAAAAGGATTTTGACCCACGTGATTGCCTTAAATATCACATGGTTTTAAAAATAATATATGTTGTGTTTTTTGTTTGCCTTCTGGTGTGGGAGTCTTCAGCGTTCATGTTTTCAAACGTTTCTCCACAATTATGAGGTCTAGAATCTTACTTCTCTCTCTCTCTCTCTCTCTCTCTCCTTATGATTTTTCAGGTAATAACATGGTTCCATCAGCTGGGACTTTTAGGAAAACGTGAGATGTCATAACACATGCAATAAAATTGTGAAATTTGACAACATGACACCCATCATTTATTTGTGTTTTGTCTGATGCAAATTTGAATTAGTAACATATGTACTTGCAAATCAGTACTGCAGATTATATATATATATATAATCTCTCTCTCTCTCTCTATTTTTTATATATATATATATATATATATATATAATCTGCAGCACTGATTTGCAAGTCGGTGATGACATAGTGCAGGGGTTGGCAACCTTTCAGAAGTGGTGTGCCGAGTCTTCATTTATTCACTCTAATTTAAGGTTTCGCGTGCCAGTAATACATTTTAACGTTTTTAGAAGGTCTCTTTCTATAAGTCTATAATATGTAACTAAACTATTGTTGTATGTAAAGTAAATAAGGTTTTAAAAAATGTTTAAGAAGCTTCATTTAAAATTAAATTAAAATGCAGAGGCCCCAGACTGGTGGCCAGCACCAGGGCAGTGAGAGTGCCACTGCAAATCAGCTCGCGTGCC
Organism: Trachemys scripta elegans; assembly: GCF_013100865.1. Taxonomy (NCBI): domain Eukaryota; kingdom Metazoa; phylum Chordata; order Testudines; family Emydidae; genus Trachemys; species Trachemys scripta. The sequence goes on from NC_048305.1 coordinate 55,118,051, forward strand.
GCCTTCGGCAGGCGTGCCATAGTTGCCTACCCCTGACATAGTGCATAGGCCAGTCACATGACATTATTGTTTAATTTTTATTTTACAGTAGTGCCTAGAGGCTTCAGTCAGGTTTGGTGCTAGGTGCTCTTCATATATACAAAGATATGATCCAGTTTATTAATCCATCAGTCTGTCATTAAACACAATCCAATTCCCCTTGAAGTTGACGGGAATCTTTCCACTGACTTCAAGGCAGCTGAATCAGGCCCTTAATCTATTAGATCTGTATTATCATTAGACTTTTAATACATTTATTTAAGAAATGAGCCATAAAATAATGTTTTCAAAAGGCATCATGTCCTTCTTTGAACCCGGAATGAATCCTTGTTATTTTAGCTCCAGTCTTGGGGGGGGGGGGGGGGGTGGTTAACTAGGCCACCAGGCCTGAATGGAGAATAGGAAGGATAGGAAGTCATTCCAGCTGTTTTCCTTTTGTTGGCACTCAGCGCTCAGAGCAGGAATTGCTGAGCAAAGAACATCATTTCCCAAGAGAGGTTCATTGGGGTAGCACAAATGCAGTCTGGCTGTTTTTTAATTAAAAGCTTCTGCCAAATACTATCATGGGGAGGGGGTGGAGGCAAAGGGAGGAATGCATGAAGACTGGAGTCCACTTGGAAAAGAGAGGAACCTGCCTCAGAAAGCAGCAGAGCAGAGTGTTTTTCTCTTCTAAACTCTTGCTATTTAGCATTTTAGCATAACCAGAAGAGACCTGCTTCTGCCCTCCTCCCCCCACAAATCTGTTTTGAGTATTGCTTCTCAATAGAGAGACTAGGTTGGAGAAGGATTGTGCAACTTTGGAAATGGTTTTGGATCAGCTAGTGGAACAAAAAATAAGCAAATTCCTTCTCTAAAGAGGTTGCCAAATTATTGACTTACACATCATGCTACGTTATAGCGATAAATACACATCTGGTCCTGGTGTACTGTGTGTCTAAACCAACTTTTAAAGCAAAAAAGTGCAGTGATTTCTTTGCTTTTGCCTTGCTCTCCAAATAAAGTTTAAGAAAACAAACCATAAAAAGTAACTGAATGGTGTTTACCGTGGGATACAGCGTCTCTTCACCTCTAGCTTCCTGGTTTTAATCCAGAATAACTCCGTAATGACCGAAAGCTATGACCACATGATGGCAATTTGGTGGCCAGCGTGAAATGGATTTGATGGTTTAATTCCAGTCCTCAGTTGACAGATGTCCACATCACAAAACCCATCGCTATAGGTGATACTATCTGGTACTCCTTATTGGTAATCTCGGCAAAGAGATCAAGGACAGATTTGGGTTTAGGGACTGAACTGTTCTCTTCAAGGTGGCAGTTTCAGGTAGGAGTTGAGGCATATAGGCAAGGCATTCTGGCAAAGCTTGCATTGCATCAGTTTATGCTGTGTATCTTTTTGGTGACTTGAGGACTTACTTTCACCCCTGCCTTGGAGGTGTAAGTCCAGTGACTTACTGGTACGCTGGGGCCAGCTCTGGCCCCCGGAAGGGGCAGGGCCTAGGGCGGAAGGGGCGGGGCTGAGGGGGTCAGAGCCAACCCCAGCCTACCCTGTAAGGTAAGTGCCCCTCCTCCTCCCCCACCAGGGTAGCAGCAGGACCCTGGGCCCTTTAAATAGCCCACAGAGCCCTGGGATAGCTGGGGGCTCCGGGGGCTATTTAAAGGGCCCAGGGCTCCTGTGCTTCTACCGCCCCGGTCCTTTAAATAGCTGCTGGAACCCTGGGGAAGCGGTGGGGCTCCAGCGGCTATTTAAAGGACCAGGGCGGCAGAGGCAGCTGGAGTCAAGGGCCCTTTAAATAGCCCCTGGAGCCCCCCGCTATCCCAGGACTCTGTGGGCTATTTAAGGGGCCCAGGGCTCCCCTGCTTGTACCGCCCCGGCCCTTTAAATAGCCGCTGGAGCCCTGGAGTTGTGGTGGCGGGGCTCCAGCGGCTATTTAAAGGACCGGGGTGGTAGAAGCAGTGGGAGCCCTGGACTTCTTAAATAGCAGCCAGAGCCCCACAGCCCTACCCCAGGGCTCCAGCAGTGGGGCTCTGGTGGCAATTTAAAGGGCCTGGGGTGTACCGGCTTACTTTCACCTTTGCTCCAAGGCTTCCAGTCTGGGTCTGCTCACCAGTACTAAAAAAGGGGAGAAAATCATGTGCCTCCTATATAGCAGTATGGAACACCTACCATTAGCCTGCTGGAATAATAGTTTATTTTAATGCATTTTGACCACCAGGATCTGGCAAGAGCATATCTATTATCCCTGCAAGTGACTCATACATTTTTACGTCTGCAGAAAGATTTTGTGTTCATTTCATTTTTAATGTTACTTCACTTTTAAAGAACACCACCAAGTCCCTTTTTTCTGTAGTCTGTCAGAATTTTTTTTCATCCAGAATTATAGACTGACTTAACTGAAAATAGCTTAAGAAATGAGCCTGTCTCCAGCACTCAGATACCCAGCTCCCAAAGGGGTCCAAACCCCAAATAAATCCGTTTTAAAGCTTATACAGGGTAAACACATAAATTGTTTGCCTTCTATAACACTGATAGATATGCACAGCTGTTTGCGCCCCCAGGTATTAATACATACCCTGGGTTAATTAATAAATAAAAAGTGATGTTATTAAATATAAAAAGTAGGATTTAAGTGATTCCAAGTAAAAACAAACAGAACAAAGTAAATTACCAACAAAATAAAATAAAACACACAAGTCTAAGCCTAATACAGTAGGAAACAATGCAGGTAAATCTCACCTCTGAGATGTTCCAATAAGCTTCTTTGACAGACTAGCCTCTTTCTAGTCTGGGCCCAATCCTTTCCCTGGTACAGTCCTTGTTCCAGCTCAGGTGGTAGCTACAGGATTTCTCATGACTGCAGCCTCTTTTGTTCTGTTCCACCCCCTTATATATCTTTTGCACTAGGCGGGAATCCTTTGTCCCTCTCTGGGTTCCCACCCCTCCTTCTAAATGGAAAAGCACAGGGTTAAAGATGGATTCCAGTACAGGTGACATGATCACATGTCATTGTAAGACTTCATTACCCACTTGCCAGCACACAGGTATACAGGAAGACTTACAAGTAAACAGAGCCATTTACAATCAATTGTCCTGGTTAATGGGAGTCATCAAGATTCCAAGCCACCATTAATGGCCCACACTTTGCATAATTACAATAGGACCTCAGAGTTATATTTTATATTTCTAGTTTCAGATACAAGAATGATACATTTATACGAATAGGATGAACACACTCAGTAGATTATAAGCTTTGTAATGATACTTTACAAGAGACCTTTTACATGAAGCATATTCCAGTTACATTATATTCACACTCATTAGCATATTTTCATAACATCATATGGAGTGCACCGTCACACGCTGCTTGTGCAAATCAACACAATACACTGTAGATTCTCTCATGCTGTGTGATGTTTTTTAACTTTTTGCTAACTGGTGGGGTTTATAATTATTATTTTTTAATGTTTAAAATCTAAAGGGCATTCCTCACCAGATCACTTTGGGGCTTCAGCTGCCTGAAATGTTCCGTTACTGTGCTCATCTATTACAGTAAAGGGCACCCTAACATAAATTCCTAACATAGGTACTTGCCATTGTCCTTTTTAATACACAAATGTTCTTATAATGCATTAGGGTATTTTATAATTTTTAATTTTATTCCCAGGCAAACAATTGTTCTTGACATTTCTGTTATGTTTGTATGTGTAGCTATCCCTCAATCCTCTTTCTATTTTTATTATATAATTATATATCTCATTTTCTTTTGTGCTACCTACTATTCCAAATTTGGGTTCTCTCTAACATCTCCCATCATCATGGTATCCAAATGCAGAAGGATTTTCCTCTATAACGCTTCCTTTTGGGTTTTGTTTTGCTTTTTGGTCTTTGGCTGAATCTTAAGGAGGGTTCAACTGTTCAGGAATAAGCTGAACGATCACAGCATGGTCAACTTCCTGTAATTGTAGGATGTCTCTAGCATTGTGCACCTTCCTGTCTTTTGTTTCAGTGTGTCTTTATTTAAAGTGGAAATAAAAATAGATGTCAGATGGCTGGAAATAGAAAATGAATATTTTGGCATCCGAGCACAAATGTGTTCATAATAATAAACAACTTAATCCCAAAGGACCCTAAAATGTTTACAAACGGTGGTTCAAAACTTGTCACTTACAAGTAATTCTGTGGAGGTCCATAGGAATACTTGTGTACAAAAGGTGAACCAGATTTGGTCCTGTGTACATACTCCAGGACTGTAATGCAGCTGCTAAACAGCAAAGAGCACAAGTGACAAGAAGGAAAGTTTTGGCTAAGGACGCTGGGGCATACTGTTTTCAAAAGTACAATTGGATCTGATAATAGCTTAGCCAAACAGATGGGACCAAAGTTTGTGACATCTCATCTAAGGATCCAAACTCATTGGACTGCATAATATTCTGTTAGCCTACATCAGAAGTGCAAAAGATTGAGTTGATGGGATTTGACCCTGTGGATCCATATTATTATTATTATCAGTGCCAGTCAGGATTGGGATCTCATTGTGCTAGAAGCTTTACAAATACATAGGAAGACACAACCCCTGTCCCAAAGCACTTTCAATCTAATTTAAGGCAAGATGTGGTAAGGGTGTGTAGCAACCAGGAGGGATGTGGGACAGAGAAACAAAGTATCAGAAATAAGAACATGCATTTAGATAGGCTAGATGCATAACTTGATTGTTCTATGTCATTTCAACTTTTGTTTTTAACAGAAATAAACATTAGCAGTCCCCACTGGCCCTTTACCTAGCCATTATGAATTGGTGATCTCTTGTAGGCATCACAATAGAAGTAGAGCTTGAAGAGAGATCTGAAGAAGGAAAGGACAGTGGTTTTATCAGCTAGTTCAAAGTAGGTGTTCCATGCATAACGGTGGCAGAGAAGAAACCATGAATATGATGGTGGGAGAAGCAGACCAATCAAAGGTCAAGCGTGGCATCATTGGTAGAGTGGATGAAGCTACAGGGATGGGAGGCCTCAAAAAAGAGCGAATCAGTAGGGAGGAGCAGAGTTGTAAGGGCCTTATAGGTGAGTACTCGATGATTGAATTCAGTGCAGCAGAAAATGGGAGCCAGTGATTCAGAGAGGGGATGTGTTCAGAACCATGATCGAGGAAGACCATTTTAGCAGTTGCATTTTGAATGGACTGGAGCAGGGGTGATGTCTGGTGCTAGGGAGGCCAGAGAGGAGGAGTTTGTCGTAGTCAAGATTGGAGACAAGGACCTGGGTAGGAGTTCTAGCAGTGTGGACAGAAAGAGAAGGCTGGACTTGATAGGTGTTCAACCTACCTTCTTAGTCTAGATAGGATCTTGTTTGAAAATGTGTTCCCAACCTGTTTTCCTAATCTAGACATACTCTTATGGAGGAAGAAGCAGCACGATGTGGACACAGCTTGCATGTGCAGTACAAACAAGAGGGAGGAGTCTGATATGACACCCAGGTTGCAGGCCCTAGTTGCAAAGAGGTTAATGGTGCATTCAACAATGACAGAGAAAGAGGGGAATTGGGAAGGTTGGAAAGTGAGATTTGAGGCCTAATCCACTATGCCATCCACTCTGACCAGTGGCTTTCTATGTAACTAACGAATATTGCATGTGCCTGCCTCCATATCTATACAATGACTATATTCAATGGATTAATCTCATAAGAAAGAGATCATGAGAACATATGAGGAAATATGTTACCGTTTGTATTTAAAACACCTCTCCCTTATTTCTTTCACACAGATACAGAATTCCTCCTGCAAGTATCTGATTCTGCAGAGATTTAATAGAAGACTGCACAAGCAGCATCTAGAAACAAAGCTCCCACTAAGCCTGGAGAGTACACGGCACTGATGTATGGACCACTATACCCGAATATGGGATACTTTAGAGATGGAGGAGGTAAATCAACTGAAGGTGACAAATTGTTATTGCTGTGCCTTTTTTACCCCGTCTAATTTAACAGATCCATAGTTTTATTCAGAATCATGATAATCAATAAACAGGGGAGGCCCTAGACTAGCTGCCAGCAGCTGGCGCCCTAGGCGAGCCATGCAATCGGCGCCCCCACCCCTCCAAGCCCCAAGGGCAGATCTAGGCTGAGGTTTTTGGTAAATTGGAAAACGTTTTGCCCCCTTTTTCCTTTTAATGTTTTGTTTTTGTTTTTTTAAACAGAGGCTTAATTATTCACTTTGTCCTTCCATCTGTCCAACCAATGTTTCTGAGATCAGTTAAAATAGATACACAAAATTTTCAGAATAGATTTGTGCATGACAGCTAGATGATATTTCAGTCCGATTTCAAATAAAAATGCATTAAAATGTTAATTTTAATTTTTATTGTTACAAATCCAAAATCATCCATTATGCTATCCTGCTTTAACTGCCATTACCACCACGTCCAATATAGAAAGAAATAAGAAAACTCTTCAATGAACTTCAACCTGTATTTACAAAACACTCAGAATAAAAAACATTCTGTGCTCTTAAAACATGACTTTTCTTGCTTTAAGTTTTGAAAATTCAGTTACTAGTTCTTTTAGATCCAGTTTTCCAGCTATTTCATGCTCTGTTGACATTGTGGCAAGTCCAACAAGTCTCTCTTGCACCATTGTTGAACGCAGATATGTTGTTATCAATTTTAACTTTGAGAAGCCACGTTCCCCACTAGCTATGGAAACTGGCAAAGTTAAAAGAATGCGTAGAGCTATAAAAATGTTTGGAAAACTGTCAGAGTTTATTTTCACAAACAAGCTTCGGTACTTCTTCAGGAGTGGAATGTTTCTTAAGTCGTCTTGAAAAAGCCTGAAGCTCACTACACAATGTCTTTTGAATTTTCATGAGTCAATGCCAACTCCAGTTTTATACAAAATTCTCTTACCTGTTTTGCTGTTTTCTTTTGCAAGCTGTGGATATCATATAGAAAGCCAAATACTGACTCTAGCTGCTGCATCTGTTGAAATCTTTCGTCAACCGAGTGAATAGCAGTATCAAGGACTGTGAAGTAGAAATTCACTTTGAACCTTTGTTTTGGGTTCTAAATGGGTATGTCTCGTCCTTCATACAAAAACTGCTGTTTCTTTTGCTGAATGTGAACTGGATCTGGTTGGAAAGTCTCTTTCTTCAGCACACTCAAGAGAATCTACCAGTGTTCTTTCGAACTCTTCATCACTTCTGAATTTCTCCAGAATATTTTTAGTTTGCTGCAGTTTTTGAATTGCAGAATGTATGTTCAAGTTCCTTTCCTGAAGCTGCCTACTAGTGAGGTTAATCTCGAAAAGGATATTATACCACAAAATGAGTGAAGTCACAAATTTGAACTTGGAAAGGCCATTTGCAAGAGCTTCTGCATCTGAACGTGCCATATTGCCAGATGATCCAGTAAAGGTAGTAGCATCAGAAATTTCAGTTAGGGCATCATAAATGTTTCCAAGTTGATAGCGAAGTCAAAGCATCAATGCGACTCTCCAATCTTGTCTGACCAAGTGGTTTCACAGTCAGAGAATTTGCATGGCGAGTCAGAATCTCCCAATGGCGTGTTGAGCCTGAGAAAAACACATAAACACGTTGCACCAGGTCAAAGAAACTGCTTGCCTCCAAACAGTATCTAGCAGCATCATTGACAACCAAATTCAGAGAATGCGCACTGCAAGGAATGAAAAAGGCCCTAGGATTGATTTCCATCATTCTCCTTTTCACACCATTGTCTTTACCTTTCATATTACTCCCATTATCAAAGCCTTGGCCACGTAAGTTTTCAACAGATAATGACATTGTTTCAAGCTCTTGTAGAATAGTTTCAGTCATAAATGCTCCAGTTGTCTCCTTCAGTGGTACGAAACCCCAAAAATGTTCCTTTATGAGCACTTCAACATTATCTTCATCTGCAGACTTTTCCATATTTACAAAACAAATGATCATCATCATTTTGTTCAACATGACTCACATCTGGTGTACAGTCCAGTATTATTTAAAAGTATTTTGCAGAATGGGCAGCTTCTACAATTTTCTTTTTAATTGCATTTGCTAGGATTTGATTCAGTTCATTCTGCATATTTTTTCCCAAGTAATGAACCTATGTTTCATGATCAGTTATTTTACGTAGATGCTCCTTCAGGACTGGATCAAACAAAGCTAGGTACTCAACAAATTTTAAAAAGTTTCCATTACCTGGAGTGTATAATTTTTCATTTCTGCCACGGCTGCGGAATGCTAAATTTTGCCCACCGAGGACTCTCACTAAAGCAATCAGACACTCTAATATTTGTTGCCAATATTCTTCTTTTTCCTTGATCACATGTAAATTTTCTTCATCAATAATTTTTCCTTTTTTCAAATCATAATTCAAGTTCTTTCCAATTTTGAAACATTCCAAATGTTCTGTTCTTCTTTCATGTGAAGAGAGAATTGAAGATATGTTTTTCCAGTCCTTCAAACCATTTTCAGTAAGTGATATACCAATTGCTTGCTTTCTAAACAACTTGCAGCAAAAGCAAAACACAGAGTCTTTCAACACTGAATATTGTAACTAGTTTAGATGAATTTCTTCCCCATTAATGAGTTTCCTCTTGTAATGCTGAGCAGAGAAATTTTTTTTATTTCCATCCTTAGGGAAGGGAAATTCATGAACTTGTTTGGTCCATGTTCCGCAAGAATTTGCTGCACACTATCATCACATCTGGGCCATGAAGCTGGGTCCTCATACTGTAACTTGTTTGTAACTTCCTCATCCTTTCTTTCATCTACTTCATTTACTTCAATTTCTGCATGTGTCTCCGAAGGTGAATAAATTTTCTCCACTTCCATGTCAGTCTGATGCTGTGAGCTGCTTTCATCTAGAAGTAAGTTTCCATCATCCTGAGTTACCAAACTGCTTTTTTGTGGATGTGAGCTACCCTCATCTTGAAGTGATATACCTTCATCTGGATGTTCCAGACTGCTTCCATGTGGATGTGAGCTAACCTCTCTCCAAGTAAAATTCCTTCATTTGGATGCTGTGAACTGCTTCCATCTTTATTTGGATTAAAAAGAAGATATTTCAGGAAGGATCCCTGCTGTTTTGGTCCTTTTCCTTCTCACCCTTTCGTTTACGATACTAAGCTCTTGAGGGTTTTCTTTTTTCTCTTTCTGCCATGGGGCATTTGAATAGTGTTATGTACTGTACTCCCGACTGCAAGCATTATAGCGTTAAGGATGGCTGACACACCACATGGTTGGCGATTTAACCCACATTGCAGCCATCCCAACACATCTTTTCACTGCTTTAAGGTTCATACACTCACTTACCTATTAAAAGAGTTAGTTACAGCATTTACACGGAAACAAAATGACCTTTTTCAACGTTATAACCCGACACCAGTTGTTTGGAAAGTAATCCCCTTCCTCAAGGTTACCCGCTTGGAGTGTGATGTCATCACTTTTGTAGTCTATTAAGCATTAACACTGTTACTTTTCTTTTATGGACCTTATTTATTACATGTGAACCAATTATAACAAAGAAAAGTTCATAATTATATAGCCCGATAACGCTAAGGTTTAATAACTCTTAAAGATACTCACATTTTGGATTTTTAATGCTGAAAGACATTATTCTTTATTCTTTGTCACCAAGAAACACAATTTTCCACAGTATTCGCTCAATTCTTAACCATCTACCTATGACGTGTGTTAAAATGACCATTTGAAATGACCGTTTGACATGTATCAACTCGTGATATCTCTGCTGTACATGAATTTCCGGCTATGCAACCTTGATGTGTATTCGAGTTAGGTGTCACTAGCATTGCAGCTCTTGCCGCTGGCAGATGTGTTTCATGGTGGCTGAGTTATTGCTTATCAAAATTGCAGAGTGGGCCATCTTGACCCTATGTCACAAATTGAAATTTTTTTTGGCTAAAATATTTATTTTTCAGTAAATAAAAGATTTGACATATTAATAAATGCTCAGAAATGTAGAGAAATGAATTATAATTCATATTGCCTCCATACGCGCACAGGAATTGAAATAATGACATCTTCATTTTATTTGTATTTTTTTCATCTTTTTCATATGATTTTTTTCCCTCGAATTTGGCGCCCCGTTTAACTTATCACCCTAGGCGACTGCCTAGTTCGCCTATATGGACAGGCCTCCCCTGTCAATAAAGCCCTGAAGTTTCAGTTAGGAAATGAGCAGCAGATGGAAACAGAGTTATGTGGTTGTAGAGAGCAGTATATTAATTTAAATGTTGTTTGTTCTGTATGTCTTTTTAGTTCCATTGTTTAGATTTGAAGGGGAGAGCAAGGAGCGGTGCTCAAAAGAAAATTGTAAAGAATGGGGAGCTCTGATATAATGGTGCATAATGTGTTCAGCTCTGGAGCAGGGCTTCATGGAGGTAATAAAGTTATACAGGATGGGATGAAATCGGGTAGAATGAATGCTGCAAAATAGATTCAAAGGGGCACGTTGATAAGTAATGAATTCTTACTTTACTTTAATGTTCTCCACTTTGTTCCAGTGAAGCAGAAGAAGATGCTGCTTCTGGTTGAACTCCAAGAAAAAGAAAGGGTGAGGTCCCAATGCAGCTGGAATATTAGAGTCTTTCTGTTGACTTCAAGGGTAGTTGGACTGAGCCCTAAGTCCTGCTTTCAGTTACATCAGCGAGACTCCATTGACTTCAGTGGATTTACATCATTGTAACTGAGAACAGAGTTGGGCTTAGGGTGCTCATTCTGATTCACAGCCTGTGAGTGCCTTATCCAGGTCCATTTTAAGAATGGGGTGACCTGAGGAGGAAGTTAAGGAATCTAAGTGCAAGATTCTTTTGCCCTCTTTTGAAGCCCTCTTATTTTTCTAAGATTGTCACCTGGCAGAGCTCTCAAAATGCTGGATTTCTGAATCGCTGGCCAGGAAATAAACTATTTACTTCCAGTTGAAGAGTTCAACCTGTGTGGTTTCTTTCTTTCTTTCTTTCTTTCTTTCTTTCTTTCTTTCTTTCTTTCTTTCTTTCTTTCTTTCTTTCTTTCTTTCTTTCTTTCTTTCTTTCTTTCAAAGAATGCTCTGTTAACTATAATAGAAACCACAAAATAATGTAATGGTTGATTATCAGTTGCTCCCTATTATTGAAGGGTTGATTCCGGCTGTCTTAGGGGACAAGAAGGTGGTGTTAGCATATGGCTCAGCTTTGCTTTGTGGTTCTGGGCTGGTCCCCACACCTACACAGTTCACAAGATGATACTTTAATGCTCTAATTAAACCTTTTGAACCAAAGATGCAGAGTTAATTTTGGAATTTAAATCCTGGTCTTTGAAATAGATATTTTAGAAACTGTTAACTAATTCTTAGGGCAGTAGCTGTTCTAGGGGTAGCTAATAAAACTAATCTCTGGAACTAGTCTCTTTAGAAGTAATAAAACTAAATTATTGAATTGGCCTGTTTTGAAATCTGTGCCTCTTCAAAGTGAATGAGTCAAACTAAAGACAAGCCAACTGATTGCAACTGAATGGGTGGGAGGGGCAAAGTCCTTTTTGCTTTGAACTAGTTAAGTTATAAAGACAGAGCTAACTGACAAAAGTCTGTTCAAGAGCAGAGAGAGGCCCCAGATAGAGTGAAAGGTACTGATAGTGCCACTGAATAAGGGAGCCCACAATGTAATTACTAAGTTCAGCATCCTCTGGGGAATAATTGTAATAAAACTAGCACTGTTATGCAAAATTTTAGAAAGGGGAATTAAAGAAAAATTGAGGCTAGTCAAAAAGAAACTAGAATCAAAATTAAGGAAATTAAATTCCTTAGTCATCATAGATACTACTTAACCATACCGTAACAGAGTCATAGAAGGCATGCATACTTCCCCCCCACCAGCTTTGTAAGTTTATCAAAAGCAAGAATCTCACTAGAGAATTGATAGGTCTGCTAGACTACCAGGGAGTTAGGGGAGCAATTAAGGAGGATGAGGACTTTTCAAAGATTTTAACAATTTCTTTGCTGTGGTTTTCACCACAGCGAATGTGTTTGTGCCTGTTGCTGATTGGAGTATTAATAATTATTTAAATGAGTAGGAAAAAATCCCAGAGGAGGTGTACAGAGAAGGAAACAGTATGTTGGAAGTTACTCTTTAAATGGGTACTTGTATCAGAGGCCGGTTTGGGTCTCAAACCATGAATAAGCCCCACCTCCCCCCACTCAACTTTGCAAACAAAAGGAGGAACTGCTTGCTTCACCACAAGAAAACTTTCTTTTTCAGTAGTATGTTATCCCATGAAGATGTCTTTTAATATTACAATATATTTGTGTAGGACTCGATAATAGGATGTTCTTTTGGGATGGAGGAGGAAATCTGGTGTGGATGCCTTAGTGATATCTTACCTTGCCTTAGTAGAGAGGGGGAGAGGATGGAGAACACAGTTCTTCCTCAAAAAGGGAGGAGGAGGAGAAATGAGCAAAGTCCCCTTTTCCTCTCTTCTCTTAGCAATACACACCTGGCTATCCTTTCTTGGGTCAGTAGTGAGTTGAGGAGAGGGTTGATGGACTGTTGGCTCTCTTGTTGTTTTCTAGGGGAAATGCTCTCTAAAAATCTGAGCAATTTGTAGATTATTAGATTTTTGAGAGAAAAAAAAACTTATTGCAAAGAACAAGAAACCCAGAAGTTCAGGAAATTTGTTCAAGCCTTGCACGGTTCCAAAGTCTGAACAGTCACTGCGCGTCTGGGGCTAAATCCTTGGTCTGGCTAAATCTACTTGCTATTCTGGCAGCACAAAGCAGACTTAAAGCTGGTTTATGACGTCAGTTCAGTCCTCCCACTGTATAGAGGAATCCTCCAGTGCCCTAAAACTGGCATAGTTTTATGCTGTTCCCTCACAGTCCAACATATATGGAGTATAACTAGGAGAAAAGGGGTTATGGCCAGAGCATTGCTTCACTTCTGCAGTCCATGGCTGTTGGAATGCCCCCTGGAGGCTGTTGCAGCCCGCACAAGTAAGAGCCGCCCTAAGGCCACTCCATGTTGGTCATTGGCGCCAGCCTGGCTGTTCAAGGATCAGGGCCCTACAAAGACTTAGTGCCATATTTGTGCTGTTCTTCCCCAAGTTGTGCTGGTGGCAGTAAGGGACAGTCCTGAGGATCTGGCCTGCAGTATCTAGTACTTTGTTTTATAAAGTACTTTGGGATATCCAGGGTATGAAAGGCACTATATAAAACCAGATTGGTCCACATGCACACACAAGAAGCATACTGAGCAATAGGGAAATTAGAAGCATGTGTGTACAGAGTAGGCTAAAACATTGCTGCAAAATAAAGAGCAGTGGGGACTAAGCATCAAGGACTACAAAATGAAAGAGGATAAATCAGAAAGGGAGGGAAGAGTATCTGGAAGAGACACTGAGGGAAAGGGTGGGGATCATAATTGAAGATAACAAAAATGCCTAGTAAGTAGCAGAGATTTGTGCTATGGAACATCAGATGAAAAGGGAGAGCAAGAACCAACGAAACTAAGGCAGGAGGATGGAGATATTTAAATGCTGGATTTATTTTTAAACTCCCAAAAGACAACAGTTAGCACAACTAAGAAACATGAACAAATATTACTATATACGGTTTTTGGTTTTTTGTTTTTTGTTTTTAACCTGAGAATGAAAAGCAAACAAGATGGTGCATGTATATGTAATTCCTGGCTCACTTAAATTTGACTGAGACAAAAAGCTGAAGAATCTGTAAGTCCCTTTCAGGTGTGACTCTGTCTTTGACATCTCAGTGTTATCTCTTGATTATTATATGGAGATATACCTATCTCATAGAACTGGAAGGGACCTTGAAAGGTCAGCAAGTCCAGTCCCCTGCCTTCACAGCAGGACCAAGTACTGTCCCTGGCAGATTTTTTGCCCCAGATCCCTAAATGGTCTCCTCAAGGATTGAGCTCACAACCCTGGGTTTAGTAGGCCAATGCTCAAACCACTTAGCTGTCCCTCCCCCAATAATTGTAATGTATGACATCTTGGTGCACTCCAATTATATCAATATCTCACAGGGGCCGAAATCCACTAATTTGACCAAAGACATTTAAAAAGGGAAATCTGTCCAGCAGTTTGGAGTTTCACAAAACCGCTGACTTTTATGAGAGAAACATTTTTTCATCTTTTGAAAACAATTGTTTTTTTTTACAAAGAAATTACTGAGAGTGGAGCATGTCAATGACAGCATGTTCATTTTTGCTTTGTGTTGTGATGTAACAGTGGTGTGGTAGTGACCACTGTTGTTATAGTGATGTAAAGGTTTTCAGGTTATATTAGCCTCCTGTTTTCAGTCAGCCATCATATTCCGAAAAATACTAATTTTGGGGTAGTTGGATTTTTCCTGTCATCGAGGTGGATTCTGGTCTCCCAGCAATGTAAATTGAAAGGAGCTCCACTGATGTCAATTGAGTTACCAGACTGAAAAGAAACAATGACTTTTCTTTGTATGTGCTGAAAATCTGAAAAGTATAAACAAAGTTTTTTTTAAAATGGTGCAAATGAGAGGAGAATCAGGCCTTGGGACTCTAGTCAAAGAGAATTTTTTTGGAAAGTTTGAACAAAACATTTAATCCGTTTGTGAATATGAAGAGAGAGGAAAAAATATTTTTTGCTCCCTTCTTTTGAACAGCTGTACAGCCTAAGTGGCTGGGGGCTGTGTGCTAAAATCTGGCATGGAAATAGCCCTAATTGTGGGGAAGTGCCTTAGAGTTTTTGGCTTTGATTTGACCCAATTATGAGCCTTAGAAAATCACGTACAGAGCATGCACTTTAGATCTGTCTTTAAAGCTTGTAAAGGCTGCAGCTGAGGGAAGATTTGCTGTAAATGCAGGCATGCATAGCCAATTAGGTAGTAAAAACTAGTGAGAGATACTGTTGTGAAGAGATGGGGACATCTGGAACTGCAGAAACGGCTGCAGACCTTGTAAGAGTTATAGGAGTTGAGGGAAGATTCTTAAACACTCTGTAATATTTCAGCCACTGTGCACAAGGGCTCCTAGGAGCTCTTGCCTCTGCTCTTACAGATATTGTAAGTCCCAACAGGGCAGAAGAGAGGTTTTGTGGCTCTTGTAAGGAGTGGAGGAGGAGCAGAGAGAGGATTCCTGTGCGCTTTGTAATGTGCATCGGAAAGAGTTCCACTCTGACACACCTTAGCACCTCTATAGTTTATATGTCTCACCTACTACAGGACAGTCCCAACAAAGAAAGTAACAGAACGCCACTAGCCGTCACCTTCAGCCCCCAACTAAAACCTCTCCAGCGCATCATCAAGGATCTACAACCTATCCTGAAGGATGATCCCTCACTCTTACAGATCTTGGGAGACAGGCCAGTCCTTGCTTACAGACAGCCCCCAAACCTGAAGCAAATACTCACCAACAACCACACACCACACAACAAAAACACTAACCCAGGAACCTATCCTTGCAACAAAGCCCGTTGCCAACTCTGTCCACATATCTATTCAAGGGACACTGTCATAGGACCTAATCACATCAGCCACAACATCAGAGGCTTGTTCACCTGCACATCTACCAATGTGATATATGCCATCATGTGCCAGCAATGCCCTTCTGCCATATACATTGGCGAAACCGGACAGTCTCTATGCAAAAGAATAAATGGACACAAATCAGACGTCAAGAATTATAACATTCAAAAACCAGTCGGAGAACACTTCAACCTCCCTGGACACTCATTTACAGACCTAAAAGTCACAATTCTCCAACAAAAAACTTCAAAAACAGACTCCAACGAGAAACTGCAGAACTGGAATTAATTTGCAAACTGGACACCATTAAATTAGGCTTGAATAAAGACTGGGAGTGGATGGGTCATTACAAAAACTAAAAACTATTTCCCCATGCTAATTTTTCCCCTACTGTTACTCACACCTTCTTGTCAACTGCTTGAAATGGGCCATCCTGATTATCACTACAAAAGTTTTTTTTCTCCTGATAATAATAGCCCACCTTAATTGATTAGTCTCATTAGAGTTGGTATGGCAACCACCGTTTTTTCATGTTCTCTGTGTATATATATCTTCCTACTGTATTTTCCACTGCATGCATCTGATGAAGTGGGTTTTAGCCCACGAAAGCTTATGCCCAAATAAATTTGTTAATTTCTAAGGTGCCACAAGTACTCCTCGTTCTTTTCATTCATTTGAAAGATAATGGTCCGAGCTGATGAGTATTCACTGTGGATGACATAGGGCCTAATTCCCTCTTGTGCTGTGTGATGGGTTCGATCACAGAAACTTCCCTTGAGACTGTCACTTGATGAGCTGGAATTCCACTGAGAACAACCCTCCTGCCAGACCAGGTGCCCCTCCACTCCTGTCTTGCTGAGTTAGACACTCCAGTCAGCTCCAGCACAGAGGTTGGGCCATGCCTCTCTGCAGCTCATTGAAACTGAGATTCACTCAGCCCAGGGGCTTCTCAGTTAACAGGGATTTTCCCAGTGTTCAGCCTTTATGGGAGCCTGAACCCCAAATAAATCTGTTTTACACTGTATAAAGCTTATACAGGGTAAATTCATAAACTGTCCGCCATCTTATAACACTGACAGAGAGATATGCACAGCTGTTTGCTCCCCCAGGTATTAACCACTTACTCTGGGTTTATTAATAAACAAAAGTGATTTTATTAAGTATAAAAAGTAGGATTTAAGTGGTTTCAAGTAACAACAGACAGAACAAAGTAAGCCACAAAGCAAAATAAAGCAAAACCACGCAAGTCTAAGCATAATACATTAAGAAACTGATTACAGGAAATATCTCACCCTCAGAGATGTTCCAATAAGCTTCTTTCACAGACTAGACTCCTTCCTAGTCTGGGCCCAATCCTTTCCCTGGTACAGTCCTTGATAGTTCCAGCAGACATCTCAGGTGGTAAGCAGGGGTTTTCTCATGACTGGCAGCCCCTTTTGTCCTGCTCCACCCCCTTTTATAGCTTTGGTACAAGGCAGAAATCTTTTGCCTGTGCTTGTCCCCACCACCACCTCATTAATGGAAAAGTACAAGGATTAAGATGGATTCCAGTATCATGTGACATGGTCACATGTCACTGTAAGACCCTTAGTCTCCATTATTCCTGGGTTGGCCCACACATACACAGGAAGGCTTGCAGGTAAACAAACCATTTATAACCAATTGTCCTAGTCAATGGGAGCCATCAAGATTCTAAACCACCTTTAATGGCCCACACTTTGCATAATTACAATAGGACCTCAGAGTTATACTTCATATTTCTTGCTTCAGATACAAAAATGATACATACATACAAATAGGAGGAATATATTCAGTAGATTATAAGCTTTGTAATGATACCTTACAAGAGATCTTTTGCATGAAGCATATTCCTGTTGCATCATATTCACACTCAGAAGCATATTTCCATAAAACATATGGAGTGCAATATCACACTCTGCACTTCTGTTGTCATTTACATCAGCACAAAGTGTGTGTACAGTGCTACCAATGCACTGATGTAAATGGCTGCACAAGGTATAGGGCTATGAAATAGGTCTGATTCTCACTTATACTAAGGGCAGGTCTACATTACCACTTAAGTTGGTCTAACTTATGTCGCTCAGAGGTGTGAAAAAGACATCCCCTGAGCGACACAAGTTACAGTGGTCTAAGCACTGTCCTCACCAGCACTATGACATAGCTTCTGCTTCTTCTGTCAGCATAGAGTGTCTCCTGTCGGCATGGAGTGTCTTCACCAGACACGCTACAGCGGCAGAGCTGCATCAGTGCAGCTGCGCCGATGTAGCACTTCTGGTATAGATCTGCTCTAAGACTGTGTAAAGGGGCCTTAGCGTTAATGAGAATCTGCCAAGTGACTGCCAAGTCAGTCTAAAACACTACCTTTCTAATATGATAGCATTTTGCACCCACTTTGCACTGGTGTAAATGACCACACAATAAAGTGCCGGGCAACAGAGAATCAGGTCTGTACAGTATTAAAGGAATGCTAGCGAATGACTTTATATATAGTAGGATGGTGATACTACTAAAGGGGAGTACATAATAGCCACAGCCAATAAATCACTAAAATTCTGTATAAAATGTAAAGGTTTGTGTTTTGCTTTTTATAATGTGTGCATTCTAGTACACTTGTGAGTCATCTTTTGAGCATGTTTATTTAACTTTCTTTTAAAATGGTTTAAATCTCAAGAATTCTACAGAACTCTCTCTCTAACCAAGGCTTCCCTGCGTGTGCTGCTTTGCAATCTGGTCCACTTCTTCTCTCCCTGTGTGCACATGCTTTCCTGCTGGTTCCCTTTTCTCCTGCAGGTGCTGTCTAGCCACTAAGTACCTTTCATCTGCTGCCTAGAGTCTGGCTACCTTGTTCCTTTTTCCCTTGCTCTCCTGGACATTCTTCTGCTAGTGGCAGGTCGTTCTGGTCCCTGAAGATGGTCCTCTTTCCACTCCTGTTAGGCAGGAGTGGCCCCTGTTAGTCAGCAAGGTTGGTTCCTCTTTGTTTTCAGGTACTGTTATAGGTGTTTTGACTTGTCTTTTCAATGAAGAACCTGGATGCTAGCTATAGCAACAACTAAAAATGAGGAGGGGTCAGCACTATGTAACTATCTTAGTTCTCTGTGGACCATCCTTAAGTGCTCCATGAACCACACCAGTGATCCATGGTTCACAGCTTTGGAACTTTCCAGGGTTAACTATATAGTGTCAGACAGTGAAAAGGGTGAGTTTGTATTCACAAATGGATTTATAGTTCATTCTCCTTGCAAGGGTGAAAGAATGCACAAAGAGAGGCATTAGCAGAAACATATATAATTTATACAGCAAAAGTGGCAGAAATGCATAAGGCTTGTCTTCACTAGAAAATGTTATCATGTTTGAACACATTTATGGAGAGTCAAATTTGCTAACACTTTGCTGACCAGCCAGTATAGATCATGGCAAATCTTGCTTAATTAATCATTATTAAACCTTGCTGGAACTACAAAATAGTAGTTGTAGTAACCCAAGCTGCAGCTGGTTCAGAATAGTTATTCTTTTCTTTATTACCATCAGTCCATGAGATCTTTATGGATCGTCCTTTATATTAATCAGAGCCTGGATTCTTTTGGTATTGTATATGCATACTGATCTCTGCTTCTCATCTTGAATAGGTTATCAGATACCACAATGATGGGGGACTTATAATTTCCTAGATAGGCAGAAGAGAACTCTTCCCTGTGCCACTTTATAGGTGGCCATGGGCATCTCTCTGTATTGAACTTCAGTGTTCATATATTGGGTAGGTCTTTACATACCTAAATTTAGCAGACACTGACTGTGTGGCAACTAGAAGGCTAAAATAAAATGTTTATTTTTCTATTTTTAAAGTTAATTGTAAGAACAACATTTACAATTGTCTGTTTCTACTAACCTCTACAGGTTACATACTAGAGAACAGAATAAATATGGGTACCTGTGTTAGATTTCTAGCCTGTACAGTGGCCATGATTCAAATGTTTCCTTCCTCTTGAAAAATTCTACTAGTTTGAGAGAGATTCCCTGTACTTAATGTGGGGAATACCACTGGAACCCATCCTCTCTCAAAATAGAAGTTTAAGGCTGAGAATTTAAAGCTGGCTAGGGGATTTGGACACTCAGTTTTTAACTAGGCATCCATATCCCTTAGTTGGCTTTAATATCCATTTTAAAGTGTGATAATTGTTAGATAATATAACTGATGTAATCATAGTGGATAGACGTTGTAATGCCACCAGGTGTTGAGCTCCTCAATTCCATTGACTTCAGGATCTAGGATCTGATTCAGCAAAATACTTATGCATGGGCTTAAGTTCCATTGGGTGTTAAGCACATAATTAACTTTAAGCACATATTTAAATTCTTTGCTAAATTGGGGCCTTAGGTAGGGACAAATGTAAGATCAAATGAGTTGGTTGTTCCAGGCTCCATGTTAAATTTTGATTAGGCTTGGCCACGGTCGTTTTAATTTTTTCCTAGCTATTAAACTAGTGTGGGGAAATAACTTTAAAAACTAAAAAGAATGATTTAAAATGATTTAAGGAGATAGGTAAACAAAAGTCTAATTAAAGTCTCAGTTCTGACCAAATAAACATTAAAGATTTCCAGATAAGACTATTGTATTTTTATCTTGTTTTCCATTTCCCCTCTTCCCTACAAAGCGACAACTCTTATTGTGGAATCTAACTTCTTCCTCTAAGCTGATCCTGACACTTCCTCTTAGGATCAGCTGACTGAGGGCACTAGGGAACAAATACGCTTTGTCCGATTCCCTTTGGCTGCACCACACTTCACCTCCAAGACTCACTCAGAAATCTACTGCTTTGAAAATGTATTTAAATATGAGTGAATTTAGTGCCTATGACTGTGAGAGATGGATAATGCTGGAAAGAGCTGGATGTCTATACCTCAATATTCCCTGCCTCATCAGGGAAAGGAACAGGTTGGGAGAGGAGGGGGTTGGTATGATATGTACATGCTCTTACATGCTAACCTAAATAGTGGCTGTGTCTGATAATAAGCCTGCCAAGATCTAACATACTTAGACTCTATGAAATCACAGGTTCAAATCTAGGAGAGTCCAGCTGATCCTTCATCTTTGCAAAGTAGATAAATTAAGTTCTATGCAGATTATTGTATGTTTTTTTTTAATCAGTCCTTAAAATAGAGCTACTGTCTGCTTTGCATTGACATTAGATTCCATGACACTCTACTGCCCTTGACCAAAAATTTCCCGTTCCCACTCTGTTATGAAGTGTTCTGTCTGTAGTAGTATGGGTTGCTGCCCGGCACCCCAGAGGGGGCTGCATTTCTGTGAAGCAATTTGCAGTTCTTCAGGATGAAAAATGATGTATAAATGCAAACTGCTGTTATAAAAAGCAAGCCAGAATAATTTGGTAAACAAAGAAAAGGCTCAATGCATACTTGAATATTATCCTCCCTTCTACTGGTTGATTTATTTAGATATGGTTGGTTTTGTTTGTTTGTTTAGAAAATATATCAGTGCTAATTACTGAAGCAACTTGGCATATTACATAATTAAAAGTAACAATTTACAAATTAATCAGATTTGTGAGCCCTTTGCAGTTTCATTGAAGAACTGCTTTTGCACGTATAGAATGTCCATCCTGACCCCTGCTAATAAGTAAATCCATGGATCTGTCAAAATCATAACCAAATAAATAATGGCCAGTTGAATCAATTACAAGGGTGGCTGTCTGTCTCACCTGCTATCTGGATGTGGAAGTGTTGACTGACATTCCTGCCTCATTTCCCCCCCCCCACCCCCATTTCTTTCAAATATCGGCAACCAATAGGATTCACAGACATGCACAGGAGGTGGGATTACACCCTATTTTGAGTGCAAAATGCTGAGCTTGGCTTTCAGTGACCAGGCAATCACAAAGGCCCCAATCTTTGTCACTGGGAATCAATGGGGAGTTTTGTCATTGATTTCAATAGGAGAAAGATACGGTCAAATATGGGCTGCTTTCTTCTTTTTTGCATCAACTTGTTGCCAATTTCTTGCAATGAAAGCACAATGGATTAGAAGTAATTGCCTCTTTGGTGACTGCTAGCTCTGGTGCTGGAACATCATACCTCAGTGTAGCGTCAACTGGACAGTTGACAAGAACTCATCTTTTTGATAACAGATAATTGTCCAGACTTGGTGTTTTACTTTTGGCAGCATGAATCCTCCCCTCTTCACATGGTAACCTGTTATATTTTGCTTCTTAATGAGCCAAATTTTTAGAACCAGTTTATAAAATTGTTGATTCAGTTTTATGTATTCAACACAGATCCAGGTGTTTGCATATAGAAAATTTTGAATGTGAAAAATTGTGCGCCAACTTTCAACATGCAAAATTTTAGGTGCAGTTTTACAGGCTAGCTGAGCTGAAAACATAGTTCTAAATTTGTAAGCTACCAGACTTAGTGGTTGCTTATAACACACAGAGAGACATTATCTGATATAGCACAGAACATATCCTGGATCATTTTGGTATTACACAACCAAAAAATAAACACACACAGCCTGGAAAATAGTCAAATCAGTTCAACCATGGCAATAAACTTCAGTCTTAGTTTCATAGCTTAAAATAATGTTCCTTGTTTCCTGTTGTTAGCAGCTGCAAGTGGTAGTCTCCCTGAGTTAGCACCTTGCTTGCCCTAACTGGTAATAACATCAATATATATAAGTAAGTCTACCGGTAGTTAGAGCAGGGGTCTGCGCTCCTTTATTCCGTGCTTGGCTCTGTTACTGTCTCACTGAGTGATCTGTGCACTTGACTTCTGTGTGCTTCAATTTATACATCCGAAAAAGGGTTACTAATACTATACTATTTACTTGCCTCACTGAGATGGTCTGAGCAGAACTTAATTAGTGTCAGTAAAGTGCTTTGAGATCTTTAGATGAGGTACATTCACATCTGTGCCTATTATTTGTACAGTGGCAAGGTTCAGAGTGGATATCTGATTGAATGTGTAGGGTGAGGTGTCATGGACCCACATTATGAAGAAAAGTAAGTCGTGTTTGTACAGCGCCTACCACAAGGAGTTCCCAGTTCATGACTAGCGCTCTTAGGTGCTATGATAATACAAATCATAAAAAAGAATAACTGTGCAGGGGTTTCTAGTCTATATAGAGAAGGTGGCAAGGGTAGTTAGGGCTTTGTGGCATATAATGGAATGGTAGATACAGGCCAGTGTTTTTTAATAGATTGTATGTAGAGGGTAAGATGTGAAAATGTTGTGTTTTCTTGGTTAATAGTGGGAAGGTGGCTTACAAAGAGAAGGTGAATTGGAAGAGCTAGAACTGATCTTTGGAGTGGATGGCTCTTACATGCAGTATTGGGTGGCTGGTGTTCATTAGTGTGCCAGGCATGGGTAAATAGAATGAGAGTGAGTGGCTTGTATTGCAAAGGTTGAAGATGTACAGTGCGTAACAGTAACAGTTATATCATTGGGAGAGGTGTAGATGGTATGGTTGATATACCAACTATAGTGTGAGCTATCTTGAGCCATACTTTCACACTTCTGGAGATATTTAATATACAGTCTTAGCTTTGAATGTCCTAATTTTTGGTTATTTGTTTTTTAAACTAGAACACTCTGTTAGCTTTTTCCCCTTATATCACTGATATATATTCACAACCAGAACTCTTCAGAGTATCTGATTTTTTGACACTTAAAAAAATTTGTCCTGTTTTGTTTAAAAAAACAACCCATGTTTGTGAATTGCTTGTGACACTTTCATGTACATTACTGATTTTGAAAATGGACTACTATTATCTCTGTATTTGCTACGAATTAATGAGATGAGAGCCTCCAAAAGGACTACAGGCAATTTTTTGCCATCTCATAATTTGAAAACAATTTGACCAAAAAGCTCCAAGTTTGGCTTAATTTTCTGCCGTCCATGAGGATTCTGCATCTCCATGTGTCCAGAAAGCTGAACTGTGTATCACATCATCCTGAGTCAGACTGTCATCTTTTCAAGGCAGTGTTCCTGTCATTTTATACTTGTTTTGTAAAGTGCATTGTACACTTACTGAGCTGGGTAAGTAAATAATACTGCAGGATTCCCATGAACATACCCACTGAAAAACTTTGAGTTTTCGTAATAGGAAAAAAAAGAACCTCTCTTGTTTGATGGAAACTCCTGAGTCTCATTTTGCTGAAGTGAGAATGTGTTATGTTTAAGTCTTTTAAGTGAAGTTTTCAGAAAGTGTTCTGTTCTGCCATCAGATCAGTGCACCATTAAACCCATTTTGAATGTTTTGATTCTGAATGGTTTTCAATTCTAAAGGCTTTTAGAATATCGAGGTACCATTTTTGTGCTTCTGAAAGATAAAGATAAATTCCTCTATTGGTATTGCAGCTTTACATTGTTAATGCCTAGCTGGAGTCACTCTGATTTAATTATTCAAAGAAGTCTACGCAAGTTGGATAATAGCAGTTTATTTAACCCTCCCCCTTCACCACTCCCCTCTCTTTGTCTCTTATAGTTAAGGAAGGGGGGAGGAATTACTTTGGTACCTAGTATGTATCAGGAAACTAAGATAAATTTCAGAGGCTTAGCACAATGTCAAAGGGTCTTTAAGCATTTAAATATTATTTTATAGTAACTTTATATATGGTGGAGCTTAGAAAAGGGAGTTTAAATTCATAAGCATAAACAGGAAAACCTTACATCACAGTATGTGTGTGTGGTGGGGGAGGAGTCTCTCCCTCTCTCTCTCTCTCACTCCCAGCACACCACTCACAGTTCTTTGTGGTCATGAATTGACTGCAGAACCCAAGCGATAGACGCAGAGTGGTGTCTACTGAGTTGAGAAAGTATGTGAGAGGATTGTAAAAGCTATTTGCTTCAGAACAGGATCCATCATGCCCCGTCGATGTCCTGAAGAGGAAACTGAGAATGAAATTGCTTTGGAAAGCTAAAATGGTAACTAGAGCTCCCTTACTTCTCTAAAGACTTCCTAGATGGAGAATCCCTATTTCAGGACTGGATTGTATTCTTTCTAAGTGAATCTGGCACACTGATGACATATTTGTGTGCAACTTTTTGTGTCTGCAATCTCTTGAGACCCACTTTTAAAGTCTCTTTCTCATTGTTCTGTATAATTATCTCTCAGTGTGTATTACTGCTTTTAAAATGATGCTTATCTGCAAAGTAATTGACTTTCTGTGTGTGTTTGTGGAGTGGCACAGAAGAGGGAAACATTTGAGAAAGGGAAGTTAGATGAGTCCTTGAGGATGAATTCAGGATTTTTTTTTCTGCCTCCGCAATAGTGGTTTATCTTTGTTTTTCTATTTTGTTCTTTAGATTAGGAAATATAAAATGGAGAATTATTTCAGGTTATGTTTCCATTAAAGTTTTAGTGTGATATTATGGTGCTGCTTCTGCTTTCTGATATTTTTAACTTTCATAGTCTTAGCCCTGTGAAGTTTTTGTAGCCTGAAATATATTAAAAACAAAACAGAAGTGCTTTTAGTCCCTCATGTCAAAAGAAATAGACACACTGGATTTTAAATAATGTTTAGTTTCTAAGTTTAAATGATCTTAGCCTATGTAATTCCTCTCCTTTAAAATACAATTCTTTCCATAAAGGAAAACTAAAGAGATTAATTGCTTTTTAAAATGTTTACTAATCAAAACGGAATCAGTTCCTTCAAAAAAGACTATAAAACTATTTAAAATATGTGCAAGTCTCGGAAAAAGAACTAAATGGAAAGTCAGGGTATCCTGATACCATAGGAAATGGCAGCTTGCCAAGAGTATCTCAGCATTCCCTCAATCGAAAAGCGTCCTGTATTGCTTTGATTCTTATATTTACTTTGTACAGCCCATCTTGTGCGCTGAGCTCTGCAATAAGCAGTATAGCAGCTGGTACAGATTGTGGTTAGCAGAGAAGGGGGAAAAAGTACCTTTTTTTTTTCTTTCTCTCTTTTTTTCCCATTCCATGGCAGAGCTCAATTCAGGACGGGGGTGAAGAGGTAGAGGAAGGAGCTGTTTACCATGTCACCCTCAAAAGAGTACAGATTCAACAGGCTGCCAATAAAGGAGCAAGATGGCTAGGGGTGAGTAAAACCGGCACAGTGGCATCTTGAGAGATTACTTGTAGACTTTGGAGCTCTGGTCCAAAGAGCTGAATTCCACGGCATAGTTATAGTATTAACTTTTAGCAGAGACTGGTTTTAACATTAAAGAACAACTCGGTATCTGCATCACCTGAAAAAAGTTCTATTGTGTTCAACTCTTAATCTTCTGGATGATATATAAAACTAGGATTTGCGGTCATGGATCCCATAGTACTTTTTGCAGGTGTAGGGATTTTAGTCCAGGGTCTGATCCTGAAAATTACTGAGCACTCTCAATCATTTCCCTAACAGTGGTATGTGTTCTCTACCCCTCAGGATCAGGCCGCTGGACCTGGACACATTCTAACTACTGTACCTACATTTCTGTCTACCTGTGGACTCAGTCCAGCACCCTTCGAAGTCAATGAAAAAACTCCCATTAGTTACAATGGGAGCAGAACTGGGCTATAATTCCACCGCTTTTTCAGTTGCATACACCATTCATCTTCCCTTTCTGTCCTACACAGTTGTGCAGTGTTGCTGTGTGCTGTTACACAAATGCAGTGTGTCATCCCAAAGGCAGGTGCATTTTAGTGGTGGGTGAAACAAGGCCTGTATAGAAGTCCAAATACTGCAAGGTGCTGAATGCCCTAAATTCCCATAAGGTCAGACCCTCCATTGGTATCAAATGCCATCACTCCATTAAAGCCAATGGCTATGTCAATACGCTGCTTGAGGATCTGGCCCATATTTTTATCTATTTGTAAATTTCTTTCAGAATGAAAGGC
Source organism: Trachemys scripta elegans (assembly GCF_013100865.1). NCBI lineage: Eukaryota > Metazoa > Chordata > Testudines > Emydidae > Trachemys > Trachemys scripta. The sequence goes on from NC_048305.1 coordinate 55,144,464, forward strand.
ACAATACTACACATTCTAGATCAGATTTATTTACCAGATTGAAAAACACCTTTCCTCAATCCATATAAGGTCAATAATTTAAAGGCTCTTAGGGCTACCTTGAGATTTAAATCAAATAGATTTCTTGTCAAGTATCACGGCATAAAGCAACATGTGAGACAGCAGCACTGAAAACACAGTCTAGAAAGATAAGCAAACTTTGCCCTGCATGCAGATAGTGTTCAGAATTTCCCCTTTCCCTATTTCCAAGAAGTACACAGAGTTCTAAGCAGAACAGATTATTTCAAATCTGCTTCCTTTGATGAGTGGCAAATTTCCCATCTCTGCCTCCTGTTTATAGCAGGGTTGGGGGAAAAATATCTGAATGTATTTTTGAGCTCCTGTTAATTGCACAGATGGTAGTTTTGCCAGAGGTCAAAACCATTTTGAGCAAGATTGTCCCACAGATGTAGTCACCACAATTGAAGCACTTTTCAATTGGAGTCACTACTGTTCAGTAGCGTCTATGTCTGCGGGGTGGGGTGCTCAAACCTGTAATCAGTGGACAGGTGTCCATGTTATACAGACCACCACCGCAACTGGCAGGAGTTGGTATCCTACTTTGATTGTAGGCAGAGGTCAAGGACTGAAGCGTCATGGAAAATGAACTATCCTTTTATTGCTGGATAGAACTGGTCCCTCCAGGTAAGGATTGAAGTATATTTGTGGGCAGGGAGGCTGCATGTTAGAAAGTCTGCAGCTGTTCTGTTCATAAATGGAGAAATTCAGTCTCCTGGGCTGTCAGGCTGGCACCTTTAAAATCAAAACAGTCCCACAACCCTTTTGTTCACTTTAAGCACTTCAGAACTTAAAATATTTTAAGTCCTTTAAGTGGATGGAGCCTGAGCTTGCTCTCGCTGTTGACTTCAGTGGGAACAGGACTGGTCCCCTGGTCGATAAACAGCCCTTATGCTGGAGCATTGGTAATTAATGTGCACTCCATCGGCAATTCTGCCTTAAAAAGCAGAACTGTTTTTTACGAGTGTCATCAGTTTTGTTTTGCTTTACTTTGAAATCTAGAGCTGATGTGGCTTTATTACTCTACGTGTTGAACTTTTTCAGTGGTTTGTAATTGATAGCACTGTATAAAATGAATTACTTGCAAAAAGCCATTGGGTTTCCCAGTGTTGGAGTTCTCTTTCTTTCTAATGATGCTGTAAGTCCTCTCCGTGTGGGTTGCTGATTCAGGGCCAAATTGAAGACAATGGGAGAGTAATACATACATATCCAACAGCAGGATGTGGGCTTTAGTCTGGAAAATACAGGAACTCTTTATGATTAAACAATTTTTCCTTTAAAAAAGTCAAGAGTGTGTCTTGAGAGTGTCTAGGCTCCCTAGAACTACCAGTGCAAATCCTGTAAAGGTCTACTGAGTCCTTCATCCTTCTAAGAAAGAGAAATTGAGTTCCTTGTAGTTTATTGCAGTGGTGTAGGTGTCTTTCCTTTGTGACTTTAAAAACTGAAGGCCTGTTTACTGTGCATGGATATTAAATGTCCTGTGGCATTTTTCATCAGAGTAGTGGTTTGACTCAGTGACCCCAAGTAGCTGCTTTTCAGTAGTGCTGTGTGTATAAAGTGCTTTGTAATCCTTTTAGATGAAAGGCACTAGGTAAAAATTTAAATTATTGTTTACCATGGTGGAGAGAGTGCTGCAGAATTCATACTGAAAATGTCAGTGAATTAGAAATCTTGTTTATTTCAATTATATCAGAATTTTACGCTTTACAAAGTACCATTGAGTATTGACAGGCTTGAAATCTTGGACAAATTCATCCCTATTGTTATGACACAAAAGACAACAGAGTGAGACCGTGTATGAATCTAGTCCATTCGGTCTGTTTCAGCCTTTCATATTTAAACTTCTTTTTTTAAACAAAATTTCCCACCATAGAGAGCATCCAAAAACACCCATCCCACTGGACCCATTACAACTGAGCGGTCTGCAAAAAGGTCAGTCATAGGGTCTCAGTTAAGCATCTTAACACTTTGCATCCCTATAACTCTAACTAATTTTTGGTGTTTCAAATTTTTGTAATAATAATAAAAAAGACTCCTTGGCTGAGGTCATGTAAGCAAAGGTCTGCCAAGAGTCAAATGCTTATAGCACTAATAAACTTTTCTGAAAATAGGAGTCTGGTATATAAACATCCAACCACTCAGCTTTTGTTTTAGCAGAAGGCTGTGTTTAAGAAGGTATCCTTCACCAGAGTCAATGTTATGAAAGCTAGCTGTAATATTATAAACCTCCATAAGATCATCAGTTTGATCCATTAGATTTAGTTTTAAGTGGTTTTAAAACTTATAACTTGCTATTATTAATTATTTCTGTTACCGTAATGCCAAGGAACCCTAGTCATGGATCAGTATCCTGTTGTGCTAGACACTGTAGAAACACCTACTCCTGCCCCAAAGAGCTTTCAGTCTATATATAAAGCCTGGTCTACACTTGAGGGGGAGGATCGATCGAAGTTACGCAACTTCAACTACGTTATGTAGCTGAAGTCGATGTGCTTAGATCTACTCACCGCGGTGTCTTCACTGCAGTAAGTCGATGGCTGACGCTCTCCTGTCGATTCCACCTGCGCCTCTCGCCCTGATGGAGTACTGGAGTCGACAGAAGAGGGCTCGACGGTCGATTTATCGCATCTAGACTAGATGCGATCTAGACTAGATCACTGCCCATCAATCCAGCAGGTAACGTAGACAAGCCCTCAGACAAAAGATAGATACAGACAGACGGGAGGACTACAAGGAAACAATGAGACCATATTGGTCCACGTGATATGCAGTACTCTCTGCATACCAGCAGCTTAACTGTTTTATGGATGTTTATGGGTAGCTCCTCCCAGGCATGAGGGGCAGCATGAGAAAGCACAAAGGTGCTTGTTTTAAAATGTAACAGTTGGGCTATGGAGGCTGGCGTCATGGGCCGATGGGAGGTAGAAGTCGACCTCTCAATAGTCAATGAGAGATGATGGGTGGAGTGAGGATGGGCTGTTGAAGGACCTTCAAAGTGAAGACAAGTAGCTATGTTTGATGCAATAGAGAAGGGTGTGCCAGTGGATGGAGGTAGAGAGAGAGGAGACATACTCACAGTGACAGTTGAGAAAAATGATCCTTGCAGTAGCATTCTTAATGGGTTTGAGTGGGGTTTACATTTGTCAACACCAGAGAAAAGGATACTGCAGAGAGAAAAGGATGCTGAGATGCAATATGATGAGATCCTGGATGAGAGTTTCATCTGTGTTCTGGATAGGAAAGCTTGTATCTTAAAGATGTTATACAGAAAGAATCTGCTAAATTTACACTTAGCCTGGAAGTGAAGATGTAGAGAGACAGAGAGAGGTCCAAGTTGAAAATGGCACTCAGGTTACAGGCCTGCATGTCAGGCAGGATGGTGATATTGTCCACAGAGATTGAAAAAGGAGGTAGCAGGGAGGACTTGGAGGGGAGAAGAGATTAAGAACTCTGTTTAAGTCATGTTGAGTTTGAGCTGTTGCCTAGAGATCCACATGATTTTAGTTTGGGCAGAAGGAGACAGTCTGGAGTAGAAAGGTAGATCTGAAAGCTGTGAGCATAGAGATGGTAGTTGAGTTTGTGTTTGCAGATGGGATTACCCAGAGATAAGGTTTGGGGAGGGGGTGAGGAGGATTGGCTGATGGAGGGATTAGAGGTAGGAGAACCAGGGGAGGACAGAGTCAAGAAGAAGAGCATGGTTGGTGGTGCTGAAGGCAACTGAGAGGTCAAGGAAGATGAGGATGGAGTACTGGTTCTGAGCTTTGGCTAAGAGTTTGGAGACTTTAATGAGAGTGGTTTCAATGGAGTGCAAGGGGTGGAAGCCAGATTGGAGCCTCGGGTGGAAGTGGGAGAGAGGAACACCAGACAGCAACTGTAAACAACATGTTCAATGAGCTTAGAGATGAAAGGGAGGTGAAATAGTAGTTGGAGAGGCAGGTGGAGTCAAGGGTGGGTTTTTTGTGATGGCAGAGATTAAAGCATGCCTGTATTGCCAGCTGAAAGAGTCAGACAAGAGTGAGAAGTTAAGGGGAAGAGTAAGGGAGAGGACAAGAGTGGGTGTGAAGAAGACCAGAAGGTGGGATAGGGTTTCTTGCGCAAGTGGAGGCGATAGAGGTGGAGAGCAGGTGAGAAGCTTCTATGTCTGTGATGGGGAGAAGAAGGAGAGAGAGAGTTGTGGAGGTGGGGAAGGAAAAGCAAGCCAAGGGGAGGAGGAAGCTCTCATTGTATTTTGTCAGTTTTCTCTTCTGAGAAAGAAGTGGAGGTGGGAGAAGGGGAGGGTTTGAGGAGTGAGTGATGGTGGTGAAAAGGTGGCTGGGATTGCGGTTGTGTGATCCAGTTAAGTTGGAGAAGTAGAGTTACTTACCTAGGAAGATGGCAGAACTGAAGGAGAAGAGAACAGAATTTTGTAGTGGAGGAAGTTGACCTGGCACAGGATTTCCACCAGAGTAATTCCACAGTGTGAGAGTCGAAGCAAATGAAGTGGATATTAGGGGTGAGGCTGGGCTGGTGGTTGGTAGGGCAGACCTTGCAATGGGAGAGAGGGGCAAAAGAGTCAAGGGTGGAGGAGAATGAAGTGTGGAGAGAATCAACAACCGTATAAATGAAAGCTCCCCCCAGCGCCTCCTGGCAGGCCCTGCAAATCAGCGCCTCCCTCCCCATGCCTCCCACCCGCTGCAATCAGCTGTTTTGCGGCGTGCAGGGAGGGAGGGGGAAGGAGCAAGGGCACAGTGCGCTCGAGGGAGGGGCGGAATTGGGTGGGAAGAGGAGGAGTGGGGGCGGGGCCTGAGGCAAGGTACCCCCCGACGCTTTGGAAAGTCAATGCCTGTGGCAACAGAGACAAGAGAATGAACTGTGCTTGGTGAAGACCAAGTCAAGTGATAGGCTCTTTTGGTGAGTGGGAGAACCGAGCCAGGGCTGCAGGTTAAATGAAGACATGCAGGCCAGGAAATGTGCAGCTAAGGGGTCAGGTGGGTCATTAACATGGAGCTGAAGTTCTTGAGGATGACTGTGGCAGACTGAGAAGAGAGCTAGGAACTGAAATCAGAGAGGAAGGCTGATGGGGAGGAGTGAGTTGAGTGGATGATAGATTACCGCAACATAGAGGAACAGAGGAGAGATGACTCTATGCAGTGCTGTTCAAAAGAGAAGAAAAAGGGAGATGGAGGAGGAGGGACGGGTTGGAAGCGGTAGGAATGGGAAAGGAGAAGCCTGACGTCTCCACCATGGTCTGATCTAAGCAGGGAGCGTGAGAGAAGGAGAGGCCTCTATAAGAGAGGGCAGCTGCAGAGTCCCGTGACAGAGGACAGGATTGAGGTCTGAGAGCCAGGAGCTGGAGGGAGTGAGCTATGAAGAGGTTGTGGATGACTTTTATCTTTTTAGACATGGATTGGGCATTCCAGAGACATCAAGGGAAAGGAGGGGATGGGCATGAGGCTCAGAATGGTGTCACAAGAAGGGTGGGGATGGATGTGGGAAGTGGAGAGGGCAGGGATGGATGAAGGGCCAGAGTTGGGACAAATGTTACCAGAGGTGAAGAAGAAGAGGGGTGGAGCTGGAATTGTGCTGATGGGAGGAGAAGGGATGGGGGGGGGGGGGAGAGGAGCAGGTAGAGCTAGTGGAAACTGTAGTGAGGTGAAGGTAATAAGGATAGGGAAATGGAGCCAGTGTGGGAACGCCGGGAGGAGAACAGATGCTATGATGGAAAAGAGAATCATGATGAGAGTCATGGGTGAGTGACAGATGGTCAAGATTACAAAAATAAAGTTTGAAAACTGTTGTGAAGCTTTACTTCTAGAAGGCAGCTGGAGTGTGTTGTTTTACCCTGCCAGGGAAGAGAAAGTGGAGGGCTATGCTCTGACCTGGAAAGATCTGGTTGGGAGGGAAACACCCTGGAACAGAAGTGGCTCTCTGGTGCTTGTAGAAGATAGAAACCATGTGAAGCTGATTTCCCGCACCTTACAAATGATAGCTAAGCTTTGAGAGACAACCTTCAAATCATAATTTCTCCATTTCTTGATGGGAGATACAGACTAGTGTACTGTAATAGCGGTTCTTACAGAGGATCTCAGATGTGCCTTAAGAAGACGGGGAACCTGCTAAATAAATAACTGGCCAGTGAGATCAATTTCAGTAGCCCATTCAGCCTAATTCAGTTAGCTTTATGGCTTTGTTTACTTCCAAAGTGTGAGGTTTCAGAGATGTGACTATTTCTTTTTGCTTAGTTTTTGGCCATAGTTAAGCTTTTGTCCTGTGGGGTTTTTATGTTTTGGATCAACCTATCTGGGGGTCTCTTTGATGTTGTTGGACTGGGTATAGAGTTGAGCATGCTCCTCTTTTAGATACTAACACATAATTGAAATAAACATTAAGCTGCTGTGGGAGGGTAGCTTAATACAGACCTGACCACTTGCAGTTTTGCGTTGGATCTGAAGGGCTGTGAAGTATTTGCTAAATATCTTTTCTGAGAATCTCATATTTTTGTTTCAAAACTGGATTACAATTAATTGCCTCACACACAGAAAGCTGGATATGATGCCTTGCTTGGCTTCTAAGCACAGCTTCAGTCACAGGCATTGCCAGTGAGGTTATATTGGGTAATTCACTCAGAAAAACATCATTGGAACGTTAATCCAACTTTTTACTCCAGATGTGGCTCCCTCTGTCTGGGTCCCTAGCCACATTTATAGCCTTGGGAGCAACCCTCCCATTGGGGTTTTGAAAAAGATCTTTGAAAATAAGTTATATTTTAGCCTGGATTTTTGTCTTTCCAGCCCCTGCCTGCCAGGGATAGATTAAGACTTAAATGGAATTTAGAGCCACCAAAACTTCAGGAACACCTAAAACTTCAAGTCCCCTGTGGACAGACTTCATCTGAACCCACCTTACCCTTGGACAGACTCTGCCAGCTTCAAGATGTCCTTTTATCTTAGATCCCTGAACTTCTTGTTAAGTGCAGCTTCCTAGCCCACTCAGCAGACAAGAACTTGGCATTTGTTTTGTCACCAGCTTACTGCTGCATCTGGGCCACTTCTGACTAAGGCAGCTCAGATTCCTGTGGTCTGTCCCTCCACTACACAACTGAAGGCAGGAACTGGTGGGAGCAGTTCTAATGATGTGTTTGGCAAAAGCAGCAGAATAGTTCCAGGGATCTGGCAGGCATTATCCCAGCAGAAACCATGCTGGGTTACTGTCTATAGTAAGAGTGATTTTTCCCTTTCTGCCTTCTTTCCTATGGGACTGTCTTTGGGATGAGCAGGACACCACCCTCCTTGTGTGACTATATAAGGAGATCTTGCACTAGCTGTCGCTATGCTCCCTGTGTTCTGGGGAGCCCAAAGACTATTCTTTCCTGTTTCTTCCCTCCCCATGACCCCCAAGAACAAGCCATCAAAAAGAGGGAAAAGGAGGCCTTACTGTAGAAGATGAACATCTTGTCACCATCCAGAATGATCACTTACTAAGCTTTTAAATTGTCATTGTGTAATTCTTGCACCAGTGGTGCCTATGAAGGAGTAGTAGTCATGTAAAGATTTGACTGTCGATCTGACTTGAGAGAATTGCTTGTGACATACTTCAAGCGTATCTGTGATACACAAGCACATAACAGCACTTTACACAATAATTGAACTCCACTGGTATCTTTCTCAGGAAGTGTGTGGTGCTCATCTGCCTACAGTATCATTCTCAGGAGGACAGTGGGTTCTCACTTAGTCGCAGTGTTTTTTTCTCAGATGATCTGCAGTAATAACACCAAAAAAAGAACAGGAGTACTTGTGGCACCTTAGAGACTAACAGATTTATTAGAGCATAAGTGGGCTGTAGTCCACGAAAGCTTATGCTCTAATAAATCTGTTAGTCTCTAAGGTGCCACAAGTACTCCTGTTCTTTTTGCGGATACAGACTAACACGGCTGCTACTCTGAAACCAGTAATAACACCAGCTCTCTAACACCACATTCTACAGGCCATTACCCTCTGATCCCACTGAGGGTTACCAAAAGAAGCACACCATTTGCTCAAGAAACTCCCTGAAAAAGCACAGGAACAAATCTGCACAGACACATCCCTAGAACCCCGACCAAGGGTATTCTATCTGCTACCCAAGATCCATAAACCTGGAAATCCTGGACGCCCCATCATCTCAGGCATTGGCACCCTGACAGCAGGATTGTCTGGCTATGTAGACTCTCTCCTCAGGCCCTATGCTACCAGCACTCCTAGCTATCTTCGAGACACCACTGACTTCCTGAGGAAACTACAGTCCATTGGTGATCTTCCAGAAAACACCATCCTGGCCACTATGGATGTAGAAGCCCTCTACACAAACATTCCACACAAAGATGGACTACAAGCCGTCAGGAACAGTATCCCCGATAATGTCATGGCAAACCTGGTGGCTGAACTTTGTGACTTTGTCCTCACCCACAACTATTTCACATTTGGGGACAATATATACCTTCAAGTCAGTGGCACTGCTATAGGTATCCGCATGGCCCCACAGTATGCCAACATTTTTATGGCTGACTTAGAACCACACTTCCTCAGCTCGCGTCCCCTAACGCCCCTACTCTACTTGCGCTACATTGATGACATCTTCATCATCTGGACCCATGGAAAAGAAGCCCTTGAGGAATTCCACCATGATTTCAACAGTTTCCATCCTACCATCAACTTCAGCCTGGACCAGTCCACACAAGAGATCCACTTCCTGGACACTACAGTGCTAATAAGTGATGGTCACATAAACACCACCTTATACCGGAAACCTACTGACTGCTATACTTACCTACATGCCTCCAGCTTTCATCCAGACCACATCACATGATCCATTGTCTACAGCCAAGCTCTAAGATACAACTGCATTTGCTCCAATACCTCAGACAGAGACAAACACATACAAGATCTCTATCAAGCATTCTTAAAACTACAATACCCACCTGCTGAAGTGAAGAAATAGATTGACAGAGCCAGAAGAATACCCAGAAGTCATCTACTACAGGACAAGCCCAACAAAGAAAGTAACAGAACGCCACTAGCCACCACCTTCAGCCCCCAACTAAAACCTCTCCAGCGCATCATCAAGGATCTACAACCTATCCTGAAGGATGATCCCTCACTCTCACAGATCTTGGGCGACAAGCCAGTCCTTGCTTACAGACAGCCCCCCAACCTGAGGCAAATACTAACCAGCAACCACATAACAAAAACACTAATCCAGGAACCTATCCTTGCAACAAAGCCCGTTGCCAACTCTGTCCAGGGACACCGTCATAGGACCTAATCACATCAGCCGCACCATCAGAGGCTTGTTCACCTGCACATCTACCAATGTGATATATGTCATCATGCGCCAGCAATGCCCCTCTGCCATGTACATTGGCCAAACCGGACAGTCTCTATGCAAAAGAATAAATGGACGCAAATCAGACGTCAAGAATTATAACATTCAAAAACCAGTCGGAGAACACTTCAACCTCCCTGGTCACTCAATTACAGACCTAAAAGTCGCAATTCTCCAACAAAAAACTTCAAAAACAGACTCCAACGAGAAACTGCAGAACTGGAATTAATTTGCAAACTGGACACCATTAAATTAGGCTTGAATAAAGACTGGGAGTGGATGGGTCATTACACAAAGTAAAAACTATTTCCCCATGCTAATTTTTCCCCTACTGTTACTCACACCTTCTTGTCAACTGTTTGAAATTGGCCATCCTGATTATCACTACAAAAGTTTTTTTTCTCCTGCTGATAATAGCCCACCTTAATTGATTAGTCTCGTTAGAGTTGGTATGGCAACACTCATTTTTTCATGTTCTCTGTGTATATATATCTTCCTACTGTATTTTCCACTGCATGCATCCGATGAAGTGGGTTTTAGCCCATGAAAGCTTATGCCCAAATACATTTGTTAGTCTCTAAGGTGCCACAAGTACTCCTTGTTCTTTTTGCTGATACAGACTAACACGGCTACCATCGTGTAACCAGTAATAATTGTGTTGCTGTTAACTAGCAGGGTAAAATTCAGTGATGTTATTGCTTTGAAGATTGGATAAACTGAAGAAATAACAAATCAGTTCATGCTGAAAGGAAATTACCATTTTTGTTCTGGAAGTTATAAGATGTAGGTCACTGTTAGGGTTAAAGGAGTGTTGGCAAGCAGTGTGGTTATGTGTCATTGGAAAGCCTCGGAGAAGCAACATATGAGCTGCATTGAGACATTGTAAAGAGAGGAGACCTGGAGTAACCATTAGTTTACAATTTTGTTTTGATGCTTTCATCTAAGGAACAGGCTGCTGTACAGTGGATATGTTAGTCATGCTTGGTTTTAAATTTAGCCTTTGTAAAGTTAATTAAAAATATGTTCAGTGACAATCTAGAAATGCAGGCTTTCAACTTGCATTTTTCATTACTGCTTTAGAAATCTACTTGCCAAATAAATACTCTACTACAAAAGTATTCTAATAGTCTGAAATCAAGAGGGAAATGCAGGCAATATGCGTGCATCAATAAGCAAATGTTATAGTGCTGCTTGTCATCAGACTCAGAACTATTCCAGAATTGGTAAAATACGAAATTAATTCATAAAACATACTTCTCATCTCCAAACACTAGAAAGTACCTATTGGGTTCAGAGCATTACGTCTGCTAGGGACCAGTTCTGAGCCCATTAAAATCGGTCGCAACACTGCCATTAACTTCACCGGTGCAGGATTAGGCCTGTAGTGTCTATCCTTTAAAGGCTAACATGAGCTTTATGTGTTTCTATAAAGCCCCTTTTGTAAACCTCAAAGCATATCACAGAAATAGAAATCACTGATACATATAGAAATACATTTAGGGCCAAACTGTGAAGTCCTTATTCTGGTTTTACTTAGTCATTCTCAGGCAAAACTTATATTGAAGACTGTGGGAGCTTTGCTTGAGTGAAGACTGAGGAAATATTCAATAAGGACTTCTGGATTTGGGGCCATGGAAATCAAGATGCTACGTATAACAATCACTTCACTTCACATAGTTGCTGCTTAACACAACACAGTACCATTCTGTCAATAGTTTAGGGACTGGAAGTGAAGTAAAAGAACATAGGAAAGAACAGAATTACCAGGAACATAAATGAGCATGATTTGTTGGGGAAGAGTCAACACGGCTTTGGTGAGGCATGATTGTCCTTTACAAATCTATTAGAATTCTTTGAGGGAGTCAACAGACATGTGAACAAGAATGATCCAGTAGATTATAATGCACTTGGACTTTCAGAAAGCCTTTGACTAGGTCCTTCACCAAAGGCTCTTAAACAAAGTAAGAAGTCATGGGGTAAGATGGAGGGTACTCTCATGGATCAGTAACTGGAAAAACATTGATTTTTATAGGCTTTTTTTTAATCAGATAATTTTGTTTTTTTATCACAGAAAACTAGGATTCCTGCTCATAAATGATCTGGAAAAAGAGGTAAACAGTGAGGTGGCAAAGTTTGCAGATTATACAAAATTACTCAAGATAGTTAAGTCCAAAGCAGCCTGCGAAGAGTTACAAAGGGATCTCACAAAACTGGGTGATTGGGCAACAAAATGGCAGATGAAATTCAGTGTTGATTAATGCACTTTGGAAAACATAATCCCAACTTTACATACAAAATGATAGGGTCTAAATTAGCTGTTACCTCTCAAGAAGGTGAACTTGGAGTCATTTATGGTTAGTTCTCTGAAAATATCTGCTCAATGTGAAGCAGCAGTCAAAAAAGCTAACGATGTTAGAAACTTATCCTCAGTTCATGGAGGATAGCTCCACAATGGCTATTAGCCAAGATGGTCAGGGGTGCAACCCCATGTCCCTAGCTTCTCACTTCCAGAAGCTGTGTGTGGACAACAGTGGATGGATCGCTCAATGATTGAATATTCTGTTTATTCCATCTGAAGCACCTGGCATTGGCCAGGGTTGGAAGACAGGATGTTGGGCTAGATGAACCAGGGTTCTGACCCAGTATGGTTATTCTTATATCCAATTAAAATGATAGTGAGCTGGCATTCTTACAACGCCTATCATCCAAATGCTTTTCAAAGCACTGCCACAAATACTGACTGGACAGATTAACTAGAAAATCTTATGGTGTGATGTAGTATAAAGGTTTCATATGCATACATTTGGTTTGGGCACGTAATTTATGAGTGACATTGTTACCTGGGCTTTTGTGCTGGGTTATGTTTTGTGGGGGAGGAGGAAATATTTCTGAGGTAGCTTGTTTTTTTTGTTTTTCTTTTTAAAGGAGCTCTTTGAAGTTTCTGAGGGGTTTGAAATGTTAGCATAAATCCTGGGGGGAGATGGATTAGTTGTCAAAGATGCAAGGTATTATTTATTTCATGGCTCTACAGTTTATCATGAGTATCTTCTCCACATATGTGATGTATGCAGTATAATTCCAGTTATCTGACAATCCTAGTTATCTGAATCCACAGTCTGACCCCAATGTAGCCCTTAGTTAATAGCACTTCCATTTATCCAAATGCCTGGTAATCCACAACTCTTGGTTGCCCCCCCAGGCCATTTGGAAAAGTGGGAGCGTACCATGTATGGAAAGCAATAGCTATTTAATAACGCACAGCAACACAATGATACATTTTAGGACAGGAAGTGAATTAACTATAACCCCCAGGGAAAAGATCTGAGCTTCACTGTGGACAGTTCTATGAAAATATTTACTCACTATGCAGCAACAATCATGAAAACAAAGCAAATGTTAGGTTCTATAAAGAGGTGGGGGGAGAAAACATTGCTAAAAATATTGTAATGCTGTTAGATAAATTGTGTTGAGATCTTCTCACACCATCTCAAAAAGATGTAACGCAAACAGAAGAGGTCCAGAGATGGGAAATGAAAACAGTTAGAGGCCTGGAGAGACTTTCAAATGAAAAGACACTGAAATTATTAGGATTGTTTAATTTAGGCCCTGACCTCATAAAGTCTTGTTAATTGAAGTATAAGCACAGGTATAAGCCTTTGCAGGATTGGGGCCTTACAGTAGAGATGAATAAGCGGGCATGAGAAAAGTATATTAAAATAATGAATGGTATAGGGAAGGTAAGCTGGCTGCTCCTGTTTTCCTTATATCAAGGAGATGTTCAATGAAATTGAAAAGTGATAATTTTAAAATGGAAATACATTTTTATACCGGCCATAATTAACCTGGCGGACATATTGCCGGAAGGTGTAATTGCACAGCTTAGAAGGATTCAAGAAGAAATAGATATTTATGTGGATAATGAGAACAATCACAGTTATATTAGGTAAGATTAGAAGAGAGAAACTTTCATGCTTCAGGGCATAAAACAACCACAAATTTCCTGGGTCTAGGAAGACTCTTTCCCAATGGGCAGATTATTCCACAATGTCTGATATGAGAATTCTTGTACCTTCCTTTGAAGCATCTGGTTCTGTCCATTGTCAGAGACAGTGTGGACCACTGGTCAGGTCTGATGTGTCAATTACTTTGTGCCTGTATTCATCAGTTTCTTTTTCCAGTTTGACCGCGGTCAGAATTTAGGTAGGCAGATTACAATTACTCACAGTAGAATTTGACAGTACACCATGGCTAATACCTTTAAACTCCTGAAAAGAGCCATGAGAACTTTAGTGACCAGTAGATGTTAGGACCTTATTATAACATAATTTGTGATTTCCCTGTGGGCCTGTTTTTCAGAAGTGCTGAGCACCTGCAACCTCATTTCTAGTCAATGAGACCTGTGAGTACCCAGCTCCACTGAAATAGGTCCTGTATTATTTTCTTTCCGCAAAACAGGCTGTATCTCATACAGTTCTGTGTGGGTTTGCGTGTATCCAGGAATCACGTGGCTTGCTCTTTGCTTTACTCTACCCAGCTATATAATAGGCCTTATTAAAAAAAATAAAAAGGCAGCTAGAACTGTGAATAGCACACTACATGTGGCTTCATCAGGCCCTTATGCAATGGAAGAATAATGTCCTTTGACTTGTGTTCAATACCCTTTATTTATACTCTGCAGAATTGTGTTTGCTTTTTATTACTGCTTCTAAGCATTGTGCTTAAAGATTTAATGTTCTGCCTACTTTAACCCCTCAGATCTTTCCCCGATCTGTGTTCAGTAGTGCATGACCTTTGAGGGTAATACTTTTGTCAGATTTTCCTGCTAGCCTCTTACATTTCTCTACATTTAATTTCATACGTCTTCTGTTGCCCATTCTCCTAACTCATCAGAATGAGGCTGGCCTTTGATTTTGATGACAGCTTTTGCAAGTAAAGTGAAATTGACAAATTTGGTAGTTCCCACCTGGGTGTGAAAATGTCTGCCATTTTGCATGGTAGAATGACCTGTGATCAGCCTTTTGCTCCATCCAACAACTATGGCTAAGGCCTGATAGGCTTTTTTGGTCCCAACGTGATACTGATGTACAAACTAAAGCCCTGATTTTGCAGTCAGTTCTGTAGGGGCAGAGTTTTGCACTAGTAAGGTGCTCATTGCTGGCTTGAGCACAAATGAGATTATAGCTGCCATTCCAAAATGCTTCCTCCTGCATCTTTATATCTCCTATCATTTAAAAAATAATGTGACATAAGTATCACCAATGTTCATTAAGAATAAACTGTATATTTCATTCTCTTGAATACATTATATATTACTTACTTACTATGCAAATTTATGGAGAACATGAATACCCGAAATGTGTCATCTAAACTAGAGACACATCATGATCTGGGAGTCAAGAGTCCTAGATTCTATTTCCAACTGCTATGGACTCACTGTGTTGCCTTAAACAAGCTATCTGACTTCTCTGTGCTTTTGTTTCCTCATCTATGATAAGCTTACCCATATTTGTAAACTACTTTGAGATCCTTGGATCAAAGTATTATATTTTATTATCATGGCATAATGTACATGCCCCTGTACAAGCAGTTCTGTACCGGGGCAAAATTTTCTTGATCCACACTATGAAACGCTATTGTGTATACTAGTAGTGCAGTGACTGTGTAGAGAAATACACTCAAAAGCTCACACACAGGCACAGTCTTGAATATTAGAACCAGTTTTGTTAAGAGGAAGGATTTTGGCAAAGGCACTGGGGTTGATCCCCCACTCTTTCTAAAAACTGCCCTTTGACTTCCATGCAGACTGCACCGGAGTTGAGCAAAAGCACATAGTTTAACGTACACAGGATAGTACTTTCCTGGAAGGGGGCTGCTGTGTCAGCATTTGAAATGCATTCAAGTGCTAGTATGTGACCTGTACCCTCAGCCTCATGGGCCAGAGCCAAGAATGCTACCCACTGAACCATAAAGACACCAACAAGGTGTCGGCATTTCAAACACTTCCTCTGCATGACGTTGCTATACTCCACTCTTTCATCCATTTTTTCTTTTAACATTCTTCCCATCCTTTGCTCTGGGGAGCAGTTTAACATCTAAGTATTGGTTTTTCCTTTCTTTCTCATATACATATTACAGCTCTTCCATGGAGGTTCCATTCTTGTGCCTATTCTTTTCTCCTCGCCATTAGCTTAAGATATATACCCAGCAGCTTTTTCTTCCTTCTTGGACAGTTAATGGGTTCTCTGGTCAGGTGCAATAATAATATAATAAATATTATATATTTCAGTTATATATAGTAACATCTTTCATCCAAGGATCTCAAAATAATTTACCAGCCTTAATTAAGCCATGTACCAGGAAGTAGGTATAAGTCAGCCCACCTTGTAGAGCCCCTGTGTCAACTCTTCACAGAGCCCCAGTGCCTGTTACCCCAGCATTAAAGCTTATATAATAACTACTGTCACATACACTAAGTCCAGAGTAGTGTCCTCCTGCATGAGCTGTTCCAAAAGGCAGCTAGCCGTATGTTGTATTCCCCTGTATATAAGGTCATTAGAGGAGCTGATGAGACTTTTGGGCTGCAGTGTTATCTGAGTGCAGATACAGTTCTCTGTGTCTTTCTGAATTAACCCAGATTCCACAGTTTCATTACTTCCTCAATGTGTATGAGACATTTGTTGAAAAATGAACAGGAGTACTTGTGGCACCTTAGAGACTAACAAATTTATTAGAGCATAAGCTTTCGTGGGCTACAACCCACTTCTTCGGATGCATATAGAGTGAAACAGATATTGAGGAGATATATATACACACATACAGAGAGCATGAACAGGTGGGAGTTGTCTTTACTAACAAATTTATTAGAACATAAGCTTTCCGTGCTCTCTGTATGTGTGTATATATATCTCCTCAATATCTGTTTCACTCTATATGCATCCGAAGAAGTGGGTTGTAGCCCACGAAAGCTTATGCTCTAATAAATTTGTTAGTCTCTAAGGTGCCACAAGTACTCCTGTTCTTTTTGAGGATACAGACTAACACGGCTGCTACTCTGAAACTTGTTGAAAAATGGCATGCAAGAGGGGAAGTTGGAGGACAGTTAAGTATCCAATAGAAACAAATACACACAGCAAATATTTTATTTTGAAGACAGCCATTCATCACTTCTATCACTTTCTTTCTGTGTTGTACCTCCTGCCGTTACTCTTTGTCCGTTTGTCTTTTCAGATTGGAAGCTCTTCAGCACAGAGACAGTGTCTTGTATTTTGATACAGTAGCTAATGTGGGTGCTGTTGGAAACAAATAATAAGTACTAATAATGCACTCCATTTGGAAATCAAGTTCCTTTCATTTTTAAATACTAGTTCTTTTCTCCCATTGAGTACTCCAGATTGATGCTGGCTGGGTTGTCAGTGTGCTGGCTGCGTTTGCTGTACAAAATGTGAATGAACTCTTGCGCACTTACTCAAGCCACAAGACTTTCATTCCTCTCTATGCAAAAACAATTCTCTGTTTAGAAAAACACTGATTGGCAAAAAGCGCTAAAGCAGAGAAGAGAAGAACACAGGGTGCTAGCTCCTGTTGTGACATTTAAAACAATATCAAACAGGAAGATGTAAGAACACCCAGGGGAGCACTTGCTTTGTCTTCCGCCCTCATGTTAATTGCTTTGCATGTAAGCTGTATTTGTTTTATATCCCCATTCGATGCTATCACATGCGTGTGTCTGATTTAGCTTTAGTTAAATAAAGATTTGAGCTAAAGTTAAATAAGCCACTCTTAAAACAAAATAAGAGTATCTACACACAATTCAGCATGGTAGCCGTGTTAGTCTGTATCAGCAAAAACAGCGAGGAGTCCTTGTGGCACCTTAGAGACTAACAAACTAAATAAATTTGTTAGCCTGTAAGGAGCCACAAGGACTCCTCATTGTTTTTACAGAATTCAGCATTGCCTTAACCAAGTTATCTGATTCACATTAAACTAGTGCAATTTTCTTATAAAGACGAGGCCTACGTCTGTGGGGATGGATTAGTGGGTAAGGGATGCAGTCATAGGTATGTGATAATTTGCACAGATAAGTGATATATTTGTTAACCATATGCCTATGCAATGTACCACATGCCTAGCATTTAGAGCATGGGTATTACATACATATGTATGGCAGCTATATACTGTGTATATAGTATATATGAATAATACTGTTTTTTCATTTTTGTTCTTGTGAGGAAAGAATCTTACAAGTGTGCATGGTCAAATCTCTAATGAGTACTTGGTAGTTAAGCCAAATTGCATTTTGATCATGTTAATTCTGTTGAAAACTGAACAAATATATTTGGACTCTGTTTGTGTTTAAAGAAATGCTGAAGATGGTAATTTTTAGTATTGGGTAACAACATGATCTTCTTATTATTACTTTCTCTGCTCTGGCCCCACACTTGAGAAATATCTCACTGTTTCAAAATACAGGGCAATTAAAAAATAAAAGCCACTGAAATGAGGTTTATAATGTACCGATCTTTTATTTATGCTTAGTTGCACAAATTCTTTAATGCTGACCTGTTTGTTTTTTTTAAATAATTTTTTAAAAGGCTGGTGGTAGAGACTTTGCATTGAGTAATTGATATGAAACATATCAAACGTTTCCTTTATTTTTCTCAATAAAATGGCTTATGTTACCTGCTCAATTTAATTTAAAATATGATTACACATACCCCTCTTTCAAAACCCATTTAATGTCACCTCAGCTACAGTTTTATTTCTCAGCTCTCCATTCAGTGTGTGTGTGTGTGTGTGATTGATTGCTGAAGTTAAATAATCCACTCTTAAAACAAAATAAGAGTGTCTACACAGAGTTCAGCGCTGCCTTAACCAAGTTAACCGATTTACGTTAAACTAGTGCAATTTTCTCATGTAAACAAAGTCTACGTCTTGGGGAGATGGATTAGTAGTTAAGTGATGCAGACAGTGAAAATCTGTCACTCCTGCATGATTATTTACATTGGATTCAATAGCAGTTTTCTCTGATTTCTTGAGTCAATATGATTTTAGTTTTCATTCTGTGCCGTACAATGCTGTGTACTGTTTAAATAAGCTTTGTAATCTGAAAGCAAAGCCACAGAGCCAATCAGAGTAAATAAAGCTATGTAGACTTATGCAATATGTTTATATGCAGTAGTTCTGCAATAGAATTATTGCTTGCAGCATCTTTAAATCCATCTCAAGTTCAGCAGTATTGTTTACTGTCTCCCACAGTCGTTCTTTGTTTCTAGCAAGTGAACAGGAAGTGATTATTAGCTTAACAAATAAGTTAAATCACATTCCTGGAAAGAAAAATGTTGTAACGTTTCTTTTTATGGGGGAAGGTATTGCAATTTTTGAGAACCCAAAAATATAATTACTACTTTAAAAAAAAAAAGTCCTTACTCCTTTTGCCTACATGTGAATCTTGTTTTTCTTGATGTTGACCTTGTATTTTCATACAACGAAGTGACTTTTGCCACATTAAAACTATCTGAATATATTTGCCGTATTGATAATTCCTATGACCAAACAGGAGAGTGCAGAACTGTGGGAAAACCATCCCTGTGAGCAAATGTTGAGTGTGGTTAAGAGATTAGAATTTCACTTTGACAAATTTAGTTTCTGTATCTAAATTGTGAGCAACCTTCTGCAGTTGAAGTTTTGTGGGAGTAAGGAGAGCAGGATCATTCCCTGGAAAACCTCCACTCTGTGTATGCACGGTGTAATCAGTGTAATCTGCAACGTCTGAGCAGGTTGAGAAGGTGAGGATTATGGAGAACTTTGGAATCACTGAGCACAAGTTTGCTTAATGCAGTTTGGGAAGGCATGAGTTCATGGAGTGCAGCTGGACAAGGGGATGGATTTCAGAAAGCCAGTTCTGGGAAATGATGACGTCTAGGGCCATGTTGTCCTCTCCTCTGGTAAAACCAGTAGGAGTAGCACAGAGGATCAGTCACCTGGCAGAGTTTCTAATGAAGATTTCCCGCAAGACAGAGGGGGTGGGGTACTGCAGATGAGCTAGGGGGATTACTTATTTTATTATTTTACAGCACCTAGTAGTGTGCTGGCTATTTCACAATACAGATAAGACATGATCCCTGCACTGAAAAGATTCCAGTCTAATTTGACACAATGGTAGAATGAAGAAGTAACAAAACAAACAGGTGGAGATTAGGGAGGAAAGAGAAGGGTACAAAACAGTAAGATAGCACAGTTAGTCAGTAAAGGCATGTGCCCAGCACAGTGAAGTTGACTCACTTCTTGTGGCGTGGTGATACAGATGAGTCTTCAGGAGGGATTTGAATGTAGAAAGGTCTCATGGGGTGAGCTCTGGTAGGGCAGTTCATCTGTATGGGGTGGTACAGGAAAAGAGATGGGGATAGCTGAGGGAGCACTGAAGCTGGCATTGTTGCTAAATTGAAAGGTTAAGGGTGGTGCAATAGGAGACTATGTAAATGGGCAAGGTTATGCAAGGATTTGAAGATGAGAATAAGAAAAACTAAATGGCATGGAGAAGGAGAAGCCAGTGTAAAATTTCAAAGATGGGTTTGGCACAAGCAGATTGACAGGCTAGGAAGATGATTTTAGCAGCTGGCGGGTGGTGATGTCGATGTCCTGAAGGCATGAAAATTCTATCACAGGGAATTTCTAAAACTAGATTAGATAAAACGCCAGAAAATGTACCGTGGGAAACTATGCTGCAGTGATAGGGATATGGATTAGATTAGTTAAATGGTATTTCTTTCTGTAGTTTCTATAATTCTTCCTTGCGGGATCTTTCTAATACACACAGACAATGTGGTTCTGGAAAGACCAAAAGGGAATAAGGCTAACTGTTTTTTCCAGATCAGCTCTTCAGACTAAGCTGTGTAAGTGGTTAAAGTAAGGAAGCAAGATTACTAGTAATGTACGTGAGTAAGGCTACGTCTTCACTACGGGGTGGGGGGGGTCGATTTAAGATACACAAATTCAGCTACGCGAATAGCGTAGCTGAATTCAACGTATCCGAGCCGACTTACCCCGCTGTGAGGACAGCGGCAAATCGACCTCCGTGGCTCCCTCGTTGACGCTTACTCCTACCTGCGCTGGTGGAGTACAAGCGTCGATTCGGGGATCGATTGTCGCGTCCCGACGAGACGCGATAATTCGATCCCTGAGAGATCGATTTCTACCCGCCGATTCAGGCGGGTAGTGAAGATGTAGCCTTAGACTGGCTGCTAAATTGGTGCAATTTATGTTAGCCATTTAAGCAACCTTTTCACCTAGTTATTCACATGATATATCGTATAGTCTGCCTTTGCAGCACATAATGCATATCTAAGTATATTATGAAAAAGCATTATGGTGGTGTTGTAAAGGCTAATGTTTTATTTTAAAAGATATGTATGTTGTTGTCAATTTTTCTTGTTCATTTAGGGTAGTTGGATTTGTGCTATTGCCTCTTTTATGGGCCTTTTTAATGTATCCCCATTTCCTGGCCTGCCTTCTCATCCTGTCAGGAAGGGTTATGATGGTATTCTGTAATCAGTCTTTTTTGTCTCTGTACTAGTAGCAGACTCTGAGGCCCTGTAGGAATTCAGAGCTCTTCTGTTGAGATCGCTCAGATGTTAAAACCCTATATTAAGATCCAGACTAGTTATGCAGAGGTGGTCTTGGAGGGAAATCCTAAAAACAGCCAAGCTTGGGAAGGAAATCAGGATGAAACGTGTGTTGCTCTGTTGTTTTTGAGTTACCAATAAAGCCAAACCTCAGGAAGGGGTGAGTTTGGACATTGGCCCAGAGTCTGCATGATCTTTGAGATCAGGGCATGGACACAGCTGTTTTGCAGTCCCCACTTGTAACTTCATTCATCTGCTTGTTAAAATGAAAGGAAACTGGAAGTAGGGGTTAGGTTTGGGATCCTCATTATCTGTGAGATTGAATCTGAGTTTGGGAATAAAGGCCCCGATTCTGCAAAGTGCCGAATGCCTCCTGAGAGAGCACTTGGCACCTTCAGAAGGTGCTCAGGGCCACAGCTAAAGGGCCCAATCCTACTGTCATTGCAGCCAATAGGAAAATTCCTATTAATTACAATGGGAGCAACATGAAGCCATAAAACAGCAAGGAGTTAGGCCCAGATTTTCAAGTGTGCACTAATCTTGAATGCCTCAATTTTTAGGGTATGGAAGGGTTCTCAGAAACATACTCAAGGAAGGCTAAATTTGTATGTTTGATTTGCACAGTTGATTTAGGAAAATCTTTCTAGTAAATGTCTTTTTGAAGACACATTCCTGGAGAGGTGTGAAATGCCAACGGTTAACACACTCCTACCTAGTTTATTTTATACTTTCTTTTGTTCAAACATCACTGTACTTTAATCTCCCACCACCCCAAAAATATTTTCATGTGCGGTATGGATGTAGAATCATAGAATATCAGGGTTGGAAGGGACCTCAGGAGGTCATCTAGTCCAACCCCTGCTCAAAGCAGGACCAATTCCCAAGTAAATCATCCCAGCCAGGGCTTTTTCAAGCCTGACCTTAAAAACCTCTAAGGAAGGAGATTCCACCACCTCCCTAGGTAATCCATTCCAGTGCTTCACCACTTGTAACTTGTGTCTTGCTTACAGAGGCACTTGCTCCAGAATTGACCCACAAGGATTTTATAAGTACATCTTGTAGGCAATGTTCCTTTTATATTTTTGCTTCCTCTAGCATGTACAATTTTAAGATTCGCAATGGGGGGAAAGTGTATGTGAGAGAGAATGGGGTACAGGTTAACTGTTGAATTATGAAATCTGATAGAACTGTGAAAACAAAGAAAGAGAAATGACCCATGCTGATCTTTCAGATCCAGTTGTCTTGGCTCAGTGAGGGCAGAGAATTGGATAGAAGAGGCGGGTGAAAGTCCTTGTGAGAAGCTAGGCAAGAATCAGAATGATGAGGGATTTTTTTCGTTTAGTTTTTGTAGGAAAGACTTAAGAAGTTTCATACTTTTTTGGAAACAAAGGGAAGGTAAATATGTAAATCACATGAGACAGCTAGAGATAAAAGCTGGGACTGAGTGATCAATGCATCTACAGTCGTTTTGAAAAGTTTCTGTACTGCATAGTGAGCCTCTCCATTCTCAGAGGACGTCAGTCACCATGAGTGACATAGTGTGCACTCCTTAGCTACTTAGAAGCTTGCAAAAAATGGACCAAATTCATAGGTGAGTCTAAGTAGACTTACTTGGCTGAGACTTTCAAAGCCACCTAGAAGATTTGGACACCCCATTTCTATTCATTTTAATGGGAATTGCATAGGCACTTCTGAAAATTCCAGCCACTTTTGTTTGTTTACTTATTTAGACTCTCTTAGATTGTCCAGCTATGCTGGAAGAAGGACAGGAGGCACTGGATGTGGTTTAATTAAGCTAAAACTTATTTCCTAAATGTGTCTGAGAATACCTGGCAGATAAAACACGTAATTCCATAATCATTTACATATACCTGGTGGAGGCTGCTCACAGCCTTCCATTTTACCCAACCTGGCCTCCCAATCAACTCGCTGAGTATTAAGGGGAGCTATAAAGGGGGGGGAGGGAGGTTGACACCCTGCCAGACCAGTCATAGGAACCCCAAACTCCCCTCCTTATAAAGGATTACCTCATTTATATCCTGTACCAATACATTTTATCTGATCACCATATCCCTTCCCTCTGGAGTACCTGCACTGGACATCCACCCCAAGCTTACATGATGAGTTGCGACATCATAGCCTAACCTGTGTTTCATGTTTGCCCCAACTAAGCCCCCAATCCATTTGCCCCCAATTGGAAGGCAAAAAAAAAAAACACCCAAAAACCCAACCCCACCTTGCCTTGCCCAATGGTGAGGGGGAAAATTCTTTCCCAGCCACCCAGGAAAGGAGCAACTAGCGTAATGCCCACAGTGGATCATGGCACAACCTGCAATTTAATTACTTCCATGGGTGGGGGGGTTGGTGCTGCTCCACCTGGTCCAGGTAAAAGAGGGCTTTTCCTGCACCGGCAGGGACCTAAATAATCCCCCTTTTCTTCCCGTCATCTGGGGGATGAGTCAGCATCCCCATGCTGACCTAGTCTGAAGCTGCCACAAGAAGTCATTCTGGCTCTCTGGCCCCTTTAAGAGGCCATACATCCAGGGCCGGCGCTTCCATTTAGGCGACCTAGGCAATTGCCTAGGGCACCAGGATTTGGGGGGGCGGCAATTCGGCGGTGGGGGGTCCTTCTGCGCTCTGGGTCTTCAGCAGCAATTCTGCGGCGGGTCCTTCACTCGCTCCGGGACCCGCCGCCGAAGTGCCCCGAAGACCGGGAGCGCAGAAGGACCCCCCGCCGCAGAATTGCCGCCGCCGACGATTGGGAGCGCGGAAGCACCTAGGGTGCCAAAAACCCTGGCGCCGCTCCTGCATACATCTCTTTCAGACAATGGCCCCCACCACTAAATATGTGGTGAGATCATTCATGGAGTCCCTTAGACATCACCTCCGAAGTTTGCATAACTTCAGAAGGAGGTATAAGAAAGTGCACTGTAAGTTAAAGTAGCCCCGTCCCACTTTAACTTGTGTCTTCTGCCAGATCCTCAGTATGTAAGTTACAGAATCTCTTGTGTAAGTATGATAGGCTTATAGAATATAAGATTGACAAGTATTTAGGAGTGAGGAGTGTGTATTTGGTATATAGGTAAAACATGGCTGTAATGCAAGGCCTATAGGCTGAGGCCTGTAAGATTTTAGCTTATCCGCACTAGGCTTTAGGCTTAAGTACACTTGACATGAGTTTAATAAAACTCCTTGCGATTAGGTACTACACAATATTGTCCCTCTCCATTGTAGATCCCCCCTCTAATTTTCCTTGGTCAACTCAGTCTTCATCTTCTCTCCTAAAATACTCTGTTGTTTGTTGTTACCAGGGCAGAATAGCTGCTACCTGTTGCGTGAAATGATGATCCCCATATCTCCTCAGAAGCTCCAGTTGGCAGGTTGGGTCAACAATACCTATGCTGGTTTGAGTCAGTTACAGACAGATTCTCAGCTGCTGCTGTAGATTGCCACTAGCCATACCTGTAAGCAAAAGTTTTACACACTTACTTTCAGAGGGCAAGTAACTGAATATGCAGTTTATGAAGCATATTTAGATCCTTCTGGAATGAAAAGCACTCTGTACATGTTAGTTCCTTGTTAATTAATTATCTTTAAAGTAATTATTTGAAACAAAATTGATTGAAATGAGGTGTGTGTTTTACCTAGTACAATGCTAGAGGAGTTGTTGCTTGGAGGTTCCTGTTCTGACACTCTTTGCTGTGCAATTCAGTTGTATTATTTTTTTCTTTACTCTTGTCTTGGGTTTAATCTCTCTT
This sequence comes from Trachemys scripta elegans, assembly GCF_013100865.1. Lineage (NCBI taxonomy): Eukaryota > Metazoa > Chordata > Testudines > Emydidae > Trachemys > Trachemys scripta. Next base: position 55,169,239 of record NC_048305.1, read on the forward strand.
CATGGCAGTTTACAAAGCTGTATTTATCCATGTAGGTCCCTTTTAACATTTCTCTAAGCAACATATGAATTTATGAATCTTTCTGTGAAGTTTTAGACTAAATGTGCCATAGATTTCCTTTGTTCTCCCAAGACAAGTGGCAGGTGTGTTTGCACTTCTGAATGTTGTTCTTGTGATGATTTAAAAAAAAAAATGGTGGGACGATTTATTCTCAGCATCTCTAAAGATTAAAGTAGTTTCTGCACAAATGTGCTAAATATCCTATATTTAAAGGTGCACTGTCAATTTAAAGACCATGGGTAAAATTTTCAAAAGTATCTGAGTCCCATTGTCAAACTTGACATAGGTACTTAATAGCCTATGCCTCAAAACAAGTCAATGACACTTAGGTTCCTATGTGCCTAAGTCACAGTTGAAAATGGGTCTTCAGAGTTAATCACATAGGTGCATTTGAAAATTCTACCCCATTTCTTTTTAATCAAACAAATCATCTTAGATGTTAACATTTTAAATAATTAAACTGGAAGAATGTTTAAAATCCAGTTTACTTGTCACTGTTTATCCTGTTTGTTTTCTTTCAATATTTCTCTCAACTTGGATATTGAAAATAAATTAAATCAATTTCACTTTGATTCACAGTCAGTTTCACTTTGAGTCCAAATACTACCTGTTTGGGTTGCAGATGCTGCAGGGGAATGTTTCTTTGTTTCAAAACAGTTGTTTCCAAAGGCATATATTTTAAATAGTAAAAACCTTCTAAAGGTCTTTGTTTTGGTAAAAGCTTGGTGTAACATCATGTAGATATTGCAAATTTCAGTTGGTGATGTCCTTCTAAGTCTGTCAGTACTCCTTGCTACTAATATACACCGTTAGCTGAGTGACACCAATATACCATTCCTTTATAATGCCATTATAGCTTGATGGGTAGCATTCTTGTGTTTAGCCCATAAGATTAAGAACATAAGAATGACCGTACTGGGTCAGACCAAAGGTCCATCAAGCCCAGTATCCTGTCTACCAACAGTGGCCAATGCCAGGTGCCCCAGAGGGAGTGAACCTAACAGGTAATGATAAAGTGATCTCTCTCCTATCGTCCATCACCACCGTCTGACAAACAGAGGCTAGGGACACCATTCCTTACCCATCCTGGCTAATAGCCATTAATGGACTTAACCTCCATGAATTTATCCAGTTCTCTTTTAAACCCTGTTATAGTCCTAGCCTTCACAACCTCCTCAGGCAAGGAGTTCCACAGGTTGACTGTGCGCTGTGTGAAGAAGAACTTCCTTTTATTTGTTTTAAACCTGCTGCCCATTAATTTCATTTGGTGGCTCCTAGTTATTATGGGAACAAGTAAATAACTTTTCCTTATTCACTTTCTCCACATCATTCATGATTTTATATACCTCTATCATACCCGCCCCCTTAGTCTCCTCTTTTCCAAGCTGAAAAGTCCTAGCCTCTTTAATCTCTCCTCATGTGGAATCCGTTCCAAACCCCTAATCATTTTAGTTGCCCTTCTCTGAACTTTTTCTAATGCCAGTATATCTTTTTTGAGATGAGGAGACCACATCTGTACGCAGTATTCAAGATGTGGGTGTACCATGGATTTATAGAAGGGCAATAAGATATTCTCCGTCTTATTCTCTATCCCCTTTTTAATTATTCCTAACATCCTGTTTGCTTCTTTGACTGCCGCTGCACACTGCATGGACGTCTTCAGAGAATTATCCACGATGATTCCAAGATCTTTTTCCTGATTGTGGATTCAAGTCCTATACCATGACTTGGGCACATACCGAGTACTTAAATTGTAGTGGACTGGTACAGCCTAGGTGCTGCTTTCCTTTCTATCTGTCTTTGGTGGTGTCTTTGTGGAAATTAAAGCTTCTCTGGTATTTTGTGGAAGGAGCAGTAGATAACCTCAGCTTCCTGGCCAGTAACCTCAAAAGGGGAGAGGGAGAAAGGCTCTAATATCATAAACTATGTGATCTGCTATTGAACTCATAATGGCTGTCACATTTGCCTATACATTTCCTGCTGTGCCAGTAACAAACTCATTGTAATTTAGGACACTCTGAGTATAGTTCTGTATTATTACTATTTATTGAGTTCAGAAGGTGTGTGTTGGGTTCTGTGCTAAAAGAGAAGCTGGCACAATCATTGCCCCAAAGAATTTACAGTTTAAGTCCCCAGTCCTGCAGCTAGCTGTGTGGTGGATCCCTGCACCTACATGGAGCCCAATTAAGTCAGTGGGACTCCATGTGGGTGCAGACATCTGCCTGCATGATGGCAGTTGCAGCAGGGTGAAGGCCTCAGTTGTAAATAGGGTTACCATACGTCCAGATTTTCCCAGACATGTCTGGCTTTTTGGGCCTCAAATACCCATCCGTGGGGAAATCCCAAAAAGCCGAACATGTCCGGGAAAATAGGGAGGGGCCGGCGCCGCTGGGTGCTGGGCCGGGGGTGCTCGGCCGGGGGCTGGCCCGGGGCCGGGGGTGCTGTGCTGGGTCGGGGGTGCTGGGCCGGAGGCTGGCCCGGGGCCGGCACCCCAGGAGCCGAGCCAGGCTGGAGACGCTGGGGCCGGGGCCGGCCGCCGGAGGGAGCCGCTCGGTTGGGGTGGACAGACTGGGCCGCGCCTCCCCCCCCGCCCCCCCAGCTTACCTGCTGCCTGCTTCAGGCTTCCCGCGAATCAAATGTTCGCGGGAAGCAGGGGAGGGGATGGAGTTGGGGCGGGGACTTTGGGGAAGGGGTGGAGTTGGGGCGGGGGGGCATGGGCGTGGCTGGGGGCGGGGCCGGGGCCCCGTGGAGTGTCCTTTTTTTGGACACTCTTAATATGGTAACCCTAGTTGTAAATGACAATGGAACCAAACTCTGTTCTGTGGGTGACCTTTATGTTAATGTTATATGCCAATCAGGGCCTAATTCTACTCTCTTTGAAGTTCATGTGAGTTGAGGGAGCTCAGCATCTCACAGAATCTTAACCTAAGGACTTTCAATCCACATGGAGCACCGTTGTTGTTGTGTATGGGAGTTGTATGTATGGATGAAGTTACGTGCTATAAAGCCCAACTGGATTAGCCCTTCAGAGTACATAACATTCCAAGGGGTTGATAGAGATTGTTAGAAACACGTCAATTTAATAGCTGCCTATTCTGATGAATAAAGGATATACCTCAGTTTACTCTTAAGTAGTTTCATCTGGTATTGAGAGATTCTCCTTATGTGGTAGGAAGCTGTTTGCTCATCAAGCACATGCACAAAATATCAGTGCTAGCATTCTTTTGATTGGAGGAAATCACTGTGAAATTGAGACATATGGCCTGATTTTCAGTTGTTGGGGTCCCATGAATCCCAGTTAAGGTAATGCAAGCCTGAGGTGCTCAGCACCTTTGAAAACCAAGCCATTAGACATTCATATTGAAGGAAACGTTGGGGGTAAACTTTTCAAAATCGAGCTTTCGGAATTGGCATGTGACCTCCAGAGACTTTAATGGGTGAAAACTTGTCCAAGGGCTTCAGAGGCCCCTTTTTAAAAGCAGTAGATACAGTATTCTCGTAGGCAAACAGCTGGCCCAAAGCAAACATAAAAACTCCTCCTGCTTTTGGGTATCCTGGTCATGTCAGTAAAGAGATAGTCTCTGATTAAATCCAGATTGAGCAGTTTCCTGTTAGCATGCTAGGTCAGCCCACAATGTCTTATTCTGTAAGTCTGTGTTACTGAACTCTTGTCTGCCAAGTCTTTTTTCCTTTTAAACTTCAAGGCAGAGTTGCTGAAATAATGCAAATAAAAACTGTCCCTAAAAGTGCCTTAAAATGATTTCTAGCAGCTTGCTCTTTTGCTGGCAAACTCAATTTTGGGTTGTCAGTGGTTTTTTGTTAGCATTCTCGCAGTATGATGTCTTGGGCAAGTTACAATTCGTGTATTTTTGTGTGTGTGTCAATCTTAGAGCCAGATTCTCCCCTTCATTCGCATGCTGACGTGAATGGGAGTTTTGCCTGTGGAAAAAGAGTAGAATATGGCCCTAACTTTAATGTAAAAGGAAAAAAATTCTGCTAGATAAAAAATGTTAAGTTAAATACAATGAAGCACAAGTTCCTCTTCATGAAATGAAGGGAACTGTTAAATAATTAATAGCTGATTTGAAAAATCAAAACTTTAACAGTGAAGTATCAAAAATGAGGTTCGATTTTTTTTAACATGCAAATTGCTTGTTTTAGTTTATGAGAAATTGTTTTTACTTACAAAAATAATAGTAGTAATACCATCGTGTTGCTTTATGCCTTTTCTGGGTGGGGTTGTAAAGTGCCATGGCAATTCACATACTTTTCAATCGCAAAAGGTTAATAAATAGCAATTCTAAGATTTTTGTGGGACAAAATCTTCAAGTTCCAGTGGTGTCACTCCATTTATTTCAGTGGGGTTGCATTGACACCAGTGCACTTGAGACCAGGTTCTACCCCATACCGCTATCCATGGTGTAGACACTCCATGCCAGTGAGTTCACAATAAGGTCCTAATCTGTTTATGATGTTAGCATTACCTTATGTATTATCAAGATGTGGTTATTAACTCCCTTGACCCTCTACTTATCTACATATCCTTTCTCATTACTCTCTGTTGATTTTTTATGCCCCAATCCTGTAACGTGCTTCAAGCAAGGAGAAGTCCGCGAGGACTCCTCCAGAGGCATGGCGATCCAGCCACATGGAGCAATTTGCAAGATTAAGACCTTAGATAATGAGCTCTTTGGGTCAAGGATCGTGATTTCTTTGCAGTTTAGAAAGCCTAGCACATTGTGGAATGCTACTGGAAATAAATGATGATGATAAATAATTTCCCATGGACTTTAGGGATGTAGAAGTTATTGCTCATCGCTATTTTGGTTCCCTGCCTCAATCATCTGTATAAGAACAGCTAATGATATTTTAATGTAACAGGGAAAGCATGTTTTTCCTTGTTCTACAGGCCCAAAGCATATGCTACATTTAAGGGTCGGCAACCTTTCAGAAGTGGTGTGCCGAGTCTTCATTTATTCACTCTAATTTAAGGTTTCATGTGCCAGTAATACATTTTAACGTTTTTAGAAGGTCTCTTTCTAGAAGTCTATAATATATAACTAAACTATTGTTGTATGTAAAGTAAATAAGGTTTTTAAAATGTTTAAGAAGCTTCATTTAAAATTAAATTAAAATGCAGAGCCTCCTGGACCAGTGGCCAGGACCCGGGCAGTGTGAGTGCCACTGAAAATCAGCTTGCGTGCCGCCTTTGGCACGCATGCCATAGGTTGCCTACCCCTGCGCTAAAACAAAAGAAATGTCCTCATTCACAAGTGAAATGCTGCTGCTTTAAAGTAAGATTTCAGATAATGCTCATTTCCTCAAACTGAAGGAAGGATTTCATTTTTAAGTGATTTATATAAAAAAAAATTAAAAGCCATATTATAAATGTAAAAATGATTTGCAAGGGGGATTAAAGCCACTTAAGGGGAAATTTAGCAAACTACAGGTTTTGCATTTATCTTCTCACCCTGCACGTACCTATCACTGAATGATACAAATCCACAGTTTGTTCCCAAATTGGTTTCTTACCACTTCTTAAGTTATCATCATTAATAAGTCTTCAAACTGGCTGGATTGTTTTAAGATAGTGAAGTAAAATTAACAGAAGATTTTACATACATATTTATTTATCTCCATAGTCTAAAACACGACAGTGACCAAACCTATATATAAAAGAGATGCTAATTAGATCCTTTATTATAACATTGGTCCCTGATTTTAAAGCAAAGTAGCAAGAAAGGCAAAATGGATCAAGATTAAAAATTCATGACAGTGACTTGATAAATATTTAAATGTATATTTTAATTACTTTCCGATTGAGGATGGTGTGTGCAAATAATACTTGTATCCTATGACTGTCTAATCACCAATTATTTATATAACATCAGAGGTGAGCTAGGTATTATTATATCCATTTTATATATGGGTAAACTGAGGCACACAGACTAAGGGTTAGATTATGACTGGCTTTGCATATATGAGCTGAGTGAGTAAGGTGCGAAGAGCATTCTGCTGTCTGTATGTCCCTGCAAAGTAGCTAGACACAGTTGTAGACCACCTAAAAATGGGTGGGGAGAAAACAGGGCTATGTAGCTGTCTGGCCTCAAAGGGAAGCATATGCTGCACCCTCTGGAAAGAATGTACGGCAGATGTTCTCCTCCCATGCCAGGGAGCTCTGGGAGATATTGTGCCTCCCTGAGCTACCTTACCTCCCAGAATTCCTACTGGGGCAGTATGGCCCTTCATCTCCCACCTACTGGGGGCTGTACCTTAATGACACAATCTGTCCGTAACTGACTAGCCCTGGCCACACAATGAATTATTGGCAGAGCGAGGACCCTAAAGCCCTAACTCCCACTTTCCTGGCCTGACCCCCAGACAACAGTCATCCTTCCTAGCCAACTACACTACCAAGAAAAAAAAAGGAGTTTCTTCTTGTAAGAAGGAGTGAATACAGTTCCACGGCTATCTATGACTATATTGCTAATACTTATACAAAGGCTAACTCAGCAGCCTTATAGGAAGAAGATCACCACGCCAAGTTAGTAGATAAGTCTGATTCAGGATCCTATTAAAGTCAATGGGAGTTGGATTGGTCTCCAAATTATGCTTGACTTAGTTGCCCAAGTAGTCTTGTTAAAGCCAACAGGACTACTTGTGTGACTCGGGCCTGATCTACACATGCAGTTGTACTGATTTAACTAAAGGTGTGTTTTAAAGTTAATTTAGTTAAATCGGTGGAACTTTGCACGTGGACACTTTTAAATCAGGGACTATCTTTTTGTTCGGTTTTTGTACAGTGTCTAGTACAATGGAGTTCTGGTCCTTAACTGGGCCTTCTAGGCACTACCACATTACATAAAATAATAATTTAAACCTGGCGTTGAAATGGTAAATTTACAAAGGAAAACTAAGCTGATACAATTAGTTTTAAACTGATATTAGTTTGGACAATTTTAAATAAACTGGTAAATGAGTGCATTTTTGTGTGTAGACAAGCACTCCAGCACATAGCATTTGCCTCTATAAAGGACATTTTGATTGTAGCAGAGCAGGTCTGGCCTCACCCTCCTTTTTTTTTTTCTATAGATCCCTATTATGGTTTTGTTTTGTTAAAACCTGTTAACTAAAACTCCCAGCACTAAACAGCTGAGAGAAAATCTGTCTGTGAAAAAGTTGTTGTTGGACTGCATTGGAGGTTTTTGCCAGCCTACCTGTCATTAGGATATCAAAGTGTAGCAAGTGGGGTGATATGAACAAACACAACATAATATCTGGTTGGTTGGTTGAATGGACAAAGGAGCCTTTAGAGATCCATTGGATAATCTGCATCAATGGAGGAGAAGAGTACCAGCCCTCAAGAACTTAAAGCCATATACTGACCTTAAGACGCACGCATTTCTCTTACTGCTGTCCATAGTAGTGCCACAAATAGATTGAAGACAATATATGGTCGCAGAGCCATTCATAAAGTAGACACAAAGGTAGTTAACTGTGCTCTGAGAATGGTGGCAGCCATTTTGGGGAAGAACTCTAGAAGAGAAACCAATGTTGGAAACTACCAAACATGAGACTTTCTTCCTCAAAGCAGCACGTGTGGATACAACAGCAGTTGGCTACCTCAGAGAAGCCAGACTCAGGCTTGCAGTTTTCTAAAAGAATTTTAAAGCTCACAAAACTGTGTGGGGCAAGGTGACTCTGGAAATTGATAATTGACTAACAAGCCTTTCTTTGTGTCTTGCCAGTTTGAATCCAGTTCAGGCTGGTAGTTACCAAAAGACACAAACATCTCATGGCTCTTTGCTGGCTTCAGTCCAGTACCAGGTGTTTGTGTCTCAGAAACTGCCATCATAGTTGCCATTAACAAGTGCTTTATTTGGCAGTCTTGTCAGAGAGACCAGTGATTGGTTGAGCATGGAAATTGAACTTCCTTCTAACTCCTAGAGGTGATCCTTTCTGGGAAGGTTGAGCTATGTTGCCAAAGCAACATGGAGAAACTTGTACTTCTGCTATTCAGGTTGCACCTGCTCTGTAGATTGAGGACCTCAGACTCTGGCATCTTTCACCAACATTGAATTCAGATAAAAAACAACAGTTCTTTAACAAAAATTACAGAATTTCACTGAGGGACGGCCGGGGAAAGGAGAAGCAGCCGTGGTGATATTATATTGCTGTTAGCTGGGGAGGGAGAGGCTGGGTGTGGGGAAACCAGCTGTGCCACTCTGTCTCTATCTCGAATTTCAGTCTCGGTAGAATGTCGGGCGTAAGCTAGTGTCTGAAAGCTACCAGAAAACAAACTATTCAATGTCCTAATGCTGAAGTGCAACGGAAGTAGCTTGAACTCATCCTATTCTGTCTTGAGACTGTAGCAAAAAATAATGATGGATAAGACTAATTAGCTGATTTAGACCATCCTTGGTCAGTGCATGGTTATTCTCTACAACATATTTATTAGTGCTCCATCCAGTCTGATTTTAAATTAGAATTAAAATGTCTAAACAATGGGGCTTCCACTACTTCCTGTGGGAGATCATACTACAGTCTAATAGACCTTGTGGTCAAGAAATGTTTCTTGATAGCCTACATTTTCCTTTGCATGATCCCATTACTCCTCGATATATACATTTTTCCTACCCTAAATTGTACACATCTTGTACCCATATAAAAGTAACTTTATATTTAAAAGAGCTATTTTCATTTATTCAAACTATATTTCAATTGTTAATTTACACAAGTCAGACTATGTTGCTTGCGGGGGATTAACACTTTTTTTCCCATCTGGGATTGCAGACTCTCACAGAGAGGTATGAGCCATCTACTTCACTCCAAGGAAAAAGCTTTTTTTCCCATTCATGAAAGTTTATTGGTATCAGCAGTAGGTAGGCTGGATGACAAGGTAACTGAGCAGATGCACTTCAGCATACATTCCCCAAGTTGAATCTACAGTACCTTAGTAACACTGGCACACAGGTTTTTTTTTTTAAAAGAAAAAACTATACATGTTGCTGAAGTCTCCTCTTTCCCGCTGTCTGCCTTTTTATGCCAATAGTCTCTAATAAAATTCTTCCTTAATATTGGGCAATTTAAACGAAAAAAAGGGAACTTCTCATCAAATTGATGGAGTCATTACTATTGTATTTTATTTATTAGTGCATGTATTTATATCTTTCATTTATATAGCACTTGTAATCTCTGATACCTTTACAAACATGTATATGAACTATTCACGGGGATCATTTTCCATTACTGACATATAATCAACTCTAGAGTGATAATGACAGTTCTTTAAGGCCTGATCCAAAAGTCATTGAAGCCAATGGAACTCTTCCCATTGACTTCAACAGACATTAGTTCAGGCTCTAAACCGTACACAAAATGCTATACAAAAATGTAGACGTGATGAGAAATATTGCATCTCATTGAAACAGAGAAATAGTGACAGAATGTAATGATACATTTGGGATTTGACCAGGACACTAGAGTTAACACCCTCCTTTTGCAAAAAGCATTATGGAATGTTGAATGACCACAAGTGTTCAGGACATCAGTTTTACGTCTCATCTAAAATTATCACCTTCAGTGCATAATTTCCACCCCCTGCCTCAGTGTTCCAAACACCTGGCTGTGAGTATTGGTTTTAATACTGATTTAGAAATAAGAGAGCCACTGAATTACCAGTATTATTTCCTCTCACACCTAGATGTTCCTTACAGGTCTCTTATCCAAGTACTAGTCTGGTTTAGATTGTAAGATCTAATGGCATCATAAAGTGTGGTGGTTTGACTACAGTCCGCTACTGAAACATCAGGTGAAGAATGTCAAAGAAATATTTTTAAAAGGGTAAACAATTCTGAAGTGTTTCATCAATAGACCCATCTTCTAGAGTTCAGTGGTCATCAAAAATGACAGAATATTTCAGGACTTGAAGGCACGCTGTCATTTATCCCTTACCCAAAAAGCATAGTTTAACTTGTTGTTCGGTGCGGTAATTCTTCTCATTTGGGGTATTTGGTTTCTCCCATGCTTTTGATCCTTTATTTCATAGGTTGAAGGGGACCAATTGCCTCCAGGACATACCGTCAGCCAGTACGAAACATGTAAGATCAGAACAATAAAAGCTGGCACTCTGGAGAAACTTGTGGAGAACCTGCTGACAGCTTTTGGGGACAATGACTTTACCTACATCAGCATCTTTCTGTCAACATATAGGGGCTTTGCCTCTACTAAAGAAGTACTGGAACGTCTCCTCGACAGGTAAGAGTTAGCGAGTAACTATAGAGAAAATAATAATATGGAAAACTGTCATGTTATGTACATGATGAGGAACATTGCAAGGAATTAGCTCAAATGTATTGAAGATGTATTTGAAAGGCTACATGATATTTAGATATTTCAAAATCAGTGCTGATTCCTACAAGCTTGGAAAATCCAGTATTTCAGCTCAACCATTGGGTTGATAAATGTCTCTCCTCCTCACTTCATAAAGCCATCGCCGCCAAATAGGGAGAGAGGGCTAGTTTGGGCTACTAAAGAACCAAATTGTGACTACTCTAGGGGAAGTGGCATAACCAACCCCAAATAACTGAAAAGATATGCTACAAAGTCAGAGTTATCACTGAATTCAAGCCATTAGTATCCCCTGGCACGGTCTCCTGTATGTACACAGAAGGGGCCATTGCCGTGTCAAGACCATAGACTGTACAGGCGTGAGCATACAAGCCTGTTCCATATCTACTACACTGGGCCAGAATACTCATCTTTATCTCCTGTCGTGAAAGGACAGCAGATTGGCCTTTTTGATTTTTGAAGGAAGCCATGACACAGGCACTGTTTTTTTGGAGAGCTCAGTGGTTCCAGAATCAGGGCCGGCTCCAGGCACCAGCTTGCCAAGCAGGTGCTTGGCGCAGCCACTCCGGAGAGGGGCGCCACCTCCAGCTATTCGGTGGCAATTCGGCAGACGGTCCCTCATTCCCGCTTGGCGCGAAGGACCTCCCACCTAATTGGCGCCGCAGATCAAATCCATTTAATCTCAAAATAATTCAAGTTTAGTTGGAGTTAGTAAGGTGATTGGTCCATACATAAAAGACATCAGTTAGCAGTCTGTAATATTCCATGCTTTTTATTCTGCTTATAAGTTAAGCATGGCTTTTTTGGTAGGAATACTTTAAGTTGTTTACATCACCATAGTGTAATCATTTTGCGGTTTCAGCAATTTTTCCCCCCTCTCTCTATTTATGACTTGACCTCCAAAGGGATAAAGGGGCATTTTATTTCTTGTGCTTATTTAGTTAGCATGTTGTCAAAATCAAGTGATGTACAGAAAGGCTATAGCATTGTCTAGTAATTAGAGCAGGAGACTGGGAGTTGGGACTCCTGGTTTTCTAGTCTTGGCAATCCCACTGACTTCCAATGTGGTACTGGGCAAGACATATATATTCTCCATGCTTCAGTTTCCCCACCTGGAAAATGGGTATAATGCTTATCTCACAGAGCTGTTGTGTGACTTCGTTAATAATGATGCTAAAGTGCTTAGAAGACAGGCCCTGCGTGACTCTTATGATAAAAAGTACTGTTCAGATACAAGGAGCAGAAAGGCCATGTAGGAGTTGTGAAAGAGAAGCCACACTGGGGAACAAGAATACAAGGTTAGCTTCAGACTTAAGAATGTCCCTGTCAATCTGCCAAGATCCAAAGGTGGAACACAATGGATGACAAAAATCCACAATGAGGAGAACACAAATATTATTCATGCAGAGAACTAAAGATACTATAGGATTCCTTCTTTAGTGTGAGCAACTCTTTCCATAACCTCAGTTTCATGATTCTTTGCTTCTGATGTAACTAATTTTCAACAATAAACATGAGGGAACACCAATTTTTTGTGGAATGTAGGGAACTTTGGAGCTCCAAGGAGCGATGACTCTCAAAATGAGGGACATTAAAGTGGTGTGCCTTGAGAATCTTTCACCCATAAGCAAATGAATTGTTAAAAAAATTTAACGAGTGAACAAACTGGTATATGCCTATAGATTGGCTTGTTTGTTGTGTCACATCCAATAATGAAACTTCTATGGCATATAATTATTTTATAGGGATATATTTCTATCAGCAGGAACTTAAAAAAAAATTCTAATATGTTGGAATTACTAAAATAAGTACACCTCTATCCTGATATAACACAATCCAATATAACGTGAATTCGGATATAATGCGGTAAAGCAGCACTCCGGGAAGGCGGAGCTGTGCGCTCCAGCGGATCAAAGCAAGTTCGATATAACATGGTTTCACCTATAATGCAGTAAGATTTTTTGGCTCCCGAGGACAGCATTATATCGGGGTAGCGGTGTACTTAAAAATTCAACTTAACTTTGTTTAAAAGCATCTATTTTAAATGCAATTTCTCTGACAGTACAGTTGCTTTTGATTTGCCTCCTGGTTCCCAAACTGTACTCTTGTCCATGTCTTTGACATTCTCCTGTATTAATCAGATGTGTACAACAGAAGATTGCCTTTTTGCTATGAACAATTAGAAGTTACCAGTGTCTACATTAATCCAAATCAGCCGGTCAAAGGGGGCTTGAAGCCAGATGACACACTTCTAGCTAACAAATGGTTTGATTTGAAATAAAATACATATTTCCCCTTTAAGTGCCCAGGAGATGTGTGTGTTCCCTTTTTTGCATGGGTTTTTAATTTGGTTGCTCCAACTCTTTTATGTCTTTGTAGTTGTCATTTAGGTGCTGTTGAGATTATTATGCCCAGTTTAATGGGGGGAAACTAAGGCACAGAGAGATTAAGTGACATGCCCACTCACACAGGAAGTTTGGAAATTTAATCTAAGTCTTCTATGTCCAAATCTAGTGTCTTTACCACAAAACCATCCTTGTTCTTTGTGTTATCTTCGTTCTCTTCCCAGTTCACATACTGCACATTTGTAACTTACCAATGTGTAAAAACAATCGTGCACTGAGGGGCAAATCCAGAACCCACTGCAACACCTAGGAGACTAGATTGGGTGCTGAGCAGATGTGCTGTGGTTGGGAGGAAGGAATCAGTCCCAGGCTGCAATGCAACACTCTGGAGAATAGCTCAGCCTGGTAGCTGAAGTAAACTCTGCAGGCCCGTATGTGCTGCCTGAGAAGCTACAGACACTCTTGCCCTGTTTTGGCCTATTACATACTACTGTGCAGGGGACTCTCATGGACTGGTAGCCTATTCTGTTCACAGGTTGTGCTTGCCATGTGTAACCTGCCTATATCCAGTTTCAGCCCTTCTGCAGCCAAAACTGCTTCAGTTCCACCACCAAAGGCTCATTTGAGGCCACACAGAAGAAGGCTGGATTAGCCCCTTATTGCTGGGCACTCTGCTAGATTTGTATATTCCCTGCAATTTCTTGTGATTCGTGCCATAGGTCACTATGGAAAATGAGCAGATAAGGACAACTGATAGATACATTAGGAAACTGTTGTAGAAGGGGGCAACTGCTAAGGACATATTTTTCATTATAAGTCACTCTGCGCATTCCTACTACATGAGTTTCTACATCTGAAAACACAGTGACACAACTGGCACCGATTGGCACTGTTGTTTGTAATATTGGCCAAGGACTGGTCATCCCTGAGACGTCTGTTTAAGTCAGGGTTGATTGAGGCACGTTAGACGGGAGTGGGGTGGGGTGGGATGGAGTGAGGAGGAAGGGGAGGGCTAAGGTGGAGGCCTGCACTCTGCTTGCTCATGCTGATCCAGTTTCGTGGTTCAGTAGGGAACATCAGTCTCCAAAGATGTCACTCCAGCATGTTCATGAGTGCCAAAATAAATACAGTAAAATTAACGCCCTTCAGCTGGGGATTTAAGAACTCTAAACTCAAGGATGGGAATCGGGGGATAATCTTTTGCAAGAACAGACCATACCAAAGCCATCAGCCAAGGTTTTGGGTGTTTGGTTTTTAACCATAAAAATGATCAAATTCCAGTAAACTACATTTAGTTAATGGAATCACAAAGAATCGTTTGGAGACCCTTGCTTTGCCAGGAAAACTTGTAGGCTCTCTCAGATTGCTCTGTGGGTTTTTTTCCTGAGGGGAGATGAACCCAAGGAAAATGAAGTCTAAGCAATGCACATTAGTGTAATGTTGAGGTTATGACTTTAGATTCACAAAGGTTAGGAAATTGGAAAAAAGTAAGTTTTTCATGGTAAAGTTAACACATCAGGGTTGTAGTTTTTATTTCTATGTTGCTTTGTAAATGTGTACATTATAGCAGGGATTTTCAAAGCCACCTAAAGGAGTGAGGTGCTCAAATTCCATTGGGCACCTAACTCCTTAAGCTTCCTCTAAAAATCACAGCCTAATATATTAATGTTTGTTGCTAAACCTAGCCCCTAAAGTGTACACTTTGTGCAGTGGGGCTGAGTTAACATTACCATGAAGTCCTTAATATATTCATATCCTTGCTTTTGAGCATTTCAACTTGTAATCTTAGTGTTAGACTGACCAATACTCTGGTGTTTAGTATATTTTATACCAGTCTCTTCCCACCAGCATAAAATTGCCTCGTCCATGCTTCAGTAAAAAGAATTTTTTTTTAAAAAAAAGGAGGAAGTGGTGGCGGGCGGGGAGGGGGGGGGGAATTAAAGGGTATATTTTGCATACAGGGCTAAGTCTTTAGCCAGCTTTTAAATTTGAGCATGTGCATTTTGTATGATCTCTGTTTAAATGGCCCAGATTTTCATTTGACTGTGCATGTAGGTAGATAAGCAGTTACCCATGTTGCATCTGCAACATTGGAGCCCACTTCTAAAAATGATTCAGCTAATGTCTGGTTGGCTGAAGACTCCAGCAGGCACATCATTAAACCCTGCAGAAGGCTTGGGTCCCCGGCTGCACAATATTGTTCCATTCCCACATTGCTGTGTCCTGCTCCTACTCTCAGGTCCTTCTTTGCTTCTTCTGGGCCTGGCACCTGACTTCTGCTCCTGCCTCCAGCTCCCAGTTCCTAGTTGCTGCTTCTGGCTCCTGCCCCTGTTCTGGATGATGCTCTCACCCTTGGCTCCTGATTCCTGGCTTTTGATACCATCTCGGCCTCTGACCATGGCTCAGACACCTGGCTACCGGCTCTTGCTCTGGCTCACTCCTTGTACTTGGCAACTTGGCTCCTGATCTGGGTCTGGCTACTGGGTCTGGTCACCTCTGTTCCAACCATTAGGGAAGATTCCTGCCCTGACCATTAGGCAAGACCACCCACTCCCCGGTCTCCAGCACTTTAGTCACTGCTGTATCTTCTGTTAGCTAAGGTGAAAAGTACAGTGGGAGCCTACTTCTGTGAGGTGCTGGGCACCCTCAGTGCCTTGAAAGTCAGTGGGAGCCAAGGGCATGCAGCACCCCAGAGGGCTGCGCTTTCTCTCTCTCTTAGATAATTTGTATTGCAGTAGCACCTAGAAGCCCTAGTCACCAGTTGAGACCCTGTTGCACTTGGTGCTGGAAAACATGAGTCAAAGCCTGTAACCCTCACTCAGACAAGTGGATGAATTGAAGTTAATGGCACCTCCTCATGTCAGTAAATCCTGGTCTACACTGAAAATGTAGGTCAACCCAACTATGTCGCTCAGGGGAGGAAAAATCCACACCCCGAAGCAGCGTAGGGAAGCTAACCTAACCCCTAGTGTAGACAGCACTAGGTTGATGGAAGAATTCCCCACTCGCCTGAGCCCTGCTGCCTGAGTCAGCTGACATGGACCAGCCATGGGTGTTTAATTGCAGTGTAGACATACAACCACTTAAGCCCTACATTTACCCTTGGTGGTAGAAGTGGGGGAGGGGGACTGTAGGTGGAGCAGCTGTCACTGTTCTGTCTGTACTCTTCCCTGGTCCTATAAAAAATGGTGATGCGACCAAGCCAGAACAGGGGCTACTTGATCTGAGATTGCTGGATACATCAGTCAAAATACCTTGTAGAGGTAGGATGCAGCTCTATGACCTGGCCCCAGGTTGGGAGGTGAATTTCACATTTGTAGAAAATAATTTTTGCCTGCAGGAATGGTATGTTTGGGGGAGTGGATATGGTTCATATATCAGACATGGTTTTCATGGTATCATGTCTGATGTATTATAAGCATGATCCGAATTCTGGGTGTGAAAAATGAGTTCTGGTTAACAAGAAATAGGCCAGGTTGTAATTATGCTGAAACCCATTACTGTAAGCTATGCTTGATGCTGTGAATGGGAAAACAATAAAGAAAGCTGATGCCAGAGAAAAGACAAGTCAGAAAAGATATTTTGGTATTTATGCAGAAAGTTCAAAATAACTTGTGCTTTGGTTAAATTAACCTGCAGCTCGATGAGATTTTTTTTTGTGATCTTCTCCCTGAGAAACTGAAAAAATCCAGGTTTATCCATCTTTTCCCAACCCAGGCTTTTCCTAAGACAGTGGTTCTCAAACTTTTTTTTTTTCACAGATCACTTGAAAATTGCTGAGGGTCTCGGCGGACCAATTAATGATCTATCCAAATATTGTTTGTACCATTAGCTAACTATTGTAAAGCACTTTGGATAAAAACGCTATATAAAAAAAACTTAAAATAATAATTTTTTTGTTCTACAAATAAAAGCACACAACTCATATTTTAATATCAGTAGTCTTACCTTTCTAATGCGATGGATGTGCCCTCTCTTCCCCGCTGCGGCAGCCCCCGAGCTCGGGCTGGGAAGGAGGGGGGGTGTCTCTCCCTCACTGCAGCAGCCCTGGGGCTGGGGTGGGAAGGAGGGGGGTCTCTCCCCCCCACAACAGCCACAGAGCTGAGGCTGGGAAGAAGGGCCGCCC
Source organism: Trachemys scripta elegans (assembly GCF_013100865.1). Taxonomy (NCBI): domain Eukaryota; kingdom Metazoa; phylum Chordata; order Testudines; family Emydidae; genus Trachemys; species Trachemys scripta. The sequence continues at coordinate 55,186,120 of NC_048305.1, forward strand.
CGGCAGCCGCAGCCCTGGAGCTGGGGAAAGTCGCCTTTCTCTGGCCACCGCAGCCCTGTATGTCCCAAATTCCCCCCACCCCCTCTTCTCACCCTACTGCCCCCTCCCATCTACCCCCTCTTCCAGCCAAGGCCATCACCTCACCTTATATGTGCATCTTCTCCAGGGTCCAGGCACCTAATTAGTGGCTCCGCTAATTAGGGGGTGGCCCTTCATTTTGTCGTGTGCAGCTGCCAAGGCACGCACCTTAGAAGGAACTATCTGCGGACCACCTGAATGGAGCTCATGGACCACAGTTTGAGAACCTCTGTCCTAAGACACCTACTGATTAAAATATGGATGTTACTTTTCCTTACCAACATTAAGAAACAAGTTGTACAGAATCTTACTAGGGCTTTCCAGACTACACCTTGTGCTCTTCATTTTGTATATGGACATGGGGGAATAGGTTGTTTTTTCTCCTTATATGGCCGAATGCACAAAGAGCCACATAACAGAGGGGTAGCCGTGTTAGTCTGAATCTGTAAAAAGCAACAGAGGGTCCTGTGGCACCTTTAAGACTGACAGAAGTATTGGAGCATAAGCTTTCCTGGGTAAAAACCTCACTTCTTGCATCTGAAGAAGTGAGGTTTTTACCCACGAAAGCTTATGCTCCCAATACTTCTGTTAGTCTTAAAGGTGCCAATGAGCCACATGTAATTTATGCTCCCTTTAATTCTCTCTGCATGACATAGGAAAGCAGGATCCTGCTCTCAGGAGGGGTCCCCCAAAACCAAAACACACCTGGGCTCAATCTTCTCACGGCAGGAGGCACGTGATCACATGAGGCTTGTACTGACTGTTTTCAGCTCCAGCATCAACCTCTTGTACTGTTGTTTCACAGACGCACCAAACCAACTGTTCAAAGAGATGAGTAAGATGAAATTTAAGGAGGAAAATTTTGAATGGTCTATGTGTGACTGTGGGACATTGACTTGGGAAGAAAAAGTCAGATGTAAGACCCACAAAAACTGAAAATGAATTGAATTTTAACAAGGGCAATTTGCATCTGTGCATTAGAATAGGAAAAACTCTCAGGAGCAAATTCTGCCTTAGTTTACACTGCTGAAATGAAAAGCATTGCACAGGGTATAAGACAAGTTAGTTTCAAATCTGACTTTTAAAATGTGTAAATTGTTTTAATGAGAAATGTTTAATTTCTCATTCAAACAAATGCAATTGCTGTAAAAATATAGATCTCAGATTTTTTAAAAATATGTAATACAGGCAAAGGGAGATTTTGATTTTTCAGTTAAAGGCAGGGTTTAAATCCTTTGGGAAAGTCTCCCACTCACCTGAATAGGCTTTAGATTAGGCTCTTTAGCAGGTGTGAAAATAAATATTAATCCTAGCCAAGGTTTTACCATGTACTCTTTGAGTAAAATTTAAATGTTATGGAAGATTACATGTAAATCCATTCAACACTTTAGGAGCTCAAGGGAGTTTTTGTGTTATACTTAAGAAATTTGAGGCTTATTTATTTATTTATTTTGGATCCCTCCAAATTCCAAAGGCTTTCTTGTGACCCTTTAGGTTGAAGTAGATCTAAACAAAATCTTGTGCCTATGCAAGTGCATTAAAAAAATAAAAACAAAGGTTTGATTTTCAAAGCTACCTAAAATGAATTTGATGTCCTCATTTCTTAAAATTAATAGGTGTTAGGTACCTGAATCCCTTAGAGCCGTGTTTCCCAACGACCAGCCTGTGGACTGGCACGGGTCCCTGAGATCTCCCTGATGTAGTTTAGAAGGCAGCAAGCTGGTCCCTGGTATAAAAGGTTGAGAAATACTGCTCTAATGGCTTTGAAACCCTCTGCCCAAGTTACTAGCATTTGTTCATCTTAATGGTGTCTGTTTGCTCAGCATAAGCTGATGAATAAAAAGAAAATTATTCCTTCAGTTTGACTGCCGGCCCCTTCGCTCCGCCAGCCGTGCCCGCCGCCCCCCTCACCCCCAATGGCTCCTCCGGAGTCCGGCTGTGCTGCCCGTCCCCCCCCTTGCCTGCAGGAGCTCAGCGCCGGCCCGGCAGGCGCCGCTTTTGAAAAAAAATGCTGGGCTGCCCGGGCCGAGGGAAGCAGGAAGCTGCTGGGGAGAGGGGATCTCACCAGCTGCTGCCTGCCCCACTGCTCCGCTCCCCCCAGCCCCCGGGAGAAGCGAGCAGCGCCCGCCTGCCACCCCTTCCCCGCGCCCAGCCCCCCCCACCCCGGACCGAGCCCCTCCGAATAATAAACAGTGGGTGGACCTCTGAGATTCTTTAAACCTGTAGTACTGCTCACTTTGCATGAACATTAAGGATCCCAACGCACTTTTCTTAAGAAAGGGGATTTGGCCCAGTGTCATTTGCCAAAATATTTTTCCCTTCTATATTGTTTTGCTGTATACTGGCTGGTTGCCTCCTTCCACTTCTGAAGTGGCTGCATTTCAGTAGGGCAGTATTTATATAGTTTGAAAGTGTATAAGGATCCTTAATGAATGAAAGAAGCAAGATATATATGAGACAGTTATGTAATGTTTATTTTGTAACATGCAAGCGTTGTTTGGGTTTATGTTTGGGATCCACACTAAGGGCCACACTTTTTATGACTCCCTAACCATTAAGTGGTTAAACAGTAGTCCCCCGCCCAAAAAATCTTCAATGGATAGGGTATATTTCTTATCCATTGTTCAGCATTTAAAACTTAAATACTGTGAATCACATTCTGGTTTCATTTGCTCATTTAGTGCCTCTGCATGAAGTATAATCTTCCAAACACTGGACAAGGTTGAAAAGTTCCACGGGCTGTGGGATCCTTTTGTTTCTCATGTCTTTTTGTATGCAAAGCATTCATACAATGCTATTCAGTGAATAGATCTTTGTCCAGGACCTGATGAGGGCAGAGTAGTGGAAGTCTGCAGCAATGCTATTCTGTATGTTAGAGGCATTGTAAACTCCTCCGCACCCATATTTAATGTTCTGTTGTATGTCCAAAGCCCTTTCATAGTGAGACAGGCTGTGATTTGGGTTTTGGAAACGAGTTAGTGTTATGTGGTATTCTGTTTTGTTATGGATAATTGCCTGCTTGTATTGCTATTTGATTGTTAAGTTCAACATTTGTTTCACTAATGGGATTTAGATGTGTGTGCCTGACATTCTGTCAGCGTTTTGCTAACATTTCATGTAAGGAGGATATCTAGTACTGGAATAATGACACTGTTCCATTGCTTATTCAATTTTGTTGAAAGAATTAATGGTGAATTATAAACAGGGCTGGCTCTGGCTTTTTTGCCGCCCCCGGCAAAAAAGCCTCCTGCCGCTCCCGGCCCCCCAGTGGGGAGCGGGGCAGGGGAAGGCGCCGTGGCCCCACTCTCCCTGGCTGGCCGGAGCGCCGCGGGGAGGGCGGAAAGCCCAGCCGCGGCCCCGGTCTCCCCGACCAGCCGGAGCACCGGGGGGAGGGCGGCCCCGCTCTCCCCGGCTGGCCAGAGCGCCGGGGGGAGGACGGCGAGCCCGGCCACGGCCCCGTTCTCCCCGGCAGCCGGAGCGCTGGGGGGAGGGCGGTGAGCCCGGCCACGGCCCTGCTCTCCCCAACTGGCCGGAGCGCCGGGAGGAGGGCGGAGAGCCCAGCCGCGGCCCCGCTCTCCCCGGCCGGCCGGAGCGCCGCCCCCCTCCAGGTGCTGCCCCAAGCACATGCTTGATAGGCTGGTGCCTGGAGCTGGCCCTGATTATAAAAACCAATATCCACAGATAACTTCAGATCTGAATGGCAGCAAATAATTATCTTTGCCACTGCTTGCAGGGAAAGTTTCTGCCTTTGCAAATCATTTGCATATTAAAGGTTTGCCCCCATCCCCATTTTACTTTTAAAATATACTTTTTAGTGAATTTACTTCTGGCGTAGGGTACCCAGTGGCACTGAAGAGTGAAATCCTCTCTTTATCCACAGAACTTGGGCAGCAAACAGGGCAAGCTCCCTGCACGCTGCCCCATCAGTGTGCCTGAACCCTGTTCTGGAGAGCTCACCCCTAGGGGTTGGGAAGAGCAAAGTTCATTCTCCAAGCTCTTTCCGGTTTTCTCACAGACTTGCTGTGAGAGCTTGAGTTAGTCACTTACTCTCTCTCTGTGCCTTAGTTTCTCCATCGGTAAAGCAAGGATGATGACAACACTACACCTGCCTTGCAGGACTGTTGAGACTTAACTCATTACTATTCAGGGCCACCCAGAGGATTCAGGGGGCCTGGGGCAAAGCAATTTTGGGGGCCCCTTCCATAAAAAAAAGTTGCAATACTATAGAATACTATATTCTCGTGGGGGCCCCTGCGGGGCCTGGGGCAAATTGCCCCACTTGCCCCTCCCCCTCTGGGCGGCCCTGGTACTATTTGTAACGTGCTTTGATGTTCTCAGATGAAATGTGCTATAGAAGAGCAAATCATTTTTACTAGTATGGACAGTAATGCTCAAACATACTTTTCACCTTATAGCAGATAGCAGCCGGCTGGTTTTGGGAGGACTTCCAGGCTTAAATGCCAACAGTTGACCTTCACAACGTCATCATGGCCTTGATGTAAAATCTTCAGATTGATGATGCTGTGAAGGAGCATAAAGAGGCGAGCAAACTCTGCTCTTCATCTTTCTCCTGTAAGATGGTTTGGATGAATAAGTCTCTATTTTTCATTAGCTGCATCTTAGAGAAACAAGCTTTTTCAAAATGATTAATGATTTTGGGTGCCTCAGTTTTTGGGTGCCCAGCTTGAGACATCTTCAAGTGGCATGGTTTTCACAAAGTGTTGAGTACCCGCCCTCTGAAAATCAGGCCCTTTTAAAGCATCTCAAGTTGGGCACTTAGATATTAAGGCACTCAGAATTGTTAGTAACTTCTGAAAATCTTGGCCAAGACTCTCAAACTTACAGCTTTAGCCGGATCTCTCTTAAGAGCCTGGATTTTTACAGAAATTGTCTCTGCCTGGAACCACATCAATTCATGCTCTCATCTCTTATAAGCCAAGGGTCAGACTGTGCCAATGGAGTAAAAGGAGAACATAGAGGGGATTAAGGCCAGGTCTTGACTCTTCCCTGTCCCTTTTGTGATGATATGCAACTCTGAGGATCAACAGAAAGCAGCCTCAATTCTCTTGCAAGCTCAGAGGCTGGGACAGGCCTTTGCATGGAGCACATAAGGGACCAGGGTAATCTCATTGCAAAATCCCCCTGCACAAGGGCCAGTCACAGCCTATCCCTTAGCAGGAGGGGAGGGTGGATCAGTACTTTGATAAGAAATCTTCATGTATAGGTGCTGTAGAAAGAGGTGTTAGTGATTCAGTATGTGGCCCTCTTTTCCTGAAGTTGTATTAAACGCATACCACTTGTGAGGTTGGAGGTAAAGGGATCTAGAGGCAGGTCTCCTTTCTTCCAAATCCTTCCATGTTACCCAGTGGCACGTTTTCCCAACCCAGCTCCTGTTCCAGCTGAATCAGACACAAAATTCTCATTGGCTTTAATGGTGCAGAATTGGTTGCGTCACTGGACCCCTCTGATGTAGATAAATTACTTACCTTTCAGTCTGGGTATAAGCCAGGGATATAACTAACACTGGTGTTGCTTGAGTAGGGGGGTTCACTAGCCTGACCATGGGTCTGATTTTTGAGAAGTGTGGAGAGTGCACACAACTCGAGGTGAGCACCTCTGAAAATCAGGCTTAAGGTATAGAAAGTGGGAACCTAAAATTAGTGGCTGCTTCTGAAAATGCTGGCCTAACAGATGTGTCCAGGATCCTATCACGAGTCAATGGTAGACCTGGTAATAGAACCTAGGCATCCTTACTCACGCTTCCCTACTTGAATCACTAGAGATCACATTCCCAACCATATTCCCATTTCCCCCATGGTAGAGACATGTTGCCACAGCCATTTGGGAGACTACAAATGAATCAGTCAAGTTCAAGGAGATAAAAATGACAGTTCACATCAATGTACATGTACATGTCAGTGTTTTGATATTTCCTTTCTAAAAACAAAGGAGATTCCTAGATAAAATGCCTCAAGATAGACTTAAGCTTGTAACAACATATCGCATTAATTTAAAGCATTGTTGATAGAATGTTGTAGTAATTACTAAACAAAAAATGAAAACCAAGGTATTTGGAATTAAGGTTCTGTAAACAACTCCCATATATCCAAACACTGTATTTCATCTACATTGCTGAAATGACCTCCATCATTGTAGAAGACACCAAAATCTCACCTCTTATCTATACAAATGCAGAAAAAGCATCTTCCTCATCACCATTCCACTGTGAGCCATGGACCCTAATCTACTTGATAGCTACTTTGTGTACACAAATTAGAAAGCTCACTGTGTCTACTTCATTCATACTTCCTATATGGCTTGAGACTGCACACTTAGAAACAAATCCAGTATACACCTTTGCTCCATTCACTCTGTGTGAATGGCTACAGATTCCTGAATAACACAAGTAACCAAACATGCATGGATGTGTGTATAATGTCATATATTTTCATTTGTAGCCCAAAATAAGAAAGCATTTAAAATTATTGCAATAAAAATAATATACCAATATTCCATTAGGTGAAAACTGAGTCCTTATAACCTTTGAGTCCTTATTATTTAGGCTTGATTTTTAGCAACAGCCTGAAATATCCATCTTGTTGTATAGGTATGGAAACCTGGAGACCTCAAAGTGTGAAGAAGATGGGAGCCAGAATTCCTCAGAGTCTAAAACAGTGCTCAGGAAGTAAGTGTGGCTTTATGCTGTACAGCAAAACCTCAGTCAGGATTGGATATTGAGAAAGGATGTGGTCAACATAATCCTCTTTTCCTTTGAAAATATGCAGCAATCCATGCTCGTTTTGATAACACAAAGCAGTAACTCTGTCATAACTCTAACAGATAGTACAAACCTCAAATCTCTGAGGGAGGCAGGGGAACTTTCCCAGAACAGATCAGACATGTTTCATGTGGTGGCCAACACATTATAGTGAGAAACTAAGCATGTTTGTTTCCCTTGCTTTTCTTATCCACAAAAATATATGATTATTCTTTATTATTGATTTTGTATTGTATTGCGATAGTGCCTTGAGACCCCAAGTGGCGATGAGGGCCTGCTTGTGCCAGGCTCTGTACATGATTCTAAAGTCATTTTTAAGTTTTGATGGCATGGTATGTTGTGTGCAAAATGGTGAAGCTATTTAAAAATATTAAATGTAAAAGAATAGTTGTCTTTCTCTCTTTTTAATTTCATGTGAAATATTATTTATCTTTAAGAGTCAAGAGTAAAATGAATCTTAGGTCACAGTATTTGTACTTTGACACTGGAATGATCTACAATTTGCATCTGCAACGGCAGCATAAAATAGCTGGATGATTGTATTTGATTACCCTGAGTAAAGACCTTTGACTCAGCTCTGTACAGCGTGTCAGTGCTGTCAACTTCCCCATAATACTGTCACAAATTCCATCGATGGGAGCATTATTAAATGTTTCTTAATTTCATTTTGCTGGTTTGTCTGTTGCATAACTGAAGAAAGGAGTCCACAGCTTTCAAGTTCTTCAGTTTGTTTTGAAAAAATAAGTCCAACACTCCTTTCCCATCACATGCCATATACAGCATAACCAGTGTTCCAAGCTCTTACTCTAGTATGTTTTCCTGCTAGAAATAACATTTTAACTGATGTTCAGGTTTTTGAGAGGGGGGAGGAGGTGGGGTTTGCATTCCCTATTCCAGCATTGTCTATTCCTAAGACACAGGTAGGTGGGTTTTATAGAGTATGGCATAGTTTTTCAAAACAGCATTATATTCTAAAACATTGCCAGCTTATCTGACACGCCAACCCCAGCACAGCCCAGCTCCTTACTCTACTGAGTCTCTGTGCTGATTGTGATGTCACAGCATAGCATGCTGTGGGGCATCTTATTGAAGCTGAGCTGGCAAATCTGGACTTGAGATGATATAAACCCTACTCAAACTGTAAGTTTGACAGTGGGCTCCATACCCTGCTGCCCTTTGCTGTGTGGGTTTAACAGGGACGGAATGTGGGTTAGTGGTTAGGGACCATGCTTTGGAAATCAAGACTTCCTGCTTCTACTGCCCACTCTTAAACTGAGGGTTTGTCTACATGTGAAACACTACAGAACTGTAACTGTGTCTCTGTAGTGCCTCAGCGTAGACACTACCTACGCTAACGGGAGGGGTTCTCTCATTGACATAGGAAATCCACCTCCCCAAGAGGTGGGAGCTAGGCTGATGGAAGAATTTTTCTGTCAATCTAGTACCATCTACATGGGGACTTAGGTGAGCTTAACTATATTGCTCAGGAGTGTGTATTTTTACACCCTGGAGCAACATAGCTGGGTCAATCTAATTTTCTAGTGTAGACCACCCCCGATTTGCTTGGTGACCTTAGGCAAATTGCTTAACCTCTCCGGGCCTTACAGTTTCTCCATCTGAAAAATACCAGTAATGAACATACAGGAGTGTAGTGGCACTTAATTAATGTTTGTAAAATACTATGAGATCCTCAATAGAAGGCTTTACTCAGAGACGAAGTATTATCCTGTAGTAATTTTTGTTATACACTTGTTGATCACCTTTAAATAAATGAGGTCAGAAATTAAGAGCTAACCATTGATAGGTTTGAGAGTTTGGAAGAAGAAATGTACTGGCTGTCAAGGCATTTGTACTGGGTTCAACATGGCAGCTTGAGTCTCTGATTCCTCTCTGCTGTAGGGAAAATAGAGCTAGCTGTATTGTCTCCCCATTTTGTCATAAAGCACTCATTCAAGCACATGTGGTAGTTTTTAAATATGTCAGAAATACAGAGAAGGCAGTAAAATGTGGTGGGTAGAGAAAATGGCTGAAGGCCAAAGGGTCCTGGGCTCCAATCCAAGCTGAGCCATTGAATCCCTTATGACTTTGGGAAAGCCACTTGACCTCTCTGTGTTTGGGTCAACCCAGCCATAAAACTTGAGGTAAGGCAAGATCTTGTTGCAAAACAGATGATGGATTTGAGTGAGTTTCATGGGAAAATAAACAGCTGAGGACCAAATATATATGTGAAGTATAGGGAATATGTAGTGGTGTGGTGTAGCATAGGGGTTTGTCAGCATGAGTTTGAGATGAGGGTGTTACTCACGAGTGGTGAATTTTAAAATGTACCATTGAAAACATTGGCATCGTTGGAAAAACAGATATTGAAAATGTGCTTGAAAAATATACCAACAAAGAAAGAAAAAAGATAATATAAGGAAAAAATTGAAAGCAGAAGAGGGAAAGAGGAGAGAACAAAAATGGAGAAGATACTTTCACCGATGTAAATTCAGACAAACTTCAATGTCTTTGGGGAGTCACTCTGGATTTATACCCATGTAAGAGTAAAATTTGACCCTGGATGTAAATTTGAGAGAAAATGGGTGAAAATAGTGAGGTATTGTCATTCAACGTATGTGCAAAATGACAGTCAATTGCATGTCAAGTGTGTGGAAGTGAAAGAGCAACAGAAGTAGCAATGTGTTGTGGGTTTTTTTAAGCAGCACTGCCTTGCACACTTTAACACCTTCCTGCTATTTGCTTTTCCTGCTACACCGTAGCTTCTTCCCTCTCGATACATAATTAATGCACTTTTGCACAACCCCGAATGCTAAATTGGTGCAAGTTATATTGCTTTATCACTTAAATACTTATTCCAATGAATCTACATCCAGCAAGTAACTTACACTAACATTTCCAGCACTGCTGAATTTGATCCCGAGACCTCCATGGGAGTGGTAACTTCTTACCGCATGTATGAATTTTATCCACATTCTTTTTTTTTATTAATTTACAAAAAGTTTCATACTAAAAATTTATAACAAAACGCATCAGATTAATAAATCTATAAAATGTATACGTGCTTTACACAGATGCTTTATAACTACAAATTCACACTCATTCCTCACCATTTCCCACTGCATCCCCCTTGGCTGCTCTGCCTACTAGCCTCTAACTTTAATGATAGATTCTAGGAAGTGGATAGCTTTCTGGTCATCTTGTATAACACGTGGTACTGGTAACTCAGACTTTCTCTTGGCTTGCGATTCTAATTCAGATATGATTTCATAACTCATTTCTCATAAAAGAAAAAAACGATACATCTTATGCTCACATTTTTATAAGGATGAAAGAAATAATAAGAAGAATTGGTAGTGTTGGTGGCTAGAAATAACCTGTCTCAGCATTTCTCTGTGGACAGTCTCTCACAGGGAATCATATAGTCAACAATTTTTTTCTTTCTCATATACTTTACCAGCCTTCTTTTGTAACAGTTCAGAATTACGTCTGGGATTTTAGTACCTCATCATAAAATTTAAAACCACACTTCCGCTGGTTTTGTACAAATATGCTACATAAGCGTTATGATTTTAAAAACAACTTTAGGATCAGACTTTAAAAAATAATGGCCTGTCTGCTCTCCAGGGCTATTAAAGATCTCATGGTTCTTTTTAAAAAAAATAAAAATAGAGATTTGCTCTGGCATTTTGGGTCATAACAACCCTGTCGTCTATTGTGTTGGACAAATAAGGAGTATGTTGGTTCAGGATAAAAGAATACATGAAGCAAGGCAAAATAAAAATCTATATCAAGAGTACAGCTAAGAGAAGAAATAAGACAATATGATAGTATTGAATGCCTAGAAGTTTACACAATAGACCAGTTAGCTTTTTGACAACTAGGCTGTATAGTTCAGATGTGTGCCTGGGTTGTCTCATTACCTTGTAACCAATATATAGGAAAATGCTACATTATTTTTTGCTGTTTTAATATTCCCAGTGCACCTCTGGTACAAAGACCCCACGGGCTACATTGGCATTAGCCATGGGACACTAGAAAGATAAAGTTATATCCATGAGCTTTCATGCCCATTTTAAGAATTCTGTGGAGTGGATCAGCCAAGCCAAGCTATTTAGGGGTCCCAGGTTTACTGAAGTTGTTTAGTGTATTGTGCATAAGAAAGACAAGCTTTCAAGAGATATCCCTCAATCACAGAATAGGTACCAGAGCAGTGGTGAACAGGTCCTGAATCAGCTTCTTGGCATTGATAGAGGTTGTACTCTCTACACATCTCTGAAAAAAGCTCATTCTCCATATTAAGTTTAAATTCAGGGCTAGTTTAGTGCTGACAGACTGCTGTACTAATACCCACAACTTAGACATATGGGCACAGTCCCAAATGTATTAAAGAGGCAACACATTAAAGAAACTGAATATTTCTCATACTTAAGATAGCAAGCATTTAGAGTTGGCCAGAGCTCATTCTGGATAGATGGAGACTAGTAAAGCCTTTGCAGTACAAAGTGTTGCAGCTGCTTGTCTGGGTTGCAGATCGGTGCTTTAAATGGATACCGGAGAACATTTTAGCAGTTGTCAGGGTCAAATGTGCTGTGATCATGTGCCTGTGGTTCACTGCTGGGGTTGTGACACTGGGAGTGCTTGGTAAGTGGCACATTATGCACTCCAGCTAAAGGTGCTTAGAATCTAGCCATCAACTTAAAAGGCTCATAGTAACAGTTCGTAGAAGTGATGAATCAGTCTTCAGATTAGACTGCAGATTAGAAGTGTCTAATCTAAATTTAGAGGTTCATTTGCGATGTTTGCAGTAAAGGGGGACAAGTTTAATGTTAATTAAGTTGCGACAAATCCACTGATTTGATCATATTTATTCAGTGTCCTGATACTTGCGTATGTCCACAGAGAATTGCTGAGTCAGGTTAGGCATTTCATTGAATAATCTGATTTGGAGAGATATCAGAGAATGTTGTCTGTAAACAATATGATCTTATATTCTTACCTGTACATAGAAATGCCTCATATATTTAGCCAGTGAAATTACTATTCAAAGGATATCAATAGACAGAGCAAACAAAATCTAATAACAGTAATAATGGAAATGTTTCACATATGTTACACAGTAAAGAAAGTGAATCACATTTGAATCCATTAATTTACATGGATGCTCTTGAGCCGAAATAGAAAAGCTAAGAGCTTCAGTAAACCCAGTCCAAAGTTATATTTCTCAAAGATACTGAAAAGAAAGCTCCTGAGTCAGAAACTCAGCCTCCTGATTGTGGTATCAGATATTTAGTAGGCATTTTTAGTTAGCTTTATTTATTTTAATTATTTGATTTTATTTTGCAGCATAGTGAAACCACATTAAGGGTACTATGAAAAAGGAGATTGCTTGTCTCAATCAAACTGAGGTTCAGGAAATGTACAAGCTCTTTTGTAGTGCAAAGAATCAGTGAGCTTCCCACTCACTGCAAGCCCACAAACAGTTCTCTTCTCCCATATCCCCAAGCATAACTGTTGCACCAGCATGACAGAGGATTGAGGTTTGAGACCCAAATGAACTGGAGCCACATCCAGGAAGATGGAAACAGAGAAGACTGTATCTTTCCTTCTAAAATTGATTTCAGTTTACCAGTTCATGACATCCCCAATGTATCCATTAAGCGACAAGGAGCAAAAGTGAATCAAAACATTTCTAAATGCTTGGTGCCTTTGTTCACTCAGCTAATGTCAAATCCAACTGAATCTGCTTTTGCTAGAACTATAAAAGGAACTTGGAATCTGATGCAGGAAATGAATCTGGCATCAAGTTCATGTCTAACCCCTCCTTCTCCTGCGGCACAGGAGGCTTCCACAAAGCCTCTCGGTAATAATGACCATGTGACATTCTTAGAGGTTCAGCTCTAATAAAGCACTACAGTGTTCCATGTTAATTATCCAAAACACTAGAACCTTCAATACCGATGCTGTAATGTTTTGGGCTATTGTTATAGAATGCTTGGGGTGGGGGAAGGTTATTTTTAATAAACTATTGATCCAGACCCTTTTGTGACAGAGAATTTGCCTTTTGTTACCTGTAAAGCTTATTATTTCAGCTGCTTATAAAAGGGTTTGGTGTACTTAAAGAACCAGATACTATGGGAGGGAAATCTGTGAACCTTTGGCTGACATTTGTACAAGGCTTTCCCTGGCTTCAGGAGATGTTCCTGAGGATTTGAAAGTAGCAAACAATATGATTCCCATATTACTTTAGACAAGGTAAAACTGAGACAATATGGTTGGGTTAACTTCATTTGTGAAGGAAATCTTGGAAATCATGTGAAACAGGAATGGTGGGACTGGCCCTTGCAAAGCACAGTTCGGCTGTTGGTATGTAGCGTGGATTTAGGAAAGGGGAGGTCATAGGAACAAAAGCTTCCTGTCCGGCTGGCTGATTCAGTAAGAAACTAGTCAGCCATCTTATATAACGCCTTTTGCAAATATACTTGGTGCTGTGCAGAGCTGAAAGCATAGCTTATGTTCATAAAAATTTCTCATCCTGGGGATAATAGTGGTGGACTTGGCAGAATTTTTAACCCCAATCAAGCCACTAAGATCCCCAAACTCTTTCTTTAGTACCAGCTGGGGTAAGAAAAATGCTGTGTGGCTACCTTCGCAGAGAAAGGTCCTCAAAAATCCCATCTGGACCTCTGCATCAGGACTTGCTCCATCAAGGCCCCACATCATAGCTATCCTTCCAGTCAAGGAATATTGGGCAGAGCTCATCTTGTAGCTTATCAATGCCATTCCAGAATCAACTGCTGTTAAGAGATATGAGGGACTCTCTCCCTCTGGTTTTCCATGTGTTTCCTGTCCTACTAGCTCTGCTCGCTGGGTGTAATAGAATCTTTGGGGTCACTGCAATAACTTCATAGCATGTCAGCCTTGGGATATTGCATTGCATTGTGGGGGCATAATGTGAGGTGATGAGTGGTGTCCTGTGGACCCATTTTGAAAGGTGACAAAACTACAGCTCTCTTCCCACCCAACAATGGGCTGATTAAGGGATTTAAAATTTTAGGGACAGGGTTCATACCAGTGGAGCAAGGAGAACCTCTAGATTAGTGAATAACAGCTTGAAAGCATTACTGAACAGAGCCCACATTGTGTGGCTCTCAAGACAGAAATTTAAAATCCAACGTTCAGTGGCAGCCCACAAGATATGCAGTACAGTATACCAGGGGTTCTCAATCTTTTTCTTTCTGAGCCCCCCTGACATATCATAAAAACTCCATGCCCCACCTGTGCCACAATAAATGGTTTTCTGCATATAAAAGCCAGGGACAGCATTAGGGGGTAGCAAGCAGGACAATTGGCAGGGGCCCCACACCGCAGGGCCCCTGCGAAGCTAAGTTGCTCAGGCTACTGCTTCAGCCCCAGGTGGCGGGGCTCAGGGTCCTGGGCTTCATTCCCAGCTTTCTGCCCTGGGCCCCAGCACTGGTCCTGCTTGGTGGACCCCCTCAAACCTGCCTATGGCCCCCCAGGGGGCCCCAGACCCCTGGTTGAGAACCACTGTAGTATACAATGTGGAGACAGACAAAGATTTATGGTTTGCAATCCCCCCATGAAGAATAGATTCTATGATGTTGCTTTCCTGTCTGAGATCTTGGAAGTCTCACATTCCTATCTGTTTCTTGGCCTATCAAGTACAGGGAGTTTCTTCCCAGGGACATCAAACATAAAGCTGCTACAAGATTTGGGCACTTGTCCAGCCTTTCTTCAGAATGCTTCCCTCCCTAATGTACTGATTGTTTAATCAGCCGATAGGAGGTCAGTGGGATACAGCCCCTGTCTGCACAATGTACTTTCTTTTTTTTTTCTTTTCCCCTCTTGACTGAAATTATTTTGCTGGCAAAATCAGTGTCTGTAACTGCTGTGAACTTTTCAACTCCACTCTGAGAGATTGGGCTTGTGTTAAACTCTGTTTATTTTTCAGTGTATGAAAGTGCCTGTCATCAATGGCACTAAATATAAAAAATGTGTTGAACAGTATTAGTACTAAAAAAAAAAAAAACCTTCTCAGAGCTATAAATGAGCTCTCACTTGCAACGCATCTCCAAATGGGCAGAAGCCTGATGAAAGGTCAACTTACCCTGGCTAACTAGTCAACAGACTAGTTGTTTATTGTAAAAGTGGGGTAAGCCACTGATACTTTCAAAACAGCAAGACATCTCTTTAAAATGCAGTATGGACATAGAAGCAGGAACATCTGTATTTGAAATAAAAGTAACTTTTAAACTAACCTCTGACTGAGGAATGAATGAGCTTGTTTAATGAAAAATATTAATAGTGAAACGGAAGATCCCAGGCTGTTCAGAAGAATAAAGCTGATAACCACAAAGAGCTTAGATCCTGAAGTCCTTACTCGGTTGTTAATCAAAGGGATTATTGACTGAGTAAAGATGGCAGGATTTAGCCCCAAGTGAACCATCTGAGTTGTACGGTCTTTGTTTTGAGTTTGTAATGAAGCCCCAAACCAAGAGAGTTTTGCATGTTTTCATCCTTGGTTGTTAATGTTTTGTGCATCTCGGCTCTTGTAATTCTAGAGCAGGGGTCGGCAACGTTCGGCATGCAGCTCGCCAGGGTAAGCACCCTGGCGGGCCGGGCCAGTTTTATTTACCTGCTGACGTGGCAGGTTCGGCCGATCGCGGCCCCCACTGGCCGCAGTTCGCCGTCCCGGGGCAATGGGGGCGGCGAGAAGCGGCGCGGGCGAGCGCTGTGCCGAATGTTGCCGACCCCTGTTCTAGAGTTAACCCCTGCTGGCTGCTCTAATCAAGTAATATTACTGTCAGTTTTCAAAGCACTCTTTCTGACCAGAAAAGCAGATTGCTTGCCATATTATAGAAGGGAATTGAAGAAACAGTAGTAGAAAATACGGAAATGTTTGTAAAATAACAAGTCAGCATAGTCTTAAAAACATACTGGCTATATAGGGAAAGATCATGGAGTATGGCTAGAACATAGAACAGAGGGTGATAGACAACCCAAATGCTAAAGCTTTTGAGGTTTTATTTTGCATGATTAGTTGAAGCTTATCCAAACAATCTACATTTCTTGTGTCTGCTAAACTGAAAGAGAAACATTGCAAAAACAATTTGGTTTGTATTTTGGGTGAAGGTTGTGCGTGTATGGAGTAGGGATGTTTCTATTATTATCTGAACCATTTCACCCAGGCCTAATGGTACCTTGTTTGATAGAGATATTGGATTAGATAGGCGAGTTTTGGTGCTGCTAAAAATAATGGATCTGATTTGCCACTGTCTTGCATCTTTGGGGAGTGATTGAGCACCTGTTTACAATGGTGTATATAACACCACTGTAGTCAACGGTAAAAATCTGTGTAAATGAGATTACAATAAAGCTCATGTGCAAAAATGGCACCAAATCAGAACTCTGTGTTCACGAACAGCAGTGGTAATATATTACACTTATTCTGTACCCTCTTTACACAGGTATACAAGACATACCGTATGTAATCAATCAATCTTTTCCAATGTACTTCTTTTCAGTGCAATAGCCTCAATCTTGAGAGCCTGGCTTGACCAATGCTCTGAAGACTTCCGAGAGCCACCCAATTACCCTTGTTTGCAGAAATTGCTGGATTACCTTAAACGGATCATGCCAGGCTCTGACCCGGAGAGAAGGGCACAAAACCTCTTGGAGCAGCTTCAGAAGCAAGAAGTGAAAAATGAGAGTAAGTTACATTTTTGCACGGCTATTACTGCCTAATCTCCCAGACTATCCCGAAGAACCTGAATTTTCAGGGTAAATTTTACGGGGTGTATTATTTGGATCCCATTTACAGTGATATAGATCAAGAGTGACTCCACTGAAGTCAGTGGGGTTACAATGGATGTAGAATCAGGCCCTCTGGACTTTTGCTTAGCTGTTTGCTTATTGAATCCCACAGAGATTGTAGCTACCATAGGGATGAAATACAAACATGAAGTGTGGAATAATATATCTAATAATTCTGATCGAAATTTGGGGAACTCCAGCGTTTCTAAGAACTCTGCCAGTGCACAGAAGTTGCTGCAACCGCGATATAGTTAATTGCAATTGCATTCTCTGTCTTCAGAGTAAAACCACAGCTGCTCTGTAATTAGTTTTCTCATTAAATTAATTAATTAATTAAAAATCCCATCAAATGTTACTCTGCTGTGACCAAATGCACATTCAGTCACAATCCTATTTGTCATGAAAGCTTCTCTTCCCAGTTACCACCATGTCAAAGGAAATGCCTGTGGCTGTTTTTTCCTATTTGAGTGACAAGCTGCTGACATCCAAGGACAGAGGAAAATTTTACTTTACCAGGTCAAAGATCCACTGAAACAATAGTGAGCTGTAGTAACACACAAATGCTATGTAGTGTCAAACTTGGCACATAGTCCGTACCCGAGCTAGAAAGTTTCCTGTGACATAATTAGCATAGCTAGAAAGTTACCGGAATTTGTGCAATGTGAGAACCAGATTCAATGTCCATCTTTGACAGATGAATGAAAGGAAATGATACATGGAATAAGAAGGAAGAAGGCAAACAACAAAAAAGTAACATTTCATCTCAGAAACATTACCTGCCGGATGTTCCAGAAATGAGGAATTATTGCATAATCAGACACAATGCCAAATGAATTTATGCATTTAAATCTGTATAAAAAGGTCTATTGCATAAAATCCAAATGTTTTCCTCATCAGAAAAAAGCAAGTCTACAGTGTTGCTAATATGTGTCTAATGATGGTCTTTCCTGGATTTGGTTCTAGCAGGCTAAACAATGAAAGTCCAAGGGCTCTATTTTTTAGATCCAATTGTTGTCCAAAAGGAGCAGAAGTTCCCAGGCACTCAGCTGCTGCACTAATTTCCTGAAGTAACACTTGAAAAGGTTCCTACTTGAGTCACAGGCACTTCACTTGAATGAGAATAAAATTACTTGAATGCTGCAAGAATAAAGGCAGTTAATAAAAATTAACAAGTTATTTTGAGGGTCTGATGAGAGCTGCTTTATAGCGGTGACTCATTTTATTTCATGTCCGTTCTATGTCTGCTCACCTTATACAAAACTGAAACAATCATTTGTTTCAAAGTTCAGATTTGAATACACGATAATAATCATTGTTATAATTTAATGCTATCTAATACTATACATTGACATGAACTTTACAAATATAGACCCGGATCTGACAATCTGATTGATATGGGGCACTGCACAGGTCCACCCTTTGTGGATTAGACTGCCAGATTGTGGCCATAGAGACTACATGTTCTCTGCCCCAAAGAGCTTGCATCTTAAAAATACACAACCAGGCAAGCACAGGACAGCAGTTCAGGAGCAGGAGTGTATGGAGATTACTAGTGATGTCAGGAAGAGAATAGCAGGTTTGAGAGATGGGTGTTAAAGAAGGATTTGAAGGAGGAAAGTGTTCTTCGCATATGGGGACTGGAAGACTGCTTCAGCTGTAGGGACAATGTGACAGAAGGTGTGAAAATGAGAGTGGGAAAAGAAGATAAAGGGGTCTGTAAAGGAAAAGACTTGGGAGGGGCAGGAAGGTGTGTAAAGAAAATGAGAACAGAGTTGAAGACAAGATTGTTTAAGATCTTTTGGGTGTCATGGAGTTGAATTTGATAATCTAGGATGCAAAAAGGCAGTGGGGGGATTCCAGCAAGGGGCAGTGTGCTCAAAAAAAGAGGAAAGAGGTGATTTTCATAAACCGTTGTTATGAAAATTAGGGCTGTCAATTAATTGCAGTTAACTCACACGATTGACTTAAAAAAATTAATCGCAATTAAAAAAATTAATTGCGATTTATCACAGTTTTAATTGCACTATTAAACAATAGAATATCAATTAAATATTTTTGAATGTTTTTCCACATATTCAAATGTATTGATTTCAATTACAACATAGTATACAAAGTAGACAATGCTCACTTTATTTTTTAATACAGATATTTGCACTGTAAAAATGGCAAACAAAAGTAACAGTATTTTTCAGTTCACCTCATCAAGTACTGTAGTGCCATCTCTTTATCATGAAAGATCTACTTATAAATGTAGATTTTTTTTGTTACATAAGTGCACTCAAAAACAAAACAATGTAAAACTGTAGAGCCTACAAATCCACTCAGTCCTACTTCTTGTGCAGCTAATCGCTAAGACAAACAAGTTTGTTTACATTTACAGGCGTTAATGCTGCCCGCTTCTTATTTACAATGTCACCTGAAAGTGAGAACAGGCGTTCGCATGGCACTTTTGTAGCTGTCATTGCAAGGTCTTTACATGCCAGATATGCTAAACATTCGTATGCTTCTTCATGTTTCGTCCACCATTCCAGAGGACATGCATCCATGCTGATGATGCTCATTAAAAAAAAATGCATTAATTAAATTTGACTCTGATCTCCTTGCGGGAGAATTGTATGTCTCCTACTCTGTGTTTTACCTGCATTCTGCCATATATTTCGTATTATAGCAGTCTCGGTCATCATGATGACCCAGCACATGTTCGTTTTAAGAACACTTTCACTGCAGATTTGACAAAACGCAAAGAAGGTACCAATGTAAGATTTCTAAAGATAGCTACAGTACTCGATCCAAGGTTTAAGAATCTGAAGTACCTTCCAAAATCTGAGAGGGACAAGGTGTAGAGCATGTTTTCAGAAGTCTTAAAAGAGCAACATTCTGATGCAGAAACTACAGAACCCGAACCACCAAAAAAGAAAATCAACCTTCTGCTGGTGGCATCTGACTCAGATGATGAAAGTGAACATGCGTCAGTCCGCACTGCTTTGGATCATTGTTGAGCAGAACCTGTCATCAGTATGGATGCATGTCCTCTGGAATGGTGGCTGAAGCATGAAGGGACATATGAATCTTTAGTGCATCTGGCATGTAAGTCTCTTGCGATGCCAGCTACAGCAGTGCCATGTGAACGCTTGTTCTCACTTTCAGGTGACACTGTATATAAGAGGTGGGCAGCATTATCTCCTGCAAATGTAACCAAACTTGTTTGTCTGAGCGATTGGCTGAAAAGAAGTAGGACTGAGTGGACTTGTAGGCTCTAAAGTTTTACATTGTTTTATTTTTGAATGCAGTTGTTTTTTGTACATAATTCTACATTTATAAGTTCAATTTTTATGATAAAGAGATTGCACTACTGTACTTGTTAGGTGAATTGAAAGATACTATTTTTTTTGGTTTTATAGTGCAAATATTTGTAATAAAAAATAAACATAAAGTGAGCACTGTACACTTTGTATTCTGTGTTGTAAGTGAAAGCAATATATTTGAAAATGTTGAAAACATCCAAAACTATTTAAATGGTATTCGATTATTGTTTAACAGTGCGACTAATCGCAATACATTTTTTTAATCACTTGACAACCCTAATGAAAATCTATTTCCATGTGTTTATTTTTATAAAATATCTGCAGATAAGGCTGCAGAAGACATTTCCACAAACCTCTTTTAGCTCTTTGAATAAATTGGTATATCTGGATTCCTGTCCTTGCCTTCCAATAGTTCTAATTTGTTACAGTAGAGTCTTGCACTAATGACTGGGAGACCCAATGTGAACTACTAGAGTTTGCAAGGTAGTAAACAAAGAGAAGACAAACATTTTTGGGAAAAAGGAAGATCCATCACATAATTTCCTTTGTTATTTTGACATTTGCTTAGTTGTAATTTGATATGAAATACTTCAGAGATACTCTGAAATGTATTGTATATTTTGTCAAGCCTTAATAATCGAGACCTCATTACAACAGCTTTGCTGTTAAATCTTTGTTGAGAGATGGGAGAGTCCACCAATTTTTTTATTTTTTTTTTTTTTGGACTGGATCTCCTCTTCCTGCAGTAAAATCCATGGGATGGGGATTTAGGGAGAATGAAGTATCTTCATCGATCCTTTAGGTGAGATCCTCCCTAATCTTTGAGTGGTGGGGAAAGTTTTCCCTGATGGACTAAACCATGGTTTCCCCCCCAAACCTGGAGGGTCCTCTAGGATCTTTGTGCATCTTGGGGGAGCCACAGGCTGTCAGAGCCATGTGCCTCTGCACCAGCTCTATTTCCCCACTCCCAAGTAATGCTGCTCCCGTGGAGTCTGTAAAGGAGTATCTTGCCATGGAGACTCAGCATCAACTTTGCAGAGCAGGAAGAACCATATTGGGTTACTCTCTCTTCTCCCCAGCTCGAGCCACACCAGGACTTCTATAGGACCCCAGGCAGGAGAGTATACTACCAAGGAAATGTCTAACACCCCCCCCCCCCTTCCATACAGGAGAGTCTAAATCTGAATGCAAAGGGTCCCCTATGCACTGAATGTGGGACACTATCTGGCCCTTTGATAGTTCAATTTTTTTTAGGTTATAAAGCATATTGACTATCAAAGGGTGGATTAATGAGGTTCTGCTATAGGAGGGAGAAATTTTTATACCTGCAAGTCTTGTCTGTGTTGGTTGTAAATTCTTCAGAGGAAGGACTCTATTCCATTATGTGTCTCACTACAATGCCTAGCATGAGAGAGCCCTGACATCAGTTAGGATCTGTAGGCTCCACTATAATACAGATAAATAATGGTAATAATAAACAATGGCTTTAATTAACTGTTTAGCATGTGTATGTTACCAAGTAATATTATATTTTCCATGCTGGACAGATGGGTTCCATAACACCTTCAGTTTCAGCCTTGATGAGGAAGAGGAAATGGAGACTGGTGGGCCAGAAGAGTTCTCTTTTTTCCCAGAAGACCTTGTGGCAGAGCAATTAACATACATGGATGCAGTAAGTACTGTGTACATTTAGGGGGGAAAGCTACTGGGGAAAATGCTAGGGTACTTCGTGTTGTTATTTTAATCTTTCTTTTAACTCATGTTAACCAATACAAATGTAGTGTTCCAAAAAGCTGCTAGCCTTATCAGGGCAGCAACACAGAACTCTTTTAGGTTACCTGATCCTATTTCAGCCAGTTGGATTGTTTCATTCAGCCAAGGGTTTTTAAAATTGTGTGTGTGTGTGTCAATATATATTGCTAGTTCATGGCCTTTTTGCAAAGATCAAGGATAGCATAGTATATGTTTAATATCTGATACCGGTTGTGACTATATCTCACTCTTACATAGACATCTATAATTACTATGCTCATACTAGTCTGTTCTTGTGGATAGTATTGGTATCTTTTGATATGTAGATAAAGGTGTGTGTGTACATAAATAGATATACTCATACTGTATATGTGATATGTGTGTACACAAGACACGCTTTCTCCCCTCACCTCCCCCGCCCGTTAGCTTTTTGCCAGCCAGGGTGGAAAACATTTAACCCCTATCCCAAACACACACACACACAGTCATTCAGTGAACCAAAGAAAAGAAGGCTGGTCAATCAGTGTGGGGGTGGGAGGGAACCCAGCTGAATGTGACAGTGGTACAGCACCCCCTGGAAGACGGCATCCAGAGCGACTGCCCGGCTTCTCCTCCCCAAGAATCAGCCCTGTGCAGCCGTCCATTAGCTCAAACAAGCTAAATGTTCTAAGTACTTTTTAGCTGACCATTATGCATTTCCTTTTTGTCCTCAAGTATATATGGAGCAGAGTAAATATTCATATCAGAGAAAATGAGCATTTATCTGTTAATATACTCTCAGTTTTAGATCCAGCATACTGTAAAAAGATGTATTTCTACATATTAACAATAGGAATCTCAGAGAGCCCTGTCGATTTACAAACCCCTTTCTTGTTCTAGAAGCTCTTTAAGAAAGTGGTGCCCCACCATTGCTTGGGGTGCATCTGGTCTCGGAGGGATAAGAAAGAAAACAAACACTTGGCACCCACCATCAGAGCCACCATCTCTCAGTTCAACACAGTTACCAAATGTGTCGTCAGCACCATCCTGAAGGGCAAGGACCTCAAAACACAGCAGAGAGCCAAGATCATTGAGAAATGGATTCATATTGCACATGTAAAGCATTCGTTCTGTCCTGTTTCAATTAATGGTGATTTGGGAGGTGGGGGGGTCATGTGCTTTGTCCACAGGTTATTTTTCACACTGACTCCCTTGGTGGCCTTGAGCAAGATCCTGCATTTCCCCATCCTGAAAATGGGGTTGTTAATGCTGCCTTATCACAGCGTTGCGAGTGTTAATGAGTGGATGATACATGTGCTTCGAAGGTAGGAAGTGCTGTGTCAGTGCTATTATTATGGTGAGAGAGGTTTGCAAAGTCAAACAATTCATCTTCCCTAGGAAAGAAAAATGACTAATCTTCTTGAAGGAAGTGGAATTCTGTCGAAGTCCTCTTAAAGTTAGATGCATTAGGCCATATTTCCCAAGGAAAGTGTAACAGGAATGTAATAAGGTCATTGATGGTGCCCACAAAACCTCACATAGACTGGGTGGTTGCATCTACAGCCCATTTGCTCACTCAGGTATGTGTTTTGCTTACACACAGTCAAATGTTAATGAGTGCAGAGGATGCATGCATCATTTTTGTGTGTCCCCCTGTTGCATCCTTATTTGAAAGTTTGTCCCATCTGTTGTTTTGAGAGGGGAGTTCTCCAGTATCCTCTAATTTTTCTGCCCTTTTACTCCTCTTCACACCTTTTATAAAAGGCCTCCACACTGCTGATAGCCTGCACCATAATTTAGGGCAGGCAGGGTCTGGATGAAGCTCCCTCTAGAGCCTCGATCAGTCAGAGGGGTCAATGGAGAGTGATAGGTGTTCTCCCTTTGACGGACTCAGTGCAATGATTCTGCAGCATTCTTTCTTAGTCCTTGGTGCCATGAGGGTGCAGAGTAGGGGTGAGAAACCGACCTTGATTCCAAGCGAGGACCTTTCCACATGGTAGCACTCTGTGTTATTAATAGACTAGTGGACTCCCAAGGCCTAAATTTATTAATACTCATTTATCAGCTATCCAGGAATGATTGCATCCCTCTTGATGCTTCATGACTTCTGAGTAAACTGTGTGAGATGATTCAGGGACAATCTTTAAATATCATAAGAACATAAGAATGGCCATGCTGGATCAGAACAATGGTCTGTCTAGCCCAGTATCCTGTCTCTGACAATGGCCAGTACCAGAACTTCAAAACAGGGCAGTTGGAGTCATCCAACCCTGTCTTCTCATCCCAGCTTCTGGCAGTCAGAGGTTTAGGGTTGCCCTGAACATGGGGTTGCATCCCTGACCATCTTGGCTAATAGCCATTGATGGACCTATTTTCCATGAATTTATCCAGTTCTTTTTTCAACCCACTTATAGTTTTCAGTATCACAACATCCCATGGCAATGAGTTCCACAGGTTAACTGTGTGTTATGTGGGAAAAGTACTTTTGCTTGTTTGTTTTAAACCTGCTGGCTGTTAATTTCATCAGGTAACCCCTGTTTTTTGTATTGTGTGAAAGGGCAAATAACAATTCTCTATTCACTTTTTCTATACCATTCATCATTTTATAGACACCCCCCCTACCCCCGTCTCACTTCTCTAATCTGAACAGCACTAATCTTTTTAGTCTCTCCTTGTATGGAAGCCATTGCTTGCACTTCTCTGAACCTTTTCTAGTTCTACTGTATCCTTTTATGAGATGTGGCTAACAGAACTGGACACAACATTCAAGGGGTAGGCAAAGAAATATGAGTAAAACAGTAAAAGGTGCTTCCTGTGCCCTTTGCTTTAATCCCAGTTTGTGTTTCTCCTGTTCCAAATGGGAAACTGGGTTTCTGAGCAAATGGAAACTATTTTGAAGGAATCGAATGCAAGTGAGATTCTATGTATCGGCTACCAGAAAAACAAAATCCCTTAGAAATAATTCGTCTTCGTCTTCAACAGGTAATTGTAATTTCTTTCCTTCTCCATTTATAAATCCCATAAAACTAGAATTTAAAACACGAGATCACTAAACTAGATATTTTCTTACTTAAACACAACTTATTTCAAAGTAAAGTAAATGGTAAGATTTAGATAAATGATCAGACACAAAATTTATAATAATAATAGTAAAAGTATTTTGGGGAAAATGCAGAAAAATTAAGTTTTTGCTCATAGTATTGTTGTTTTGAATAACCCTTGACACTGCAATATATTTGCTTATGGAATCATTTACTTTGTCCATTGGGCATGGTCCCTAGTTTGTAGTTACAGATTTACTCAAAAGAACAGAAGAAATGTTAGGAAAGGCCGTCTGGTTCAAGATGTCTGCCCTTTCTTTGCTTCACCTTAATCCTATTCCCTGCTTTTTCTCCATACCCCAGGTATCTCTAGAACTCCTTTTTACTCTTTGCTTCAGTTGCTTTCCCTAGTAATTGATTCCATATGTTTCTCACTTGTTTGCATGATATCATTTTGTCTGAGTTCCTTCAGCAACCCTGGCTTCCTAATGTTTTAGATTCTATCTTCTATTTGTTGGATGCTTCATGAACTGTGCTCATGAGGGCTGGGCTGCTGGCACTGAGATAGTTTTGTTTTAATGCTTCAGTGTTCCTTTAAAAATAAATCTAACGCACATTAAAGAGATACAAAATAAGCAATACTTAAAAAATCAGGACAAATATTGAGTTTTTCAGTCTTGATTTGTTTTTATGCCTCTAGAAGCAAAATTGTTAGTATTGGCACCTAGACAGGTGGGAATGGATGGCTCAGGGAACTCTGCTGGCTGACTCTAGGCATGTTGCTTCAACTTTCTATCCCTCCGTTTCCCCACCTGTAAAATGGGGCTAATGATCCCTCCTTTGTAAAGCACTTTGAGCTTGACTGATGAAAAGGGCACATTAAGGACTAGGTATTATTATGGGAAGTAGAGTCTTTCACCTCTACATTGGCAGTTCTAATTCAGCCTAAATCAGTAGGTGACCAACTTCTGTTATCATCTGATGTTTCTTTGAAGGCCAGTGTGAAATGGCTTAGATGGTGTCAGTCTTGTTTTCTGGTACACAGGTGTCAATCACAAAAACCATCATCCAAGGTATTAATGGATACCCTTGTTTGGAAGTTTAAGAGGCGAAGATTGAATGGAGATTAAACTACCTTCTCATTCCTAGGGGTGGTCCCTCAAGGACAGGGGATGCCTATTGAGAGGGTAGCGGGAGTGGCAGGGGAAGTCTGGACTGTCACTGCCCACGTAGTATCTGATCTTTGACCTTCAGCTTCCAGGACTGTCAATCTAGCATCTTTCAGCAGTCCTAAATTCACACACAAAATTAAATACTGCAGCCCTAGTTGAACCCATGAAGAATGCATGTGCACACTCAGTCAAATAATTGCATGGGCAGAATAGCTAGCTACACATATAGTTCCATACTTCCAAATGGAATTGCTTATGTTGCATGCACAAATGAATGTTTTGCCTGTGCTTGAGAATCTGCCCATTAAACTGAAATTAGTCACTAAAAAAATGACTGTAACAGGGCCAGCTCCAGGCACCAGCGAAGGAAGCAGGTGCTTGGGGCGGCCAATGGAAAGGGGCGGCACGTCCGGGAATTCGGTGGCGGGTCCCTTAGTCCCTCTCCTCCTCTTTGAGCTGCCGCCGAAGAGGAAGAGAGGGAGCGAGGGACCCACTGCCGAAGAATGAAGCGGCGCGATTGAGCTGCCGCCGAAGTGCCGCCAATTGGCTTTATCTTTTTTTTTTCCCCGCTTCGCCGGTTGGGGAGGCGAAAAAGCTGGAGCTGGGCCTGCTCTGTAAATAAGGCAGTGTGGGGTTCCATGCTTATTGTCTGTCAATGATCTTCAGAGCCAATTTGATATGTTTAAAAGTCAAGATATGTTTTTCTAACTGCCAGCCCTTCAGACTCCACCTTGGATCTAAAATTACTGAGCAAGAACGGCCAATTTTCTACATTAAATATTTTCTTTAAAAATAAAAAAGGAATCACTAATTGCCTATTAAAATTCCTTTTTAAAATCAAGGTTATTTTTGAGTATTTCAGGTACAGGAAAGCTTCTGATTGTTTTATGTATGTGTCACTTAAAAAGAGGCAAAGCAAAAAAAACCCTGAAGCAGAAAAATGTTGGCTAAAGTTTAGCCTGTAGTGAATAAAATGAACATCTGAAAACATGGATATATAATGGGAGTCCTGATGTTTTTCTTAAATCCAGTGGAAGCTGTAAAGTAAAGATGGGCCCACACTGGCACCTACTTTCCCAACCTCTTTCATGTTTGGGGAGCAGAGTGTTTCAGGATCAGATTTCTGGATCCAAACCATCCCCTATGGTTTGGATTCTGAGCTGAGCCCAAACCAAGAAGAAGCCTGTTTTCTACTGTTGCCAAAGATCTTGTTAGAAAGCTGTTTTGTGAGATTTTGGCACAAGGTGCCAGAAATCTTACAAGAATAGCTTTCGAGCTTTTGGTATCATCAGGTCTGACCCTGAACTTTTGAATAATGCCTTTGGCCCCAACTACAGTCTTTTGATACCAACCTTAGTACAAACCTAGCCCAAATGCCATCACCGTATGCTCTGCTACTCTCTAATATTAACATTATAAGATAAATTCTTAAACAGCATCTAATGTTGTGCATAGCTCATGCTCATAAACATGTGAGTAACGTTAGAGGCTGCATTTAAAAATGTGACTTTTAATGTTAATATTAGAGACTAGCAGAGCAGGTGGTATTTGCATGTGCATGCATGAACTGCTGGGCTGTGGACACACTTTCATGAGTTCTTCGGAGAGCGGGTTAGTCACAGGATGCTTGTTCTTTTTCCACCTCCTCCTTCCTTCCATATAAGCCTCTGTTATAATTGCCACAAAGATGTTGTGTGATTACAAATGGGAGGGAGATGTCTTTGAGCCAGTCTCTCTATTCAGATGTGCTCCCTCCATGGAGAGGTTTGAGGGCTCTTACCTTAAACAACGTACATGCCTGAATATGTTGATCTTTTGTGTGTATTTTTAAATTGTCATTTAGTTTGGCAAGGTTCATCATTTTAAATTCAACTTGCAAATAGGCAGGCCCCAACTTTCCCCAGCAGGGGGAGAAAGTAATTATAAAGTGCTTGTTAATAGGATAAAGTTTGTTTTCTTTAGCTTGACTTCAGAGACCCACCTCCACTAGTATTTTTACTAGGAGAGCTGGAAGCTATACAAAAAAATGAAAGTGAAGAAAACAAGGATTAAGTGCCAAAACCTATAAAGGTTTTGGTAGGTGGGGAGGGAGAGGGGAGCCATTTTTGATGCCCTATATTTGTACAGCTGCCTATTGAGCAGTAAGAATTCACCACAGCTGTGAGATTAGAAAAACAGGAAATCGCCAGCTCACTTGTAATATTGATCTTTAACTCTCCTTTATTTTTTATTCCCTCCCTTTACAGGAATGTAGGATCCTGAAGAATTTTTCCTCCTTGAGGGCCATTGTTTCAGCACTACAGTCCAACTCCATCTACCGGTTAAAGAAGACCTGGGCGTCTGTTCCAAAGTAATCCTCCCACTCTCCTTTTAGCCCCTTTCCTCTGACTGGCCCACAACAAAAACAAAGTACGGTTATGCTTAGGGCAGGTCTATAGTACAAATTTTTGCTGATGCAAATAATAAGACCGCCACAATTAGTATATTGTTTGTGAGTGTGCATACTTGGTTTCTTGCATTGGCAGTGCGCATGCTCACCACGAGTGCTTGGGTTGATGCATGGTGATGTGCACCATGGGTAGGTAGCCTAGAGTGCAACCCCCCCACCATCCAATCCATTGTCTTTTGGGAAGTTTTAGCAAAGCATGGTGGGGCAGATGTGAGTCACACAAGGGTGACTGGGAGCAAGGGGTCAATTTCCCAGCATGCAACTGTTTCCATTCCATAATGTTATCTAAATCTCATACTTTTCATGCCTTTTTTAAAAATCCCACAAACCCATGCAGCCCTCCTCACTGTCCGCCATCTCTGACAGAAGCATGGAGCCTGCACAGCTCTGCACTACTGTCATAAGCATCGCAAGCACAGAACGCACAATCCTGTGGTATTTGCAGAGCCGTAAGAAAAAAACTAATCTGCATGGAACATGAGGATTTCTTGGCAGACAGATTGCTGTGGGACATAGCGAGAACCAAATCAAGGTGATTGGTGGCATTCACTGGGTAGCTGTCGATGCTGGAGCACTGCTTCTGGGCCCAAGAAACAAGCACTGACTGGTAGGATTCCATCATAACACAGGCTTGGGATGATGAGCAGCGGCTGCAGAACTTTCAGATACTCAAGGCCACATTCCTGGATCTGTGTGCCAAGCTCACCTCAACCCTCCAGTGCAAGGTTGCCAAGATGAGAGCTGCACTGACAGTGGAGAAGCAAGTAGCAATCGCACTGTGGAAACTTGCAATGCTGGATTGCTACCGGTCAGTGGGCAACCATTTTGGAGTTGGAAAATCCACTGTGGGGGCTGCTGTGTGTGCAGGGCTGTTATGACTGTGACTGTCAGCAACATGCAGGACATACTGGATGGATTTGCAGCAATGGGATTCCCAGGCTGCAGTGGAGCAATGGATGGCACGCATATCCCTGTTTGGCACCATACAACCCTACCACAGAGAACATCAACAGAAAGGGTTACTTTTCATGGTTATGCAATCTTGCAAAATGCTGAGCCAGCAGCAATAGGAGTTGAGGAGGCTCAACACCTCAGTGGATGGGTCTCTTTGCTGACCCACCTTTTACATGTTTGATTGTTGTCTAGTCCTTCATCACTGTGGAAAACTGCTTAATAATGATGTAGGCTTGATTTAGGGTGCTTTGTAATCAATAATTGACTTAATTCCTCTTCTGCCTAGGGACAGGATGCTGATGTTCGAAGAGCTGTCCGATATCTTCTCAGACCATGACAATTATCTGACAAGTAGAGAGCTGCTAATGAAGGTGAGAATGAGGCTGAGAGCAAGAGTTATGATCTGTGTCAGTGCTGAACCCTGTCGCCTATCCAGTCGCCCAAACCCACGCCCCCGGGCTCCATTGTAGGGAGCCTTACAGAGCACAGTTCTGTGGCATGCAAGGAGTGTGCATGCCTGCTTCCTGTGTGACCTTTCTGCCCCCTGGCACAGCAAAATTGCATTGGTTCCACTGGCACTGATGCCATGCACAACTGGAAGGCTGGGATGGATTATGGGATTTGCCTACTGGTGAACAGGTGCTGCGGAAGTGTTGAGATATCTGTTGTCTCACTGAGGAGCGCAGCTCAAAGAAGTTGCAAAATAGCACAACGGCAAAGGATGCAGAAGTACTTCCCAGTAATACAGCTGTTCTAGATAGCCTTTCAGTTAGTCATAAGTTCATCTAGAAAGGTTCGGTACTGATGAGCATAAAAAAATACAGAGACCAGATTCTCAGCAGCTGTAATTTGTCATAGCTCCTTTGACTGCAGTGGGAGTTATGCCAGTTTACTCCAGCTGAGGATTTCATCCAAGATGTTTGTCCAAACTATCCCCACCTTCTTGGAACTACACAACAGGGCTGGGAATCTGGAAGGAGCAGGCTTCCTGCTGTGTGTGTGGCCAGAAATGCCACAAAAAGTCTATGTTGCAGTAGTATGCGAATTCTGCTATCAGACCGGGGTGAACCCCAAAAGTTCCGAGGCCACTGAAAATGAGAAATACTGGTAGTGAAGCATGTTGGTATGAACCTTTTAGAAACTAAGGGAAGGTTCAATTAGATTTCTCTGAGCTCTGTCTAATTCAGTCTGTTTCTATCTGGTCTATATCTAGTCTGTCTAGAATTTATAATTCACCTCAGCATTATAATGTCCAGCACTGAATTTTGGGCAAAGGCTCAGTGATGGTGGGTGATTTTATTCAAACTTGGTGGGCAGTAGCTACTTATGAGCCATTTATCAAAATGTTTTACAGCAGGTGAAGTAGTAATAAATATTGAGAGGAGTCCTTATCTATCCAGACCAGTTCAATTAACTAAATGTTAAACATTCCCGAGAACAGACCTATTGGCTCCTGCCAGAACTTATTCTGCAAACCATTCTGAAGGCAATGAAATGAGCTTATGATGATCTCGCCCAGCTGTTTTATTTAACTTTGTTCAACTTGTGACAACCCGAAGACTAGCTTCAGATGAAGCCTGGAAGTCTCTCTTTCCTAATTGTGAGGATTGCCACATCCTTGAATAGTCTCCCCAAGGAAGTTGTAGTAGACCTATCACTTGAGACATCTAAAGCTGGAGTGGACCAAAACAATTGAATATAGTTTTGACAGGGCAGCATCTCGCTCCTGTCTCTTTTCTAAATACAAACTGCTTGGAGACCACCTTCTGTTCAAACACTTTGTGCAATTTATTTAGTGTTCTCCCCATCACTGTTACAAACCTGTGCAGCATTGTGTTTACAAGTATACTGTCCTTAGTTCACTCAGCCAAGGAACGTGGAGTCAGAAAAGATTTTCTACCAAGAGATCTCTCCTGGCTCTGCCTTACAAAAGCCTGCCAGTCTCTCTCTGCTCCCCTCAGCATTTCCTTCCTGTGTCTTTTCTATTTTCTAATCTAATGAGCTCATTAGCATTTTGGGCTCTCCTCAGCCCATCCCAGCCTATCAATTAGGCACAGCTTTACCCCTCAGGTTTATTCTGGGGTGCTATAATTGGTGGTCAGTGATCAGAGTGCTAGTACAGCTGCTGTTGCCCAGCACTCTGTCACAGTACTGTATGGAATAAGCCAGAAGTGGCTTGGTGGGTGAACCAAGAGGTCTTTCCATCTCTAAAATCTAGAGTACTACAAGCCTTCTGCACCATGTGCATGAGTAATTCTTCTGTGGTTTGGAACTTATTTAAATCAGCTTCTGTACCAAATGACTAGAGGATAGCTAATGTGACACCAATTTTTAAAAAGGGCTCCAGAGATGATCCCAGCAATTACAGGCCAATAAGCGTGACTTCAGTACCAGGCAAATTGATTGAAAATATAGTAAAGAACAGAATTATCAGACACATAGATTAACATAATTTGTTAGGGAAGAATCAACATGGTTTTTGTAAAGGGAAATCATGCCTCACCAATCTACTAGAATTCTTTGAGGGGGTCAACAAGCATGTGGACAAGGGGGATTCAGTGGATATAGTATACTTAGATTTTCAGAAAGCCGTTGACAAGGTCCCTCACTCAAGGCTCTTAAGCAAAATAAGCTGTCATAGGATAAGAGGGAAGGTCCTCTCATGGATTGGTAACTAGTTAGAAGATAGGAAACAAAGGATAGGAATAAATGGTCAGTTTTCAGAATGGAGAGAGGTAAATAGTGGTGTTCCCCAGGGTTCTGTTCTGGGACCAGTCCTATTCAACATATTCATAAATGATCTAGAAAAAGGGGTAAACAGAAAGTGATAAAATTTGCAGATGATACAAAACTACTCAAGATAGTTACGTCCAAAGCAGACTGTGAAGAGCTACAAATGGATCTCACAAAACTGGGTGACTAGGCAACAAAATGGCAGATGAAATTCAGTATTGATCAAGGCAAAGTAATGCACATTGGAAAACATAACCACAACAAAAATGATGGGGATCTAAATTAGCTGTTACCACCAAGGAGAGAGATCTTGGCGTCATTGTGGATAGTTCTCTGAAAACATCCACTCAATGTCCAGCAGCAGTCAAAAAAGCTAACAGAATGTTGGAAATCATTAAGAAAGGGATAGATAATAAGGCAGAAAATATCATATCGCCTCTATATAAATCCATGGTATGCCCATATCTTGACTACTGTGTGCAGATGTGGTTGCCCCATCTCAAAAAAGATATACTGTATTGGAATTGGAAAAGGTTCAGAAAAGGGCAACAAAAATGATTAGGAGTATGGAACACCTTCCATATGAGAAGGGATTAATAAGATTCGGACTTTTCAGTTTGGAAAAGAGATGACTAAGGGGGGATATGATAAAGGTCTATAAAATCATGACTGCTATAGAGAAAGTAAATAAGGAAGTGTTATTTTCTCCTCCTCATAACACAAGTTCTAGAGGTCACCAAATGAAATTAATAGGCAGCAGGTTTAAAACAAACAAAAGGAAGTATTTCTTCACACAACGTACAGTCAACCTGTGGAACTCTTTGCCAGAGGATGTTGTGAAGGCCAAGAATATAGCGGAGTTCAAAAAAGAACTAGATAAATTCATGGAGGATAGGTCCATCAATGGCTATTAGCCAGGATGGATATGGTGTCCCTAGCCTCTGTTTGCCAGAAGCTGGGAATGGACGACAGTGGATGGATCACTTGATGATTACCTGTTCTGTTCATTCCCTCTGGGGCACCGGGCATTGTCGGAAGTCAGGATACTGGGCTAGATGGCCTCTGGTCTGACCCAATATAGCCATTCTTATGGTCTTATGGGAGTCCAGGCTTCTAGGTTCCATTTCTGTCTCTGCAACTTACTGTTATATGACCCTGGGCAAGTCACTTAAACTCCTTGTTTTCCCCAACTATAAAATAGGTGTTGTATTACTCACCTATCTGATAGGAATGTTGGGAGTCTTGATTAATTCACGTTTATAAAGTGTCTGGAGAGCCTACAAAAGGAGCTTTACAAATGCAAATTATTATTTATTATTGTTTTGGGACTCACTAGAAAAAGGGGGTCATAATCTCAGAAATAAATTAACGTCACAAGGCAAAGGCTACAGAACTGTTATGAAATATGGCTCCCATTCATATAGTTATTGGAAAACCTAAATCCCTCAGCCTCGAATTGTACAAATCTAAAATAAACACTTTTATTTCCTGAATGTCTCTGTATTACTCGGAAAATCATAGAGGTTAGTCATCATATCATAGAGTCACTGTATAAAAAAAGAAAAACACCACCGTGTAGGGGAGATGTTTACTTGTAAAATTGCTGATTGCGAAATAAGTTAACCGTCTAAGGACAAAAGGCCCAGAAGCTGCGTTCGGATGAGAATCCAAACGTATGGCGCATATTCAAGCTTCTTGAATTTAAAAATCTCAGTTGATTTGTGGTTCTTCTAAGCTTCGCCTGGGCCAGGACTGTTTTGCAGACAAACTCCCTTGTGGTAATTTGGTATGATTGTCTCCAACAAACCCCAGCAGTGCAGAAGCCTTAACGT
This sequence comes from Trachemys scripta elegans, assembly GCF_013100865.1. Classification (NCBI taxonomy): domain Eukaryota; kingdom Metazoa; phylum Chordata; order Testudines; family Emydidae; genus Trachemys; species Trachemys scripta. The sequence continues at coordinate 55,220,024 of NC_048305.1, forward strand.
TTTTTTTAAAACAAGCAAAAAGGTTAAGCACGCATTTCTGAACCTCAGGGCAGTGTGGCTCAGCAGCGTGAATTTTCATGTATTTCAATCCTACCAGTAATGTCCCCCATTAATTGCCCTTTCATTCACTCCGTAGGAAGGAACATCCAAGTTTGCAAATCTGGACAGTAGTGTGAAAGAGAACCAGAAAAGGACCCAGAGGCGGCTTCAGCTCCAGAAAGATATGGTGTGTGCAGCATGCTGTTCTCTCTTCTCTCTGAATTTATACCTGGGATAATAGAAGCAAAATCCAGAAATGCATTTTAAGAAACAGAGCACAAAGCACATTATGCTATGCAAAAACCTGAGAGTCAATACAACAGTGAGGTTGATCAACCAAGTACAGTGTCAAGGAACTTAAACAGTGAAGATTGAACACTCAGTCTTAACTCTGTCCCTTTTTACATATGGCCTAAAATATTCTTTCTGTATAAATTTCTATGTATTAATAAACAGACATTACAGTATAAAACAGAACAGAAACAGGAGTTTGTAATACATCTTTATGTACTGCACAGATATTATATGGTGTGTGCTGATCTGCCAAGCTGTAATAGAATTATTGTATGCTGTGGTGTTGTAGCCAGGTCAGGTCATAGGATATTAGGGAGATAAGCTGTGTGAGGTAATATGTTCTACTGGACCAACTTTTGTTGGGGATTGAGACAAGTTTTGGGGCTTGTGCAGAGCTCTTCTTCCAGTTTGCCAGCCCTGAAATAGAGCTCTGTGTAAGCTCAAAAGTTTGTCTCTCTCACCAACAGAAGGTGATCCAATAAAAGATAGCACCTCCCTACCTTGTGTCTCTAAACTGTCACAAGGGTGACCAGAGAGCAAGTGTGAAAAATTGAGACAGGGGATTGGGTAATAGGCGTCTAGACAAGACTAAGCCCCAAATAACGGGACTGTCCCTATAAAATCGGGACATCTGGTCACCCTAGCTGTCACTGAGCAGATAATTTGAGAATCCCAGCTGTCCTGTGCTCCAAAAACTCCCATAAATTTACTAAACTGCCACAGGAAGTATATTTACAAAACATTAGTATCTATCAAATGCCTGAAATGAGGAAGTGCTGATGGCTGTAAAAGACTGCAGGAGTTGGAGGAGAAATGGTGGTGCCAGAGTATTTGTTGTTGCACCAATAGCCACTTATCTATCCACAGCAGGAGTAAACAAGGGTGCCTAGAGATACTTCCTTCACTTCCACCTCCATCTACCCAGTGCCCAGCCCAGCTTCTCAGGATTGGATGCAGGACTGAGGACTTGGGCCTTAATTTCAAGACTTTGAGAAATTTATACAAACCACCACATGAGACAGCAATAAATGATTGATGGCTGTAGGCAGATATCCATAGCTTCTGACTGGCTGGTCGTCTTTCCTAAGGAAGCATAGGAGCTCTTATTCAGACTCCAGTAGCAATCTCTATTATTACCCTTTAAACAAAGCTATGTGAAAATAACCAATTTTTACTTGATAAAATGTTTACTGCAAAAAAATGAAAAGTTATATGATGTTACAGGAAAATTAGTTCTGGTCAAAGAGAAATTGTCATTCACTTCAGTGAGCTCATGAAACACACAGGAACTCTCAGGATTTTTGAGAGATCTGCTTAATTTTTATGGAATTTGCACAGGAGCTGATTCCATATGACCATAGGTGCCAATTTCCACTGTTCCCGTGGGTGCTTGACCCCACCCCTGGCCCTGCACCGCCCTCACCCCACCCCCATTCCACCCCCTTCCCCCAAGTCCCCTGCCCCTGCCTCTTCTCCACCTACTTTCCTGAGCGCGCCACATCCCCGCTCCTCCCCTCTCCCTCCTGAAAAGTCCTAAGCGTTGGGAGGTAGGTGGAGGAGCAGTGCGCTGGGGCGGGAGGGGAGGTGTAGGGCAAGAGGGGAGCTTGGCACCCACTAATTTTTCCACGGAGTTGGCACCTAAGCATAAGACGTGCCTGTTTACGTTTTTGCCAGTGAAAACTGCTATTTACCCTGATGAAACTGGGAGTGGAACGTTTGCTGAAACAAATGGCTTTTTCAGACAAACTGATTAGGAGGAGAGATCTGGAAACTGGAGGAAATGGAAGCAAAAACTGCTAAATATTTTTCATTTTGGTTGACTGGCAAATATATGAATCTTTTTGCTGGTTTTACTAGCAGTGAGAATTTTTTCCTCACTGATGTAGAAACCCTGACACCAAATAAGGTAGAAGACTTAGGAAGGTTGAAAGTTGAGTCCTGAATTAATTAGAACACAGTGATTATCCCAAGGAGGACGTACCCAGCTTGGAGGGAAAAAATGTGAATGTAATCACACGATTTTATAACTTCATTAAAAAGCAAAGACCCACCGAGTTGAGCCATAGAAAAAGGCTATTTATACAAAGTGTTAGGAGCCATCTGCACAGTCTGAAGGGAGCTGTGGGATGCTGGCGTTTGTGCTCTTTTTAACATATTTTACACTCATTCCACCTGTAGGACAGCAGTAGGAATTCTATGTGCAGGAACTAGTGTTGCAGAGGCCCTGAATATAGCCACTCTTCAATATCCATTTGTTTATTTGAATAACAATGGCCCCATCCCACTCCCATTGAAGTCAATGGCAAAATTCCTATTGATTTAAATGGAGCAGAATCAGGCCCAGAATTTTGCTGCAGGCTTTCAGCTGACTACTCTGTATAATATATTATATCATAATGTACTGGCTGGAATTCATAGCCTTTCTCTGACAATTAACCAGACAATGCTCTGATTGTCTGCAGGGAGTCATGCAGGGTACGGTCCCCTACCTTGGCACCTTTCTTACAGACCTGACCATGCTTGACACAGCGCTGCAGGACTACATAGAGGTAGGTTTGTACAACTTCTTGAATTATAACCCCTCACCCTGCAGTTGTGATAATTGGGCCAACAAATTTACTAGCCACCACTGAGGACAAATCCTGATGGTTCTGTATGTTTCGCTTTTGTCACATCCTCATATGAAACATTCACAGACGTATAGAGGAGTTTGCAGTGTCAAAAGTTATAGATGGGGAGGATGAGCAATATTTTTATTAGGAAAAAAAGATCTCTACTGAATTTAATAATGGAGCTTATTTACTAGGACATTAAGTGTGGTACTTTGTGCTCAACATTTATGTTTTGCTTGAAAAAATCCTAATGAAAGTATAAAAGTTTTTATTATTTTATTTTAATTAAAACTTTTTTAAAAATATAAACTTCCCCCCTCCGTGTTGGGAAACTCAACACCACAAAATTGTCTTAAGTTCAGCTCTTCAACTTGAGAAGTTAAGTTCTTCAACATGCTCTTACTTCATTTTGTAACTGTTTGAGAACTGAAGGCCTTTGTGGGTAAGGATTCTCCCTCCTCTTCAGCTGGCCAATCTTAGTGTAGGCAGGGAAGGACAAGCCCAAGAGATTCTGACCAGGGGGCAGAGGTTCCATAGCAGAGGTCGGCAACGTTCGGCACGCGGCTCTCCAGGGTAAGCACCCTGGCGGGCCGGGCCAGTTTATTTACCTGCTGACGCAGCAGGTTCGGCTGATCGCGGCCCCCACTCGCCACGGTTCGCCGCCCTGGGCCAATGGGGGTGGTGGGAAGCCGCGGCCAGCACATCCCTCGCCCGCGCCGCTTCTCGCCGCCCCCATTGGCCCGGGACGGCGAACCGCGGCCAGTGGGGGCTGCGATCGGCCGAACCTGCCGCGTCAGCAGGTAAATAAACTGGCCCGGCCCGCTAGGGTACTTACCCTGGTGAGCCACATGCCAAGCGTTGCCGACTCCTGTTCCATAGTATTCCAAAGGTGAATAGAATGGATGGATCTGAGGGTGAAGGAGAGAACTGGACAAATCACAGGTGAATTATGAGTGAATGGGACACGTGTGGCCAGGTGAGTTTGAGTGTGACCAAGAATCAATGAAAGAAAATATGGGGGGTGATTTGCAGGAAAATGGGTTGCACTTTAGGGTCAGCATTTTAAAACTTGGCTGTTTGAAGCTGGCTCCTAAATCCTTATTTAGGCACCTATATAAAAATGGTCTGGTTTTCAGAGGTTTTAAACCCCTCAAATCCCAGGGGAGTCATTGGGAGCTGCAAATACTCAACACCTTTGAAAATCAGCACACTTTTTTGGATGCTTTAATATGGAATTAGGAGCTACACTTGAGGTATTCAAGTTTGAATATTTTGGTGTTGGTGTTTGTAGTGAGGATGGGCTAGAATGTTTTTGGCTGGGCTAGTAAATTTTCTTGATAGTTTTGCAAGGATCATCTAAAGGAAGCAGCTGTGACTCAGAATATACACAAAACTTAATTCTGTACTGGGTTTGTTTGCCAGTTGTGTGTGTATATGTATCCATGTCTGTTCACTTGGTGCTTACAAACTCAAGGTTTGGGAACACTGGCTTGAGCCACTTGTAGTGCAGGCAGAAGTCAAGCAGATTTCTCACACACAAAGTTCTGACAGCACACTTCAGCCAGACCTGAAGCATGCTATATCTGTTTCAACATTGGAACTTCCTTCTTAATCAAACTGCCATTCAGTCCAGAGACAGAGCTCCAGTAGGGCCTAGCATGCAGCTGCCAAATTCTTTACCAATCAGAAAACTCAGGTCTCTAGAAGGTCCTTGCTCAAAGAGACCATATGATTGAATTCAGCACTTCTTTCACTCTGACTTTATTACACTGCTGTTGAATATATGCACGTTGGATTCTTCAGTGGTCCCTGTTTTCTTTGCTTCATACAGGGTGGGCTGATAAACTTTGAGAAGAGGAGACGGGTAAGTCTGAACTGCTTCCATGACTAGCATTTTGCTGCCACCCTGTTGTAGGGAATCCTGCTTGTACTTTACTTTAGGGACTTACTCTTTTCCCCTAGTGCTTTCCCAACGACCACTGACTTCAATGGGCGTTACCTGCAAATAAAGATAGAACAGTAGCAGGGCCGGCTCTGGCTTTTGTGCCGCCCCCGCCCGCCCCGAGCCAGAGCGTGGCAGGGGAGGGCGGCGAGCCCGCCGCGGCTCCGCTGGCGGCCAGAGCGCCGGGAGGAGGGCGGAGAGCCAGGCCGGGGCCCCACTCTCCCTGACCGGCCGGAGTGCCAGGAGGAGGGCGGAGAGCCCGGCCGGGGCTCCACTCTCCCCGGCGGCCAGAGCGCCGGGGGGAGGGCGGCGAGCCCGGCCTGGGCGTCACTCTCCCCGGTGGCCAGAGTGCCGGAGGGAGGGCGGCGAGCCTGCCACAGCTCTGCTCATCCCAGCGGCGAGCTCAGTCGCGGCCTCGCTCTCGGGCCGGAGCCCCGCGCCGCACCACCCCCTTCCAGGTGCCGCCCCAAGCACGTGAATAATAGACCGGTATGTGTATGAACCCACACAAGCCTGAAGAGGCTGGGGAGTGAAGGAAGGACTGCCAATAATTAGATGGGTGCTACAGGGGAAAGGAAGTCCTAAGCACTAGTCAGTATACTTCTAGAACATTTATGCATGGGAACTGTACATTCACTGCCTCTGAGCATCAGTGGAAGAAGTCTGTTATCTCATAAATCCAACGTATCAACAGCAGAACAGACCTGCTAGTAAGTGAAGTTTGCTTTTTAGAAAGCATAGCATGAGTCTCGTAAACTTCCTTAGTTTGCTGCATTAATCTGCTTCATTGGATCCAAAGAAAGGATGCGGAGGAGAATGAAAGGGTGACACGGGGCGGAGAAATAAATGCTCTCTGCCTGCCCTTTCAGTCTGCCCTGCATTGGTTGCACAGATAAAGAGGTAAAGAAAAGCCACGTAGAAGGCAATGTGCTTGGGTCATATCTGTCTGAATAAAGACAAACCAAAGGCAAATCTCCTTTTCAGGGACTCAGTGCAGACTTTGAGTTTTGCTGTGATAAGGCCCATTTCCTTACTCTTAACTGATTCCCAGCTCCATAAACCACATTTTAAACTTCCCTTTTATTTATGACTGGGTGGGTCAGAATATTGATAGAGGGGCACAAAAGCTCCTGTGACTAAGTCGCCGGCCCAGTTGAGCCCAGATTGGTAGTAAATGAAAGTTGTTGCCATCTGATGGTTGGTTGGTAGTCTCAGTCCAGTTCCTAGGTGCTGAGTCTGCCCTGCCTTCCACCCTGTGCTGTAATTTACCCCTCAGCAAAGCATGTGTAAAACAATACCAAATCCAAATTCTCCATTCGTTCACACCAGGGGTAGCATGTCACACTCACATTACACAAGTATAAATGGCTGCACAACGTACAAGGCAGTGGAAGGCAGATTTCTTCATCAGTCAACGCTATGGACACCCTTGTTTGTAGTCTCAGCAATGTAAGGACCGAATAAGCATAGAGAATGAATTCCCTCTAAGGGTGGTCCATCTGGGTCAGGGATGAGGCATCTGAGTGGGACAGTATGTGGAAGCTTTCACTGCTATTTTCCATGATGTCCCTAGTCTATGACTTCAGTGTGCAGCACTGTCATTCTGGCATCTTATGCCAGTGCTAAACTCACATTAGAGTTTGTCTCTCTCAAAATCAGTCCTACTGAAAGGCAGAGTTCCTGGTGTTGGGAGATTGTCCTATTTTTCCATATTTTAACCTGTGGAGCTTTGATGAAACTTGCAAAAACCCAAAACCTGTTTGGGAAAAAACAAAAGACGGATTTTGTTGTTGAAAAACTGCTTTGTGGTGTCTAAAATGGCCTGGGTATTCAGTTAAGAATGAAGCAGTCTTTAGTTTGTCCTGTGGTTATTGGTGCATGTGTTCTGCCCACTTATCCTTGCTTTGTATGTGAATGAGTCTGTATTTGGCTTTGTTTTGATTTCTAATTAAAATTCCTATTTGATTATTTGTTTCCTTAGGAGTTTGAAGTAATTGCCCAAATTAAGCTCTTGCAATCTTCCTGTAATAGCTATTGCATGACGCCAGACCAAAAATTCATCCGATGGTTCAGGAGACAGCGGCTGTTAACAGAGGAGGAGAGGTGAGACTATCAATGCACTCAAGGGGGCATGTTTTTCATGTCCAGCCTCCCATCTATGTGTATGACCTATGTCTGGCTTAGATAGTCTCATAGTAATTTAAATATACTGTAAATCAAGGATACAGCATGTATGTGTGCCTTTTAGCACACAGCTGGTGAAAACTTGGTTAACACTTTGCAGGAGTTAGTTTTGAGATTGGGAATTTGGTTTTCAATTTTAAAATGTTATAGTGTGTTTTGTCTGACCTGTATGTCTGTCGGTCTGTGTGTGTGCATACATATACACTCAGTATTACCTAGAGGTGTGAACCTATGATACATACTTCATAGTACTATAAAATTCATCGTCAAAGGACACCGATTTCAATTTAAACAGAGTGACAGTGTTCAGTCCCATCCTGCACTGCATATATAATCCCTTTTCTGAGATTGCTTTTATGATATAGTTAATATGATCAAAAAAACACATTTGAATTCTTTTTAAACTATTGTAAAAAAAAGGCAAATACTCCTTTCCTCAAGGTACAATGTGTGCAGGCTGATGTTTCTCTGTGCTGCATTGCGGTAATCTCTTGTTGAAACTGGAGTAACTGAATATCTCTCTCTTTAAATTATTGCTAGTCTGAGGCCATCTTTGCATGATGATAAAATGATATTTAACTCCCTCAAATAAATAAATCTTCCTTGTTGTAGTTATGGCCTCTCATGTGAGATAGAAGCAGCTGTTGACACTAACACCACGTCACCGAAACCTCGGAAGAGTATGGTGAAGAGACTCAGCTTGTGAGTATGACAGAAGGGGTAATGGCATCTGGTGAATTAGTAGAGGAATGACCTGAATAAATCAAACAAGAAAAATGTATTCCACCAGACGAGGAACTTGGCAGGGAATCTGATCACTTTAAAGGGACATTGTCAGCTAAAAGTTCATAATTACATCTGCAAGTGTTTATTGAATTATTGTTCCAGGTAATACTTATGATGACTACAGCTGAAAAAGATTACAAACAAATCATTCAGTGGTTACCAGCCTTTTTGGGGTATAGGAGAAGTAACAAATTTAGGGCCCACTTATAAACTCAGTGACGCTGATGTTGCTCAGGAATAACATCACCAAATACAATGGAATTATACCGGTGCAAAAGCAGAGTAAATGAGATCAGACTGAGGCCCACAGTTGGTTTAATTTGAGTGCAAGAGATTGTAAGATGATGTAATTCACATGTCAAAGGGGTCAGAAAAGAAGCAAGAAAAGCAACTAACAGGAGAGTGTAGAAATGTGTGAGCTGAAGTAGGCTTACTTTAATTTACCTTTTTCCGGCTCATTGGTGTGTAAGTTACACCAAATTAATTACTCATTGGTCAGTTGATTTAAATAACTGTAATGGAGTCTTAACTTACACCACCTAGTACATTACCCCTGACTCTGGCTCTGTGGTTGGAGAGTGTTTCTGTGTCTGTGTCTGTGTGTGTGTGTGTGTGAGAGAGAGAGAGAGAGAGAGAGAGAGAGGAAAAGGAAGGAAAAGGAAAGAAAAATCAGTTTCACACATACAGAATGGGAAGAGACTGTCTAGGAAGGAGTACGGCAGAAAGGGATCTAGGGGTTATAGTGGACCACAAGCTAAATATGAGTCAACAGTGTGATGCTGTTGCAAAAAAAGCAAACATGATCCTGGGATGTATTAACAGGTGTGTTGTGAGCAAGACACGAGAAGTCATTCTTCCGCTCTACTCTGCTCTGGTTAGGCCTCAGCTGGAGTATTGTGTCCAGTTCTGGGCGCCGCATTTTAAAAAAGATGTGGAGAAATTGGAAAGGGTCCAGAGAAGAGCAACAAGAATGATTAAAGGTCTTGAGAACATGACCTATGAAGGAAGGCTGAAAGAATTGGGTTTGTTTAGTTTGGAAAAGAGAAGACTGAGAGGGGACATGATAGCAGTTTTCAGGTATCTAAAAGGGTGTCATAAGGAGGAGGGAGAAAACTTGTTCACCTTAGCCTCTAAGGATAGAACCAGAAGCAATGGGTTTAAACTGCAGCAAGGGAGGTCTAGGTTGGACATTAGGAAAAAGTTCCTAACTGTCAGGGTGGTTAAACACTGGAATAAATTGCCTAGGGAGGTTGTGGAATCTCCATCTCTGGAGATATTTAAGAGTAGGTTAGATAAATGTCTATCAGGGATGGTCTAGACAGTATTTGGTCCTGCCATGCGGGCAGGGGACTGGACTCGATGACCTCTCGAGGTCCCTTCCAGTCCTAGAATCTATGAATCTATGAGAGAGAGAGATTGGGATACTAATGTGTTGGTGTTTAAGGAATTCTTATGGCAAATCTTAAATATAATATGGATGGAGCCAGGACACCAGACCACTTGAGAAACAAAATAACACACTGGACACATGAATCAAGTGTCATCTCTTTGATCAGTCCAGCAACATTCTGTAGTTGTCTTATTTACGTGGTATATTTTGTGTTCTTTGCCAGACTGTTTCTGGGAGCAGATGTGATTACCAATAGCACACCCACCAAAGAGCAGCCCAAATCTACTCCAAGTGGGAGCTCTGGTGAAAGCATGGATTCTGTCAGTGTATCATCGTGTGAGTCGAACCACTCTGAGGGTGAAGAAGTCTGCATCACCCCCATAGACACTCCTGATGAGCCTCAGAAAAAGGTACAGTGTAGACCCTTAGTTCAGAAGGCTTGCAGCATGAATACCCCTGATGAATAGTTGACCCTTCTAGTATAAGCAATAGCTGAAATTTCAGTTGCATTGTGCACTCATGTCTACTCTTATAACTGACCAAGGCACTACTTTCAAGGAAATGGGAGTATCCTTAAAAATAGATGTGATGAAAGTAGAAAAGATCCAGGTCAGGCTTTTTATACAATTCCTTTTATGAGCAGCTTTTGCGTGTTGCCAGATCTATAGCATGTACACAGGGGGAACCATTTTTAATTTCTTGGGATCAGCTTTTCTTGTGGGGTCTGGAGGGATTTTTAGGTGGTCATGTGGCCATGTAACAGCACTAGATCTGTCTCTCTCAACACACCAGTTGTGGGAGTGACAGAGCTGTCTGTAATGGCATGTTTATGCTGGGAGGTTATTGGCTTTCTGGCAGTGGGACCAACAGACTGAAGAGTGTGTGTGCAAATATCAGATTGCTTGCGGTATTCCCGAGGCCCAGCGGATAGGATAACGGCAGTGAGAAGAAGGGCCTAGAGGATTTCCATTCTCCATTTTTTTAAAAACCAGGGGGGCAAAGCCTTGTGGAGGTGAATGGAACCAGCCACAAGCATTTCCTCCTGGAACTTCTCAGGTTGAATGAGCTCATCTGCACTTAGCCTTAGGGTGGTTGGTCTTTCTATTGAGCCCCTGGTTCTGCTACAGAGTTGCCTCCAGTGGTTCAGCTGCCTCCAGTGGTTCAGCATGGTGAAAATGGCTATGTCCTCACTTCAGAAAAGGCAGGGTTTTTTAGAGTGCAATAGCTCACCCGCATTAACTACACTGCTGTAAAACCCTGGAAGAGGAAGGTTCCTGTGGTTTTTACAGTGAGGGAGCTAGGTGAGGTCAACACTATCCCCCTGCTTGTGGTTGACCTCACCTAGTTCGCCATGCAGTAAAACTGCTGTGCTTTGTCTCCACTAGGATTTTACAGCAGGATAGCTAATGTGCATTTGTTATTCTGCTGTAAAACCACACCAGTTTTTGGCAATGAAGACAAAGCCTAAAGCACTGTGCAAGGGAAGCTGGGGACGTGTGGAAGTGGGTAGCCGCACTGACACAAAAAGGTGTGGGTAAATGATTCACAATAAGGTAGATTCTGCCCATACTGTAGGCCTGGGGAGACTCCACCAATATGGCAGGAGGAGAGAAGAAAATATCAAAATGAGAAGCCAATCAGAGGGGAATTGGAGAAGGGAAAAACCAACAGTGAGGCCTTGTCTACACACACACTTGCACCGGTTTCATTAAACTGCTTCAGTCAAACTGGTGCAAGCGCCTCTGTGGACTCTCTTATTTCAGTGTAAGAGTCCTTTGAGTGATTGCACATGTGCATTCCACTCTTGTGTCTGTGCCCACAGTGCACGGCCCTCGGAAACTTTTTCCCTCAGCGGCACCCACTGGGTGGCTCAAGCTCCCCCTGCTGCCGCATGCCACTGCATGCAAGTATAAAGGGCAGAGCTGCCCCTTGTCCTTCTTACGGCCCACGATGGTCATTGGAACTCTGTTCTATACCAGAACAGTTATCCTCTTGGCCTTTATAAACATAGTCTGAGCGTGTGTATATACATATATATAGTTAGTCCTATTCTCACCCACCACAATGCTCGTTAGACGTGACAGCAGCTAATCAGAGAGAGTGTTAAGTGCACCAGGCTGCTACCCTCAAATCAAAGGCTGAGTTGCCAGTGAGGAAAAGGGTGTTTTGGGGATATTTGACTGTTTGTGTTTCACCTAATAAAAGAGCCCACTTCCCTTTGATTTCTGCTGATGTACCCCTGCTGTTCGGGAGCTTCTTCCTAAACCAGTTTCTGTCTGTAGTCTGGCATCCCACAACTTCCTTTGGTTCGTTGTATCTGCTGCCACCTGCTGGTCTGTTCTCCAAGGAGCAGCAGAAAATGAAAAGGGTATATAGTAGTGGAGTCCAGCAGCACCCATACCGGACAGGGTTGGCGGGTGGGAAGATTTTTAATGTGAATAGTAAATTGTCAGATTACTCCTTGCAGAGGTGAGAATGCCACTAAGAACTTTAGAAACCTAGCATAGATTTTACAGTAACTGAATTTCTGATTGTGCCTCTCTCGCCCCTCCCCCACCCTGGAAATGACAATTCCATGGTCATGTTTCTAATTGTATGTTGTTTTTTCTTATTTTTTTTTTCATTACTTAGCTCTCTGAATCCTCCTCCTCTTGTTCCTCTATCCATTCCATGGACACGTCTTCCTCAGGGGTGTCATCTTTAACCAACACTATCTCACCCCCTCCTTCCTTAACCTCCAATCCCAAGATCCACAAGCGCTCCATCTCCGTCACATCCATTACCTCAGCAGTATTGCCTCCTGTTTACAACCAGCAAAACGAAGACATGTGCATCATCCGGATCAGCATAGAAGACAACAATGGCAATATGTACAAGAGTATCATGGTCAGTGATGTGGAAGAGCTAAATGTTTTTATTAGTACTGAGATGTTTTTGTTCAGGGTGACCAATTATATGCAAGGTCTCAGCCTTGGTGCAAATCAAAGCAGCTAAATTTTAAATGCTAAGGGCCACATCATGCCCTTGATTCTTGCATTCCAGTATTCACAGTATGTTCCATCTTCTGAACTCCCCCTGTGGTTTCAGTTGGCTCCAGTTCATTGCTTGTCCCAAATTGTTGTGTCATGCTAGTGGTAAATTTGCACTGCATTCCACTTTTAGCGATAGCTGCATTTTAGTAGTGGACACTCCCACTGCTCCACACACCCATTCCTCCCCCCACACACATCCCTCTTGAGTTTCAGTTCTTTTGAGTGAAAGATGTTATTTAAACAATACCTAGCACTTAGCTATATAGGGATCTCAAAGGGCATATAATTGTAAGGTGGTGTTATAATACAATATCCTTCTATCATATCGAATCTATTTCTAATGCATCCATCATTATGATATTTGGATTTTAATCATAATCTTTGTCCCAAATTCAAAGTTTTATTTGTATTTATTAGAATTAGTAGAAAAATCAAAATAAGTCTTGTGAAAATTTCAAACAGGGTTTTATTGTATGGGTTTTGGAAACTGATCTATTTTTAGTTTATCAAAATTTTCCCCAGAGATTTTCAACAACTGCAATAAAAACACTTTTTTCAGTATCAAAGACTAAAAGTTTTAAAAATAAATATTTTTGATTTTGAAAAAATCTCATCACATGATTGAGCGGATGAGTCAAAACTGGCACTGGAAAGGAAGCCCTGAAGCTAGAAAACCAAAATGGCAAATGGAACCCCCCTTTCTCCCCAAATCATAAATAATTAAAAACAATAAAGGAAAATTGAGAATGAAAATTTTTAAAAAGGAAAAATACTGAGAATATAAGAATATTTTTCTGAAAATTTCATTGTGAAAAATGTTCAAATTTCATCCCAATTTTCTCCAAATGAAAAATGTTAACCAGTTCCGGTGTTAGTTTGGGGGATGGAAGATACAAATAACAAATTTTTATACTTGAGGTTTGAAACTCAAAGAAGGAATGTGGCAGGTTTCACTGAGATTGCATGTGCCAACTTTCTGCCTGGAGGGAATTTTTTTTTTCTCACTACCCCCCTGAAACTAGTGACTGTACAATGGAAGGTCTGACAAGCTGTTGAACTGAGCAGTGTTCCCTCTATAATGAAAACTACTAGCAAGTGTGCAGCAATGCTTTCATCCTATAGCTCCATTTGGAATCCCTCTCATCCAGGTATAGATGATCCTCTGTGAAACATTTCCATTTAAAGGGAAACTGTCAAGATATAAACCGTGGACCAGATGTGCAGCCGTGCAGCTGCTGCTGGCACAAAGTGGTAGCAAAGCTAATGGATCTAAGCAATGCTCTGATGGCACAGGATTGCTATAGTCGCTTCTTTATCACTCCCTCATTCCAGCTTGCAGCAGAGTGGTCATGATTGGGACTCTGTTATGTCCAGGGGATCCCAGTTGATGGAATGATCTCATACAGCTAGAGACATAGAAGAGAGCAGCCTTCATGGTGGTCTCTTATATCAGGGACTGACAAGACTTAGAGGCTCTAGGATTGGTGGCAGCATATACAACAAAGCATGTACAACAACACTTTGTAAATGTCACTATTGATGATGCTATCAGTAAAAACAACAAGGAGTACTTGTGGCCACTTAGAGACTAACACTAAAACCCACTTCATCAGATGCATGGAGTGGAAAATACAGTAGAGAGGTATAAATACACAGTACATGAAAAGATGGGAGTTGCCTTCCCAAGTGGGGGGATCAGTGCTAACGAGCCAATTCAATTAAGGTGGAAGTGGGCTATTCTCAACAGTAGAATACCAAGGGAGGGAAAATCACTTTTGTAGTGGTAATGAGGCCAATGTAATCAGGATGGCCCATTTCAAACAGTTGACAAGAAGGTGTGAGTATCAGCAGGGGGAAATTAGTTTTGTCAACTGTTTGAATGGGCCACCCTGATTACATTGGCCTCATTACCACTACAGACCAAACCAGCTACCACTCTGAAACCTGATGCTATCAGTGTTTCTCTGGACTGGGCCATTTTCCTATGTTGACTTCTTTACATACCTCACTTATGCCTTACCCACAAGCCATGGAACAAACACTCCATGTATTTATTTATATATATTTTGAATGGGTGAACCAAATAAATATTTTGCAACTTGCAGGACACCTTTTTTTAAAGGAATTGATCTCCCAGGTGCTGCAAAGAACAGTGAACTATGGGCCTGAACCAAATCTCACTGAAGACTATAGGAATTTTTCTACTGATTTCAGAGTGCTTCAGATGAGGCCCTAGATTCATAGATTCTAGGACTGGAAGGGACCTCGAGAGATCATTGAGTCCAGTCCCCTGTCCTCATGGCAGGACCAAATACTGTTAGTTCAGTTAGTTCAGAACAAGTGACACTTCCACGGCAGACTGCAAACTAGGTACAAGGCCAAAAAATCTTCACAAGATTTCAAAGCAAGTATTTACCCCCTTAGATTCCAAATTAATTGTTGCCTATGAGCAACAGAAGGAGAAATTATTTATGTGGAAATTTTAAGCCTAGTACAAATGACACCTCATCTCTCAACACATTTGCTCAAGGGAGCTGATTATGTTATTTACTGATCTCTCAGTTGATGCAGTATCTATCTTCCTGCATAAAACAAATTATTTCAAAAAAGTCATAAGTAACACATTTTAGTGCCCACCAATAGCTACTATCTAATTCCTAAGAGGCAATAGTTTCTTAGTGCTTTGGGAAACTCACCCCTAGACCCAGTGATGCAGTCAAAGCAGACTTTTATACATCAATTACAATGCTTAGATAATAAGTAAAGTGAAGAAGAAAAAATCCTCATTGCAAAATTCTTTTTCCAGTTGACTAGCCAAGACAAGACTCCGGCTGTCATTCAAAGAGCTATGTCAAAACACAACCTGGAGGCTGACCCCGTCGAGGATTATGAACTTGTTCAGGTCATCGCTGAGGACAAAGGTAAGAAAACACCAATACTTGCTTCTTAAAAAGTTCTTCAGA
The DNA here is from genome assembly GCF_013100865.1 of Trachemys scripta elegans. Taxonomy (NCBI): domain Eukaryota; kingdom Metazoa; phylum Chordata; order Testudines; family Emydidae; genus Trachemys; species Trachemys scripta. Next base: position 55,235,266 of record NC_048305.1, read on the forward strand.
TTTTGCAGGAAGAAAGTGAATACGAAGCAACTTCAGAAACACAGTGGATTTTTCTTCAGTCAGTCAGTTTCGGTAGATCTGTGATTGCTTCATTGATCACTACAGGCCTGTCCTCCACTTTGGACATGAGCAAGTGCAGAATGGGAGGACGTACAGTCCGAGATCCCAGCTTCAGAGTGTAAAGAGACATGAAGTTAGGGCCATACGGGAATGAACAAAGAGCTGGGAGTGTAGCATGCAGATTCCATGCTGCCAAAAAGTCACAGGGAACACCTGGCCATTTCACTGAGATCTCGGGACATATGATTTGCCTAGCTGCATACTCCTCCCAGCCTGCCCCTGCACTGACAGCATGGCAGTTTCCCATTAGCTGGATCCACTGTCTATGTGTTCCCACCCTCTTCAATGGCATGTGCAAGCCACCACGGGGAAGTTTGTCCTGCCTTGAACAGCAGTGGTCTCTGCAGCAATTTGCAATGAAAATTCTCTTGCAATACAGCACAGAGAGCAGCTGCTCCCTGGCTCCCCCTCACTCAGCCAGGCCTGATTCCTTTTTATCCACAGAGCATTGAACACAGAGGGTTAGCGTGCAGGTATTTCCTCGCCCTGCACCCTCACCTTCTGGCTGTCTGACTTCACTATCCTTTGAGTCCCTACCATGGTACAGAGTGGAGTGAAGCAGAGCCTCACTGCCTCCCTATATAATACAGATCCATGAAGTAGCCAGCATGACTAGGCACGTGCAAAGCAACGCCTCCATGCAGGAACACAAGAGTTGCCACACTCAAACAGACTATCTGGAGGTCTGTCTAGTCTACTATCCTGGCTCTCACAGTGGCCAGTACTAGATGCTTTTAGCCTGCCTAAATTCCCAGCAGTTTAAAAGGGGCACAATATACTTTACTTCCTGTTCTTAACTGCTGTGCATTATGGCTGCACACTGTTAAATAGATGTGCTTCACCCCAAACAAGGCTACACTTCAGTGATCACTGAAATGATTCCTCTACTGCAGGGGTAGGCAACCTATGGCACATGTGCCAAAGGTGGCACGCGAGCTGATTTTCAATGGCACTCACACTGCCCGGGTCCTGGCCACCGGTCCAGGGGGAGTCTGCATTTTAATTTAATTTTAAATTGAAGCTTCGTAAACATTTTAAAAACCTTATTTACTTTACATACAACAATAGTTTAGTTATATATTGTAGACTTATAGAAAGAGACCTTCTAAAAACGTTAAACATTAAAATGTATTACTGGCACACGAAACCTTAAATCAGAGTGAATAAACGAAGACTGGGCACACCACTTCTGAAAGGTTGTTGACCCCTGCTCTACTGTATGCAGTTTGTGAATCTATTGGTAAAGCATATTAAGATCCTTTTCCATATAAGATCATTATTATGTATTATTACTAGAGTTAAAGATCAGGTGGCTAAAGCATAGTTTAGAGTCACTATAGGGATGATGTAAAAATGGTTTTTATACCTTTGTGCTTAGACCCTGATCAAGCAAGGTACTAGGTATGTGCCTAAATTTGAAGCATGTAATTCCACTGGTGTCCACTTAATGCCCCTACTAGCTCTCTATGAATTCTGTCCTATTAATGTGCTGAATTAAAAGTAAGATGTTACTCCTGTAATCCCTGGAATCCCATTCAGGTGCAGAACAAATTGGATTCTCTTCTGCCTAATTAATCCTCTACAAACTTGTCATCTAAGCTCTGGTTCTGAATCCTTATTCTGGGCGATGGATGTAAGAGGCAGAAAGAACCCAGCCAGGTTTGTCAGATGCCAGGTGGAGTTCTAGGTCTGGTAGTTACAAAAGGCTTGTTTGAACCTATAAATTGAGCTGATTTGAACTGCTACCGAAGGATAATGACCCACGATGTGGGTGCTGTGCTCTCACATTTCTAACCATGACCTCCATGTCAGGAAATCACTATATTAGCAAAGCTCTGCCTCATTCCCCAGGATCAGTCAGTCGTGCTATGCAGACCCACGGATGTATACCAGACATGAAAAAGCAGCTCTCTCTGAGAGCCTTTTCATTAGTATCTGTTGGAAGCATTCCTGCCCGCCCCTTCCTCCCTGCCCAGGGCAAACCTCGTGGGACACTTCATGACTATGCAAAAGAGGGAATGATTTATTTAGGGCTATGAAATTGCATTTAGTCTCAGCTGCTGCAGAGATTCCTTGGGCTGCCACGCAGGGAAGCTATTTATTGATAGTCTACTAAAGGGGTCTTGTTAATGAGTTAGGGTAACCCATCAGCTAGAAAAATGTCATTGCTATCACAGCCTAGGCACATATCTGGTGATCGTCAACAGGGCAGCTGTAGATGGTGGAAGTGGTGCCGTTTTTCTGTATCATGTAATATATAAACATTTTCAGGCATCCATTCAAAAAAAATTGTTAAATCGCAAAAAGGGCCATAACTCGAAGAAACATAGTCTGATTTTGACCAAAATTGGCAGATAGCCGCATTATCAATTGTATTTAGAAGCTATGTACTTAAAGTAGTACTGTTTTGGAAAAAATGGGAAATATTTAGCCCCATGTGATATACTTTATGCATTTTCACATACTTTTTTGCCATCAGTTAAAGCAAAAGTCTGTAGTCATACGACAAGATGAGCTTGTTTGTACCATGTAATTTATCAAAATAATTGTCATTCTTTGTAGCATGGATTGATTTGAGAGGGAAAAATTGCTATTTTACATTTTATGAATATTGGCTACTGTCCAATAACTCCTTCACAGGCAACTGATGTTAACACAGTGCACACCATGATGAAATATTTTCAGAATATGTTCCACTCTCTGAGCCAAAACTGGACCTGTGTCGTGTATGGTGAAGCAATCTACTGCAAAGCACTGTTGATTAAATGGAGGAATCAAAACAGATTTGACAATGACCACCTTAAGATGGGGGGCATGCATCATGCAGCAAATTTCATGGGTGATACAGCATGTATGGTGCTTCAGCCATGCTCTAAGAGGGAAGGCATATAGCCATGGCATTAGAATCCATCAACTTATGAATGAGGTGATGACTTGCTTGAAGTAGGTGGCACTTGGCAATTCCATGAACATTGATGTTCTCCCAGAAGATAAGAAGAGACACATCTTGGAGAAGGCTCGAACACACGTTGAAGCTTTTGAAGATGTGGAGCCAGGCACACTGAGAAAACAGATTGGAAGCACAGAATGCTCTGGCAGACTTGATGAACAGCTCCCAAGCATTGCACCAGCTCATGGACACTTACTTGACCCAAGGGAAAAACTGTTCAGATACATTTCCATCCTGGGAAAACTAGGTAACACATTGCTCCCAACCACTGATGGATTACATAGCAGCAAAGAGAGGCAATAACAAGTCCATGGAGCTTGAGACATTTGCAGAGATGATCCCACTGTGACAGTGTGGTCATATGAAATATGCCAGATGGGTTGTGTAAGTGTTAGCAGAAGCCAGATCTCTGGAGGAGGAGGAGAAGCCACATATATATCATGCCCTAGCTGATAGTCAGGAAGCAAGGTACCAGATTGCCAGACTCTTCAGTGGGGTACTTACACCGTGACATGGCCATTGAGCAATCTCTGAACAAGGACTGTAGGAATCATCAGCATCTTTGCACAAAAGATACGGCTCTGACCAAGGATTACCTCACTGCACGTTTTAAGGCAGCTGTAACAGCTGTGACAAAACAAAGGTGTGGAATTCAGCCTTCGATCTCCACAAAGAAGCTACTACAAAACCCATGGCTGCAGATGAAATTGTTGTCCAAAGTATTAAAAAGTGACTGAAAGAATGACAAATCCATTTAGCATTGAACCTGGAACAAGCCCACACAACAGTCACTTGTGAATGTTGCAACATCTACTGTGGGCCCACCTGAAAGTGCAGAAGGTTTGTGCATGATGAGAGAGACTGGCACGCGATAAATGAAGATGTTTGTAACCAGGAGGCTGCAAAAGGGCGAGGGAGACCTCTTTGAGCTCATAGAAAGGCATAATCACAAAGAATTTGGTAGTCTCAACAAAACAATCAAACAAAAGAAGAAGCAGTCAGCACAAGCGATTGTCAAAAAGAACAGGAGTACTTGTGGCACCTTAGAGACTAACAAAACTAAGGTGCTACAAGTACTCCTGTTCTTTTTGCGGATACAGACTAACATGACTGCTACTCTGAAACCTATTGATCGTCAGATATTCAGCAAGCTGACAGGTTTTTTGCCCAGTCCAGAGATGTTGATATACAGGGTCTGATGACACGTGAGCTGGCACCTGTCCTACTTTCGCTCTTCAACTTGGGTGGATCGCTAAGAAAGACTCAAAAGAGCAACACACTGTCTTGGCTGGAGAAAAATCTGTCAATAGTTGAGCTACCAGCATCTGATGAGCGAACGTCAGCTATTCTTGAACTCGGGATGCTTCTGCTGATGGTGTGCAATGATACTGCCAAGTGCAAAACTACTGGGGAGCTGTCTGATCAGCTGCTGCACACTATCCTCAGACTGCAATGTCCATACACTGCTATTGTGGGGGACAATTATGCAAATGAAGAATCAATCAAATCTAGTGAGAGATCCCACAGGGGGAATATCCAAATGCAAGACGTTCGGAGCCCCTACTCTGTTCACACTATTACCAAAGCAACACTTGCAGATGATATCAAATTCAAAAAATAAATCTAACATTGCAAACTTTCTCCTCAGTGACTGGATTGTGGAGTGTGAACAGAGATTGTCACCTGGTCGTTACATATAATGACCTGTCATTTATAAACTTGCTCCCAGTACCTACAGCATGAGCAGTTTTCAGGCCGAAGAGCAGATATGCTCAAGATGATATGACAGTCTAGAAGGGTTAGTTAACAAAGAACTGAGCAGTAGCTGAATCAAATAGTCCTTGCTCAGGATCACTAGCAAGATTTGAAGGTAGGTACCTGAGGTCCAACCCAATTACAGCTTTTTCAGAATCAGCAGTCTCTGGCTAACAGGTATCTTTATTGTACTGTAGTACAATCAGCAAGCATCTCTGGCTAATGTGTGCTACAAGTTTTTGCTAAGAACACCAAAACAAGTGAGAAACTGCCATCACCTTCAGGCAGCACCTGAAATGTGTAAATTATAATTCATAGACAGGAAATCATGCAACAGTTCAGTATCTTTAGGTGGCCGCTGTCAACAGATGGGTGATGGATAGCATGGGACATCTTGTTCCTCAAATGTTGGTTCTGCCACCTGATCCAGAAACCATCTTTGCCTTTATGCAGCATAGCTGGGAAAATATCTGTGCAACAAAGAGATGCAAATACCACCACGAAGATTTGGTGTGCTGCACTCAGTTGTGACAGTGACAAGTGTAGCAGAAGAGCACTGAATACATCAGAGACAGATTCCGAGGGGGAGTGGAAATGTTTCAGCTATCTGCAAATTACTGAGACTGTTTTTGAGACTAAATATAGCTCTGGGGAGTGTTGTATTAGACATTCAGTAGGTCATAGTTATATGTAGGCATTATATAAGAGTATACGGTTATACTTTGTTATTTACACAATATATTCACATAAGATATTCTATAGTCCTTCTACTATGAATCATTACTGTTGTAGAAGTAGTTTACATGTATTGTCACTGCATTCAGTGATAGTAAGATGATCATTACAGTTGTACCACGTGTGCTTTAGGCTTATGTCTCTGGCCGAGTAGCTAATGTAAAAAATATGTTTTGTAATTAAGGGGTAGGAGGGCTTAGTATCTGCATATATTCATAAAAATAGCAGACAAAACAAATCTTTGCTCACATCAGTCCATTCTATAAATGATGACAGATGTTTTGAGGTATTACATGGCACAAACAAGCTCTTGCTATCATGCGACTACAGGCTTTTACTCTAACTGAAGGCAAAAAAGTACAGGAAAATGCACACATATTATCAGGGGCTAAATATGTCCCAAACTTCCTAAAGCAGTACTATTTTGAGGGCATTGGTCCATTATCAATTTATTTAGAAGCTTTCTGCCAATTTTGGTCAAAATTAAAATCTGCGTTATGGCCCTTTTTGTGATTTTCATGACTTTTTTTCCAATTGGATGCTGATAACATTTAAACATTATGGCATATAGGAAAACAGCTCCACTTACAACATCTACATCCACTCTGGTGTGATGACCACCACATATGTGCCTAAGAGGGGGTAGCAATGACATGGTTACCTCTTAGTGTCCAAAGAGGTGTGGGCTGGTAGACTATGAGAAAAAGTCCCTAATGTAGTCTGCCTGGAAACCTTTCTTTCCTATTAATATATTTTACAGTGACACCTCACTGGTTCTCTTTTCCGGTAGGTCTCCCTACCGTGAAATGCATTAGTGGTGGTCGTATGTGTTGAGAGTGGCAGCAGCTGGAGGTGATGCAGTGCTCACCCTGAGAAATACAGTTTCAATAGTCAGACAGAACTGCAGTGGGAGAGCCAGGCCCAGAACCTACAAACCACTTATGCACGTGCTTTGCTTTACCCATCTAATGTTTGCAGGATTAGGGCTTAAGAGTGTCTGGGGTTTTATTTTATTTTTTTGCGGGGGCTGAGGGCAGGGGGGCAGGGAGTCTATCAAAATCACTGAACACGTCTTCAGCGGGGACGGGGTTGTTACAGCTTCACATAAAAGGTAAAGCCAAATTCTATTAATAAAAACACCAAAGACATGCCCACACCCAAAGCCTACCAAACCACACACATCAAAATGCACTAAAAGCACATTAAGATTGCAAGGACAAGCACTTGACAGTTAGGAAATGTCAGACTTACAGTTTCCTATGCTGCAACCCTAATTCAGACCCCTTGCTCATCTGCATTATGCTAGTCTTTAATTACATGATCACGTCCTATTTCTCCCCCCCTCTCCTCCCACTGGAGTCTGAATTATAGTTCCATGGGCAACTAGTAAATGCCAGTTTTACAACTTTCAAGGGCTTGACTTTGCAACCTAAATAATGTTTTTAATTTAGTTTTTTGTCACCATAACATGTCCCTGTTCACAAGGGGAAAGGACAAAATGCACAGCTGCCAAATCAGAGTCGCATGTGGGCATTGCAGCCAGATGCCGACATGAGATTTCTTTTCATGTTAGTAACTGTAGAATCAATACTATAGCACAACACCACTAACTTTGTTTCCTCTCTTTGCAGAGTTAGTCATCCCCGACAGTGCTAATGTATTTTATGCCATGAACAGCCAGGTGAACTTTGACTTCATCCTACGGAAAAAAAACTCCCTTGATGGGCAAGTGAAGATGCGGAGCCGATCTAGTTTGACACTTCCCAGAACTGCCAAAAGGGGGTGCTGGACTAACAGACATAGCAAAATCACACTTTGAAGAGAATGAGCTAACACAAAGGAGATTTGGTTTAGAAAAAAGAAAAGACCTTTGATACCATCCAGTATTACAAAGTCACGGAAGATGAAGGTGTCAGTGTTTGACTTTGGAAAGATTTGAGACTGGAATGCAAAGTGTGCATTCACTATAGATACAGATAGAGATGAACATCGAGAGAGAGAGAGATTTATGGGACAGTCACTATGGAAATATATTTTGCACATTGGCCTAGGAAGGTGAGGTCACATATACAGGGAAAAATGGAATTGCCAACCAATCTTGTCTTAAGAATTCCACATAAGCTAAATCTCCTCCTTGGAAAACAGATTCTCCTTTGTGCCAGTATTACCTAGAACAAGAACTTTAAATTTATTTTTATACATTGGAGAAGAAAACTGTTGCAATTAAATTCCACCTGAATCAAGCAGGAGGATCTGAGCAGCCGTCAGCTGAATGATAACACCGATTTCCAAAGGATGTGGATGAGTTGATGTCTGCTAGTTCCTCACCCTGTCTGACAAGTGTTGCCTCCAGGAGGCTTTCATGTCTGTGAAGAAGAAAGGAGGGTTGAGCCCCTCCCAAAACCCTAGTCTAGAGACACAAGGAAGAATTCAATTGTGTGCACGTAGGTTGGTTTCACAGAACTGACAAACATTTTTTGCAGTTGTTCAAAGCCAGAAAATACATTTTGGGGTTTTTCCAAAGAACATTAAGAAAATGGGCCATGGTTGCTTTTGGATGAATGTCATGTTTTGTTAATGAGCAAGGCAAGGAAACTCAACCAACGTTACTTCTCTGGACCTTGTTCACATCTTAATGCCACTACAGTGTGTTCTTCCTTAGGCTTACCTAATCTGTTTAACAGGAATCAAGGCCTTTTGCATGTACAGTTGCAAGTTCTCCAAATTCACTGATGTACCTCGTTGTAATGTGCAATCCCACTTCAGGTGCAGAACTCTACATTAATCCACATTGATTCAGTGAGAGGCAACTATATTATTTTGTGTTTTAAAAGTGGCATAAGACAGACATGTTTATTATTCAGTGCCCAAAATTACCACAGATCTTATAAACTTGTAGCATTATTATACATAATCTTCAACCACCACCCTCTCTTATATGCTTCTATTAACTGAATAGTTTCCTGACATGGTACATCCTTCCAGATGGAATAGAGAATTTAACCTTCTGAAAAGGCTCCCATAGCTGCTATTCTCTGTGAAACTTTAAATGACGCATTTCTTAACTCGAAGATACAAGTCTCCCTTCAGAACACATGCATAATTAAAAGGTCACATAAAAGATTTTAATTGAAAGCCATAAATGACACATTGGATTGTAAGCAACACTCACAGAACAGATTGTCTTTTCAGAATACTAAAGTTGGTTAAAATTAACTCAGATCTTGAATTTTATACAAGTCTGGAGCATGTTTTACCAGTTCTGTAGCACTGATTGTCAAAGCTGGGCCTAGATTCCATTACCAAATAGCCCTGATGTACCAATAAATGTCTTAAATGGTGTTGGGTCTTTACTATGTAAAGAATTATTCCCATTTAAAAGCCAGCTCATTCTCTATGGTTTGGGTATCTTAAATCCAAGTTGTATTTTTGTTTTGGGGATGAATAGATCCAGTTTTGAACTGAGCCTTAGATGTGTCTAGCGTTAGGTCAGGTTTACAACAGAACTAAAGTTCAGTTTCCTTTGTAGTTCAGTAAAGGGAATGCATGAATGTGTTGGTGAGTTTTACACTATGTCTATACAGTATGGCATATAAAGCATAGCCCCTCACCCACACAATATATAGAACTACAAAATCTGGATTTTATATTGCCAAGGTTATGTTGTTGAACATGTCTTTTCCTTTCTTACAGGGAAAGAAATTGCTGTTGGATAAAACTGGTTTCATTTATTTAAGATGGGCAGTTTTAGAAGTAATTTCTCATGAACAAAATGTTTTTGTGATTCTCCTTCTGCTGATTCTTCATCAACCCTCTGGTTCCAGCTGCCATTAATATTTCACTGAAATCAGACCATTAGGCATTAGCTTGTGTGTGTTACCTAGCTGGCCCTGGAATGTTCAGCAGCTGTTAAGGATCTAGATCAGACATCCATAGCACAGTGGAGAAACAAATCATTCGAAAGAGAACAATCTAAAAAGGCTTTTCGGACAATTCAACTGCTGAATGACACCAGCGCGTATATTCAGTACTCAAGAGCTGCTTGGAATATTCTTGTCGAAAATTTTGACAGAAATGGGGAAAACATACATGTTCATGATTTATTTCTCCTTCCCTTTTTCCACCCAGCGTGATAGCTGTTTGGAAAATAGGCACATGAGTATTCTACCTCTGAGCTACTGGATTGTTCCTTGCTAGAGACTACTGCACAAGCAGGGAAGCCGAGACCCAGCTACTTCCATTAGAGCAGCCAAAGCTCTTTCATAGAATCACTAAACTGAAAGGGACCTTAATAGGTTATCTAGTCCAGTCCCCATGGCAGAATTAAATGTTATCTAGATCATCCCTGAGAGGTGCTTGTCTAACCTGCTCTTAAAAAATCTCCAGGGATGGAGATGCCACAGCCTCCCTAGGCAATTTATTCAAGTGTTTAACTACCATGACAGTTAGGAATTTTTTCCTACTGTCCAATTTAAACTCCCCTTGGTGCAATTTAAGCCCATTGCTTCTTGTCCTGTCCTCAGAGGTTAACAAGAACAATGTTTCTCCCTCCTCCTTGTAACAACTTTTTATGTACTTGAAAACTGTTATCATGTCCCTTCTCAGTCTTCACTTCTCCAGACTGAACAAACCCAGTTTTTTCAATCTTTCCTCATAGGTCATGTTTCTACATTTTTGCTGCTTTCCTCTGGACTTTCTCTTTCCTGAAATGTGGCGCCCAGAACTGGATACAATACTCCAGTTGAGGCCTAATCAGCATGGAGTAGAACGGAAGAATTACTTCTCATGTCTTGCTTACAGCACTCGTGCTAATACAACCCAGAAGGATGTTTGCTTTTTTTGCAACGGTGTTACACTGTTGACTCGTATTTAACTTATGGTCCACTATGACCCCCAGATCCCTTTCCACAGTACTCCTTCCTAGGTAGTCATTTCCCATTTTGTATGTGTGCAATTGATTGTTCCTTTCTAAGTGGCGTACTTTGCATTTGTCCTTATTGAATTTAATCCTGTTTACCTCAGACCATTTGTCCAGATCATTTTGAATTTTAATCCTATCCTCCAAAGCACTTTGTATTGTTTGCAAACTTTGTAAGTGTACTCTCTATGCCATTATCTAAATCATTGATGAAGAAAACTGGACCTAGGACCAATCCCTGCAGGACCCCACTTGATATCCCTTCTAGCTTGTGAACTACTCTCTGGGACTGGTTTTCCAACCAGTTATGCACCCACTTTACAGTAGCTCCATCTTGGTTGTATTTCCCTAGTTTGTTTATGAGAAGGTCATGTAAGACGGTATCAAAAGCCTTACTAAAATGAAGATATATCATATCTACCATTTCCCCCTCCACAAGGTTTGTTAACTTGTCAAAGAAAGCTATTAGGTTGATTTGAACGCAATGTGTTCTTGACAAATCCATGCTGTTACTTATCACCTTATTATCTTCTAGGTGTTTGCAAATAGATTGCTTAATTATTTGCTCTGTTATCTTTCCGGGTAATGAAGTTAAACTGACCGGTCTGTAATTCCCCCTTTTTATAGGCTGGCACTATACTTGCCCTTTTCCACTTTTCTGGAATCTCGCCCGTCTTCCATGACTTTTTGAAGATAATTACTAATGGCTCAGATATCTCTTGATTCAGCTTCTTGAGTATTCTAGTATGTATTTATAAATAAATAAATAATAAATAAATGAATGGAGATATCCCATCTCCTAGAACTGGAAGGGACCTTGAAAGGTCATCGAGTACAGCCCCCTGCCTTCACTAGCAGGACCAAGTACTAATTTTGCCCCAGATCCTTAAGTGGCCCCCTCAAGGATTGAACTCACAACCCTGGGTTTAGCAGGCCAATGCTCAAACCACTGAGCTATCCCTTCCCCCCAAAAAAAAAAATTCTTTCATCAAGCCCTGCTGACTTGAAGACATCTAACTTATCTAAGTAATTTTTAACTTGTTCTTTCCCTATTTTAGCCTCTGATCCTACCTCATTTTCACTTGCATTCACTATGTTAGATGTCCAATCGCTACTAACCTTTTTGGTGAAAACTGGAACCAAAAAGTCATTTAGCACTTCTGCCTCCCCCTCCCCCGCCCCCATTGACTAATGGGCCTACCCTCTCCTTGCCCTTACTCTTGCTTCTAATGAATTTGTAGAATGTCTTTCTCAGTCCTTCGAGTAAGATGAGGGAAGGATATATATAAAGATGCATGAAGCAGCATATGGACTCCAGGCAGGACCCCATTTGTTACATGAGAGAGAGAGGTGGTGTTTTGTAAAGCTCCAGTCCTCTTTTCTTCTGTCCCCATGACAATCCGCACCAGCTCCTGCCCCTTTTTTTACCTCTGAAGTTTTCTGGAGTGGGTTGTGTTGAACTGTGAGCCATTTCAAAATTCAGATCACGTTTAGTCTGATTATGAAAAACAAAACTACAAAACACTACTGCACCCACACACAATCAGAGAAAGAGTTTTCTTTGGCTGTGATGCTGCAACCAGCTTAGCACAGGTGAACCTCTGTATCTACATAGAGCTCATTACAAATGATCTGTAAGTTGTTTGGGGCAGGGCCTGTCTTGATATCTGTGTTGCATAGGACTGAGCATGTTCTTAACACATCCGCTAATAATAGGTTTCAATGAGATCTCCAGAAACATGCAATGTTTGAAGTTACTAGCTTCAGCAATTTTTTGACTTATGAATTCAGAGTGGAACATACAGGCAAGTGTGCTTTTTTTCCTCTTAGATATGTATAACAAAAAACAAGTGCATTAAATTTGCACTTCCTTTCCAAAAAGCCTTTACTTCTGCTTAAGCCAAAGCATGAACAACTGCCTCTAGAAAGGAATTCATTTGAAAGTAATGAGCAACTGCAAAAGGGAAGGGGGAGAAAAGTATTTATAATAGAGAAGTAGGAATGCAGTGTCACATCAGGATGTTCTTGCTCGCACTCTGCTCATACGTAAGTTTGGAAAGTAGCAGTTTGCTAGGAAAAATCGGTTTTATTTTGCAGGGAAAAGAGGTGAGGCCACACTGCAGCATTAGCTAATAAAATAAGACTCATGAAATTATGCAAAACTTGTTCTTTCCTTTTTCTGAAACTGGCATTTACAGCCCCTGCATCATTCACGGCATAGTAACGAAATGAAATGAAAACATTTTTGATGGATCAGTAAAAGTTTTGTTTCTAATAAAAACAAACACTCTGACCGTACTTTACCTACTCAAGCACCCACAACATTCAATGGCTGTGCTTAACTGAGATAGCGCTGCACCAATTTGAGAGCATCCTCTTATCAATCTGGGCCCCCATCTGATTTCCTTGCTTCATAAACAAAGTTTGTTGTATACAGCAGAGGTAGTGACACACAGTGCCCGGGCCTTCCAAGCAGAAGCCTCACCTGCTAAAATGTAACAAGCAATCTTACACTCCCTGTCTCCTCATCCTCCAGCCAGGGGTTCCCCAACTTCTTTCTCCTATGCTGCACCTGTGCAGTGGCAATAAGCACAGCGGCCCACTATTAACACTTTGTAAGGAAAATTACTATATACTGTACATGGAAACTGTATATACCAGCAGGTGGCCAGTACTCATGGGGTGCATCGTTCCACTATCCTTCAGTGCTGGGCCTGAGGGCAGGTGCCACCCCTCCTCCCCAATGGCAGTGCGCCCCAGGATGCCCGGCACCTAGGGGTGCCAGGCATCATGCCCAGATGGTAAAAGTCTGCAGTAACCAGCCTCTGGCACGAGGGGTGGGGGGAAGGCAGCGCAGCCTGACGGAGAGAACTGGCTGGCTCCTAAACCGGGCTCCAAAGTAGGTACTGGTGCTAAACACCCCTAGGTGTTTCACTGTTGTTCTCCAAGTGGGCTTGCACAAAGGGCCTGCTCCTGCTCCCGCACTGACGTCCATGTCAAGATTCGTATTGACTTCAATGGGTCAAGGCAAAGCCCCTTCTGATGAGCTGCAGTACCACCATGATCTGCGTGTTTATATTTTTCAAATCATGCTTTTAAAACAGCAGAGCAGAAAGCAAGCAGTGTCTCACTGAACAGTGCCACCTGCTGGCCAGCCAGGCTCAAAATGGACGTCAGGTCTGCCCTGCGGGCTGGAGAATAAAGACCTGAATATGGGGATGGAGGCTTTATAAAAAGGGAAAAACAACACAATTTGTGGCAGGGCTTGGCAGTTCATAGCCCTGGCACCTCTGGGCTTGCTGCATCAGTTATGAATGCAAAAAAATTGTTTGAGCCTCCAGCATCTAATTACTTGAGCTCTGGCACCTATTTCATTAGAAATTAAGTACTAGGGGAAAACCCCCAAATCATTGACAATGGCCCAAGGATGACCCACAATCCTAGGGTTACCATACCTCCGGATTTTCCCGGCCATGTCTGGCTTTTTGGGCCTCAAATCCTTGTCCGGCAGGAAATCCCAAAAAGCCGGACATGTCCGGGAAAATAGGGAGGGAGGGCCCGGTGGTGCTGGGGCCAGGGGCCGGGGCTGGCGGTGCTGGGGCCGGGGCTGGCGGTGTTCGGCCGGGGGCCGGGGTTGGGGCCGGGGCCGGCGGTGCTCGGCCGGGGCCAGGCCGGGGCCGGGGTTGGCGCCGGTGGTGCTCGGCCGGGGCCGGGCTGGGGCCGGGGCTAGGGCCGGCGGTGCTCGGCCGGGGCCGGGCTGGGGCCGGGGCTAGGGCCGGCGGTGCTCGGCCGGGAGTGCTCGGCCAGGGGTCGGCGCCCCAGGGCCCGAGCCAAGCCAGGTGGGAGACGCTGGGGCCAGAGCCTCTTGGCCTGGGCCAGCCAGCCGCTGGAGGGAGCCACTCGGCCAGGGGGGGCCGGACTGGGCCGCGCCGCATCCCGCCCCAGCCCACCTGCTGCCTCCCTGTTTCAGGCTTCCCGCGAACATTTGATTCGTGGGAAGCAGGGGAGGGGGAGGAGCAGGGGGCAGAGCGTTCAGGGGAGGGGGCAGAGTTGGGGCGGGGACTTTGAGGGAAGGGGCGGAGTTGGGGCGGGGCCGGGGCCCCGTGGAGTGTCCTCCTTTTTTAAAACTAAAATATGGTAACCCTACACAATCCTTATTCCACATGTGCTAAGTTTCATGACTAGGCCACTTTCTTCAGCCTGGGGTGTGGACGAGGCTGCACCACATGGGGCAGTTGTGGAACATGTGTTTGTGGTTAGGGGCCAGGGGAACAGGCTCACAAAAATTTTACATTTTAAATTGGATTTGGTTAAGTGCAAGAGTACCACTGACTCCACTGAGAGCCCCATCAGGCTCCAAAATGTTGTAGCTATGATCTTTGTGTCTCTTTGTTACTTTTTTGTGCCTTATTTCAACACCGCTGTGAAGATGCCCCAAAGCAGCATGGCAGACCCCAGCCCTGCTCACCCAGCATTCTCAGTCCAAGAGCTCCACGTAAATTAAGACTCCACACAGCTAATCAGCTTGCATCCAGTTCTATGTATTATCAGACCCGCTGATAGACAGTAACATGTCTTCTTTAGGAGAGAGCACAACATTATCAGCAATTATTAAAAAAACAAAAACCAACCACACGCTCCAATGTACAGCTCATCCAGAAAGTGAAACAATCTCTTTAAATTTTAGGCCAAGAGGATTTTTTCCCTCCCCCGACAACTTTGTGTTGCACAGAAAAAGATCTAAATCTACATCAGCTAAATCTAAGAAGTGTAGCACAAGATCACCTGCCTTATGGGACACTTTAAAAAACAACATGACTTACTATGCTGACATCTTACCCAATACTGAGTAGATCAGAACTCATCCAACACAGAATAAGCTCCCTCCTCACATTTAAAAATATATAAAAGGCAAGTTGCCTTTTTGTCCTGCAATATACAATTCTAATGCAGCCATTCAACAAAGAACAGCAGATTTGACACCATTAACATTTTCATGCTTTTCTTTTCAAAGGGACACTGTCAAGTAGGTTAGGCCCAAACCTATCAGTGAGGAAACTGAAATAGTTTTTTTATTATATTAATTGGGAAGGAAACCTAAAAGGTTTGGAGCCAAGAAACAGGAAGTGAAACTGACCATTAACAGGAAGTAGGACTGGCTGATTTAGTTTCACTGTTCAGTCTGAATGAAACACATAAAAAAAAAAAGAAGAAGAGAACAAAGCACATAAGTGGCAAAAAAGCACAATGGATTTTAAAATAGATTATTAAAACTGAAACAACTAAGGCATCAGTTTAGGAGGTTGCAGACATGTCTTAGGAGACTGTGACCATCCTCTCTTTCCTTATGGCTAGATGGAATGGGAGGGGTGCCTTGAAATGTAGGAGAGAGAACTTCTGAAACTGTTTTGTATTGCAACGTGAAATGGGGACTCACGTTATGGAAGACGTGTAGATAGCAACACAGATGAGGCCATTTTTTAAGTCATAGTGATCTTGACAGTGATCCTTTAAAACACACACACACACACACACACACACACACACATTCTCTCAGAGAATGGGGTTAAAAAACACAAATCAACAACAGTTAATGTTACGCAGCAGCACAGTGACAACTATCTGGAAAGGACTTACACGTGTCTACCTCAGAACCCCTATATATATTAATCTTTATAAATACAGTATTCTACACCAGGAACTGTAGAAAGACGTCATTCAAGGAAATTTTGTAATTACTAGTGTCAACTCAGTGCGCCATGGAGCCAGCTCGCCACTCCACAGAGGTTTCAAAGTTACGAACCCTTGTGAGAATGGACTGGAGTTTACGATACGCTTTTTAGAAGTCTCTGTTTTTCTGCCAATCTGGAATGTTCTGGTTCAAGCCCCTCCCCCCACTCCCTTTCCCAAAAAAATAAAGATTGGTTAGGTTAAGTCAGTCGGATCCAATCAATTTGCTTTGCCGCTAAAGACGGCGAGAAGGAGACCACATTGACGTCTCTAGAAGCTTCTAGGTGAAAGCTAAATTGTGAGGCAGGTTCCACTGTTGTTGTCAGAGTTACTTAGCAAGGGGGGCAGTCATAGCTCGTCCCTCGACGACGATGCATCGAGAGATGGCTGGGGGGCCAAGGCATCTTTGTTCTGGGCATCGCTGTGGATCTGGCCCTGTTGCCGGGACTTCCAGGAATGGGCTCTGTCCCAGTCAGTCGACATGGTCTCATTGTCCCAGATTGTGGATGTCTCTGTGTCACTGAGATAACCCGGCTGCCCTGTGTAATGGGTCGGATAAATAAGCAAGGGCTCTGCTGAGAAGGCTTTCAAGTCTCTGGACTCATAGTACTCCTTGTACTTCTCTCTAAAGAAAGGAAAACAAATATTACTAGCAGAAATAACTCTTGCTTGGCACCACTGTACTTGCCTTGCCTTTCCATCGGTTATGAGCCAATCTACTGAGCTAGGACTAGTCGTTAGGGTTAGATGCTCATCACAGGGTGAAACCAGGGCAAATGATTGAAGGCTTGAGATGAACTGAGCAGTGAGGACACTATTAGTCCTTTTGGAAAAGTGATTTTTATACAATAAAATAAAGGATCCTAAAGAATGACAAAGTATTTCAGAAACCATGCACTTCATCTGCCACTAGGGAGCAGCCAGCTATGGAGGGGGATCCTGCAGCTATTTGAATAGCAACACTCTATGAGAGAACAGGACAGGAAGCATACTGGATCCATCTGGAAATTCTACTGTGACTGTAGCCCCAGCATGGCAGAGATACCTGGATATGTGAGTTGGCATTTGGTATTCAACTGCTGGGCCTCTGTATCATTTCTTATTTGCACCATTGGGGTGCCATTTTTAGATGAGTTCAGGGGTGGCCTAACTCTGCTCCTGCTGAAATCAATGGTAAAACTCCCATCGACTCCAGTGGGAGCAAGAGATAACAAAGGCTTTGTCTATACTTTGTCTCTTAAAATCTCCCTCTATGGCATCGCTACCAGCACAGTTCCCCCGTTGCTAGCAAAGTGATCAACTAGCCACTGGCATTTTAAGCACCACAACTTCCAATCCCATCTAGACCTGTTCTGGGCAACCCAATGGTTAGTCAGTGGCAGCCTGTCTGCATTAGTGCTCCCAGTGTCTCTACCACCAGAGAAGCTGCTACTGATGCAGATAAGGCCAAAGAGTGTACCCTGCTACCACAGAGTAAGTGGTGTGGCCAATTAGGGGAACTGGCTGTCAGAGCAGAACAAAGGCCTGTCTCAGATATGTTATCAAAGGTTCCACTAAGCCTGTATACAGGACTAGAAGACAATTGTCAGAGGGACACTGCAGCACCTGTTGGAAGCAGGGACCAATGATGTGGCACCCCAAATTCTTTTGGGGAGATGTCATAATGGGTAACTGGACTCTGGAAACAAGGTTAGAGGGAGCTTTATGTCAGAATTTAAAAAAAACCTAGTTTTCTTACAAAACAAGGAAATCCACCCTTGAAAACAGATTCCTCCCATATCTTGATATCCACATTACTGTCCGGGGCTCTGAGTGAGAGCCTTGCAGAACTCTCCCCACAAAGAGGGAGACAATGTTGATAAGTCTGGCTGGGAGCTGGTTAAAAGATGTGACTTCTCCCTGCCCCACACACCTTTGAAATGAAAACCCTGGATTCTGCAACATAGCGAAGTAGGAAAGTGCCATGTAGATTCTGAAAAAGCCCTAAAAGCAGGGTTTTTAAAAAGAAAAGCTCAGAGTTGCACAGAGATCTTTTCCAGGTCCTATGCCAGATAAGGCATTCCAAAGTAGGCACTATCTATATAATCATAATAATACACCTATACAGTTACTTCCAATCAGAAATCACCAGCTGCTTCAAAAATACAAATTTATGAATCCCAAAAGACCTCTCTGAGGTAGGATATTATTACATAAATTCAAGCACAGAAAGTTCCGGAGATTTGCTCAACATCTGCAGCAGTGCTGGCAATATCCAAGAATCATAATATCCAGTCCTCTGCTCCGCCTACTAGGTTATGCTATGGAGATGCACTGGATAATTAGCAACACAACGTCCAGTTTAAGATCAGTTAGCAAGGTACAGCTCACGCAAAGCCGGCTGGCTTCCCAAGCAACGAAGGGGTTTTACTTACACAGGATGCTTGTTGTACATGATCGGCAGGAATTCATCCACAGGCAGCATCTTGCTAAAAGGTTCGGCCCCAATTAGTTTCTGAGCCCCTTCAAAGGAGATTGCATACCCCAGGGTCCAATAAGAGTAATCTGCTTCCACAAGGTTCATTACGTTAGGAACTGCCTTCTCAGGGCGCTGCACCTGCATCCTTTTCCGACCAATGTAGCTGAAGGGGAGAAAAACCCACCGCAGTGGAAACTAAGGCCTGTTTCCATGATCAGCTCTGCAGTGCAATTATATTCTACTGGGACATCAGGCATTCCCATTTCAACCAGGGCTGATCAAAGGCCTTTTAAGTCAGTGGGAGTTTTTCCACTGACTTCACTGGACCATGGATCAGGTCCAAAGTGCACCCACAAATCAAATGCTACTCCTGGAATTCTCCAGTGCCACATCTGCCCGTGCAGTCCAAGGAGATTACGGGTCCCAAAACCAATGCGCCATCCTGACCCA
Organism: Trachemys scripta elegans; assembly: GCF_013100865.1. Classification (NCBI taxonomy): domain Eukaryota; kingdom Metazoa; phylum Chordata; order Testudines; family Emydidae; genus Trachemys; species Trachemys scripta. The sequence goes on from NC_048305.1 coordinate 55,254,382, forward strand.
AGCAAGGATTTGAATTCTCTATGGTGCGCATCCAGTGAGGTGCTGGAGGCTTCTCAGGAGCCTCTTGTTAAAACTCCATCATTCTACAGACAGGAGGGTTGGTGTGATTCCCCAGCCTTATCCCTTCTCTGGATGAAGCCCAGATAAATCAGCGACACCAGACAGCTTATCCCTTATAAAAATACATCTGAAGAGAAAACGTTTTGCTTTTGGATTGTCACAGGCACAGATCCAGTGACCCACATAACCCGAGTGCCAGAAAGCACCAAGCAGCAGGGGGGTTATAAAAATGCCATGGGGAGGAGCCCCCTAAAAGGTCTTCTCCCCCTTCTCCAGCTGGCCAGTTCGAACTCTGCTCCCTTGGCAGTGAACTTGGAATTGTTTTCAGGAACAGGACATAAAGATTTCCAGCTCAGTCTGTTTGCTGGCTAGACGGTACCATTCTCCTCTTGCTTCTCTTTGTGAGAATGAGTTTGTATTTAAATGACTAAACATAAGAGTTCAAATACCCTGTTCCTTCCCCATCAACACAGTGAGCACATGCACCCTGTGTCACAGGAATTAGCTCAGAGTGGGGGACTGGGGTTATTGGGAGGCCATGGCTATATCGCTGTGGGCACCTGTTTATCAAAGAGTACCCGCAATGTGCTTCATTCGATGGAGGTTTTAGCTATTCCAGCCCCTTTAAAATTAACCCCCATTATTGAGTCTCTGGGATTTTATTCTTCCATGCTGCATTCCCCGCAGGCAGCCGTGTCTGATTATTATGAGGGTACATCCATGTTATTGAAATGCTCAGTTCATGTGGGAGCAGGGGAGAGAGTTTCCAGCTGGTTTAGGGCAGTGAAAGCTCTTGGGACAAGACTACTTACATGAGCTCCCAGTCTAGCTGGACTTGCTCTATATCGTCCATCAATTTCATGAGCTTCCTCTTAAACTGATGCTCAAAGCGCACGTCGTCTTCGATAACGAGAGTCTTCTCCAGCTCTCTGTTCACCACCTAAAAGGGATGTTTTCAAATGAGACTGAAATGGCCCATATGCTATTGAGGGGCCAGTTCTGCACCCTCTGAAGCTCCACCGAGCCCTCCATTGAGAGCAGGACTGAGCCCCCCATGCTCTTTGATCAGTATGAAGGTTAATGGTCATCAAAATTGGTGACATTCAATTCTACACAGGTTTAGAATCAGAAAAAGCTCATGGGTGAAATCCTGCAACAAAATTGCTTCATTTTTTTTTTCTCCCCAAGCACAACAGTGCCCCAAACAGGCTGGCTAAGAGTTTTGTGAAAAATGTCATGACCACAATCCAGACGTGTGACACAGTCACACAGACTGGGAGCTGTTTGCAAACTGACCGCACAATAGGAGCTGCTCAGTACTCAGCACTTTTGAAAATCAGGCTGCTTACGTGCCCAGATATGAACTTAGGAGCCTAACTGCTGCTCCTGTTTTTGAAAATCAGAACCTTTTGTGAGATCCTGGATAATTCACACCAAAATAAGAGATGTTTTAGGATAGCAGCCGTGTTAGTCTGTATCCGTAAAAAGAACAGGAGTACTTGTGGCACCTTAGAGACTAACAAATTTATTAGAGCATAAGCTTTCGTGGNGAATACAAGTCAGCTAAAAGCTCTGAATATTGATATGCTACCTGGTTACCAGGATCCTTACTCTTCCAGGCCACTAACCAGGGGGGAAATTGGCTGCTTTCTTAGCCACTATTCTATCTGGAAAGAGGTAAATAATATCTGTGCTCTGGCAGTTGTATTATACTTGGATGTTGCGGGAAGGAAGTAATGTTTTATTTTTAGATAGTCTCTCTTATTTTGTAAAAAGAACAGGAGTACTTGTGGCACCTTAGAGACTAACAAATTTATTAGAGCATAAGCTTTCGTGGTCTACAGCCCACTTCTTCGGATGCATCCGAAGAAGTGGGCTGTAGTCCACGAAAGCTTATGCTCTAATAAATTTGTTAGTCTCTAAGGTGCCACAAGTACTCCTGTTCTTTTTACAAAATAAGAGAGACTATCTAAAAATAAAACATTACTTCCTTCCCGCAACATCCAAGTATAATACAACTGCCAGAGCACAGATATTATTTACCTCTTTCCAGATAGAATAGTGGCTAAGAAAGCAGCCAATTTCCCCCCTGGTTAGTGGCCTGGAAGAGTAAGGATCCTGGTAACCAGGTAGCATATCAATATTCAGAGCTTTTAGCTGACTTGTATTCAATGCCCTGAGGAAAGAGAGAGCTGCTTTCAGTATTAAGAACTTTTATAGATGTTACTATTTTTTACTCAGGCAAAAAAACAATGAAATTGTTTAGCAGTGAAAAGACTTTCCTGAGCTAGGGAAGTTCCCAAAATAGGCTGTGTATTTGTAGCAGTTTAATTTGATCTAAATCATGCTGAACATAAAAGATATTTTTTAGGACATTCACCCCCAACAGTTTCAAGAAACTGCAGAATCTTAAAAGGGTCATTGTCATATTGTTAATAACACTATAGCTATATTCACACTGGAAGACTAGAGAACACCTAGCTCACCTTCCACTAAGAGTTTTGTTTGCTTTTCCATTTCTCTCACCTTGAACAACAGCACTAGAGCAGTCAGTATTATATTTGCTTATGGTCAGTTTCACTTTCAAGTTCTAATGCCCTAGCACTACAGAGGCCACTAAGGCAGAGAGACACCAGGAAACCCAAGATCTGTTCCTAACTGTGCCACTGACTTCCTGAGAAGCCTTGGGAAAGTCACTCAGCCCTGGACTTTCAAATGAGATTTGGGCACCTGATTTACTCCCTTAGTAAACCCCAGCCTTAACCTCAGTGCCTCAGTTTCCCCATGTATAAAATGGAGATTTTGTACATTGCTTTGAGAGTCACAACTAAAAAGAAAACTTTATCTGTGTTTACATTACTATAACGTAGCACAGTGGTTCCCAAACTGGGGCTCGTGAACCCCTGGGGGTTTGCAAAATGTTACAGGGGGTTCTCGGAAAAAATTCTCTAATGGCGGACAGAGCTGTCCCTAGGGACTCTCAGCAGCACGGGGCCAGAAGCCCGGAGCCCCTGGACTTCCAAGAGCTAAGCAGATCAAAGCAAGCATATCTATCACACTGAGGAGATTAAAACGTCAAGACTCCTTATAAGCAACAGAAAGGGAGGTGGATATTTTTTGCTGTTTTTTAAAATTAAATAGGCAGCTAGTATTGTTTTTTAAATTATTAAGAAGAACAAGTTTAAGCTTTGTTTTAGCGTGCGTTGTTTGCCTGGACTGTTCAAGACCTGAATGCTTGTGTAGGAGGAACTCTTTGAGTTGGCTTCTTAAATACCTTCTTGCTGTTTCACATCTGATACTCCTTGATGAAACATAGGAGCCTTGTCTTATAAAAGGCTTATTCAAAGTGATACAAGATACTAAAGTGACATCTTGGAAGAGTGTTGCCATTTTCATAATGTAATAAAAATACTGCAATGATAAATAATAATTAATAATAAATAGTGTGTAATAAGCATGTCATAAAAACAAATTTTATATTTCCAAGATCGCTGCTTTTATAATTTATACTCAGGTAAAGGAGAAAATCCCTGGAAATATTCATTTTTAGGAGGGGGTTCGCAAGACTTGACATTTTAGTGAAAGGGGTTCACAGGTTGTTAAAGTTTGGGAACCACTGATGTAGCACAATGCTGCAGCATTGGGATTGGACATATTGCAGGGGAATATTTAAATGCCACAAAAATGTTTTCATTATCATACACCTATTTAATTTTATGACAATGTTTCTATTCAGAGAACTTTGTCTTGAAGAAAACTTTACTTCTGGGCCTAAACTATCTTACCAGATCTCTAACGGAGACTGATCAGAGTAAGAGAAGAATAAAATAACAGCATGAAAACTTTTTTGTTGTTGTTGTTTTTTTGCAAAACTGCACCAAATAGTACATTAAAAATGAAAACTCATAATCACAGGGCATCAAAGAGAATTGACTGAAATTAATCAAGGTAGCACTTCTAATCAACAGTTCTGCTATGCAGAACCAGATCTTTCCAAAGACTCACTTGCCATCCACAGCTTCTACTATCTTGACTGCAATCTCCTGCTCATAGAGTGTCCGCAGCATTCGATCCCGCCTGTCTTTTCGACGCTTCAGGTTGATCATGAAAATCTGGGTTAAGAAAGACATCAGAAAACTCTGGCTCAATGCAAAGTCCAGATCCAAGTTTGTGCTAGAGCTCAGCAGGTTTTGGACCCTGTTAAAGGTCCAGCAGCATTTCCATTCAAGAGCGTCGTTTTCGGGTTACTATACATTTGTCAGACATTTATCTTTTGAGCTGCAATTCAGAATATTTGTTCTCAGTCCAGCTGCTGATTTTTATGGGACGGTTGAGGAAAGAACGTTCAGTGATTTTCAAAAATGAAGAGTGTATGTGTGTGTGTGCATGGGGGCGGTGGGAAGAACGCACTTTTGCCTTGTTTAAAAAAACCCTACAAATCTGACCTTTTTGGATCAATTCTAGCACCTCACCAAATTTGGAGCAGAAACCTGAAATCTGGCAGGAACATAAAGTTGACCCAGGTTCGTGGGGTAATGGGGGTCAGGTCAGTTCTAAAAATGACTCAATGCTCTCAGGTCGGGTTCGGGTCAGCTGTGCTCAGTTTGGATTCAGGTCCAGGTCGGGCTTTAAGAGTAGGCCTGAGCAGAGCTCTACCCCTAACTGGACAGCTGAAGATTCCAGGTAGGACGATGTGCAGTAAATGCAGCAGGGCTTCATACACTGGGCAGTGAGAATAAAAAACTAAATGAACTGCGCCACATTCCCCAGGCAACGTCCACACTGCATGAGGGAGGGACCTGAATGAGAAAACTGTATCTGACAGAGTAATTAGAAACTGGAAGGTAATATAAATACACAGGGGGCAGAGTCAAGGTTGTGTGGGCAACATTAACTGTGGCATTTCCTGAATTTTAAATGCTTCACGTTGCAACCATAATGCTCTTTTAATGCACAGTTGTATATGGAATTAGAAAGCAGGGGCCAGTTGTGCAGTTTGGAGCTGGATCTGAACTTCCCCAACACACTGGGATGTTTGGATCCAGGCTTTTGTTTGGGCCAATCTCTACCCAATACAATATATCCCTTTTGTATTCAAAGTGGGGTGGGGTTGGCATGTGGTAAAGAGCACAGATCTTTACTGAGTGCTGCGTCTGTCTTTGGGATTACCAATGTGCTCATCACCATAATAACTGGACACAAGTGGAAGCAGGTTCTGCAATGCAGGATATTTTTAATTACTGCAGATCCTGGACATTTTCTACTGATTCAATTAGAATCATAGGTGTACTCCTGAGACACATCCTGGGCAGGAAAACAGATTTGCGGGCAGCCGTTAGCCCAAGCTAAGCAGACATATTTTGCCTGGTCAAGGGCAGACTGCAGGCCCTGCCAGGCACACACATTCCTAGGTAAAACACAGAATGTCAGGGCCGTTTTTCTGTCCTCAGACAGGCAAGAATACGTTCAGCCCTGCAGCCTGAGGAACAAACCTTGGCCAAATAAAAACCAGACTGAGTCCCAGCTCGGTGCAAAGGCAGTAATACTAATAAAATATCAGGCAATTTAAGTGCAGCCGCAAGAAACAGCCCAGAAACACACACACAGGACTCCAAACATAGATGACCAAACAAACACAGTCACACAGAATCCGCACTTCATGACACAAGCCATATAAATAGAAACTCCAGACCAAGCCAAGAAAACAAAACATCTTAAAGACAAAAAACAAGGCTCCTCCAATTTTAGTGGCTTCTTCAGTGATTATAGTACTGTCTCTGGCAGCTACACATGCAGGCACTACACGGTCCTATGCAGGTTTTTTGGCTCTACACAAAATGTAAACCCAGTTTATTCACAGCACAGTCTCTCTCTGGAATTCTTCCTCCCCGGTCTCTTTCTGTTGGTACTTTGCCTCTGACTGCAGCTAGCCAGCTTTAGCACTACAGGGACAGGAGTTTCTAGAGGGATGATTTATGCACCAAACTTCCTGGGTTCTGCTTCAAACATGTTCCCAACTGTCTTGAGTAAAATCAAAACAAAAAGGCCGCAGTGGAAATGTGGCTCCCAAACAGGAAAAGATTAGGACCAACAATATAGAATATTCAATGAATACATACAGACCCCGTCATAACCCAAGTTATGCAAAGTGCTGTGTATTTACAGTTTAAACACCTGACTCTCTTCAGTCATCATCTCTAACAGCTTTGCGAGGTCATCAAAACAGTGTCCCTGCTTCTTAACAGAAAGCAGGAGAAATTTAAAAAAAAACATATGTGCTAAAGTTGTTCAGGAATAATGAAGCTATCTCCAAGTACCCTATCCATAGGAACCCTAACTGTAGGGCAGGACGCCCTACCCATAAGAAACCTAACCCAAGCTCCAAGTACCCTATCCATAGGAACCCTAACCCTAGCTCCAAGAATCCTTCCAATAGGAACCCTAACCCTAGGAAAGGGAGCACTCACCCATAACAACCCTAACATTTCTTCCAAGTATCCTACCCACAGAAACCCTAACCGGAAAGTGGGGAATCCTACCCATAGAAACCTTAACTCTAGCTCCAAGTACCCTACCCCTAGCAACCCTAAACCTACCTCCAAGTACCGTACTCCTAGGAACCATAAACCTAGCTCCAAGTGTCCTCCTCCTAGGAACACTAACACTAGCGTGGGGAGCCCTACCCACAGAAACCCTAACCCTGACTCCAAGTGAACTACCCATAGGAACCCTATCCCCAGCTCCAAGGGGCCTACTCATAGGAACCCTAATCATAGGATGGGGAGCCCTACCCATAGGAACCCTAACCCCAGGGCTGGGCGCTCTACCTATAGGTACCCTATCCCTAATTCCAAGTGGCCTACCAATAGGAACCCTAACCCTAGAGTGGAGAGACCTATCCTTAGGAACCCTAACCTATAGAAAAGTAGAGCCTAATGGTTGCAGGAAGTGAAGTCAAATCACTGCTGGCCTGATTCAATGACTATTTAAGTCATTGGAAAGACTCCCACTGGTATCCCTGGACGTTGGATCCAGCCAAGCTTTTCAAACTTGGGACATCTGAGGTCTGGCACCTCAAGGCTTGATGTCCAGGGATGCTGAGCACCCACAGCTCCCACTGATGTCAAGTGCAGCTGCTCAGCTCTTATGAAATCAGGCATCAAAATTCGCATGTGGACACCTCAAAAGGATCTCCATTGGCTCAGGGGGAGTTTTAATCAAATAAAAACACCACGATCCATCCCATGGAAAATTTCAACCCAACATACCAATGTTTTGGAAAGTTATGATGAACATGTGAAGACAGGACAGAAATGAAAACTGATTTGCAGCCTTATCTGTAGTGGGAGTGACCAGGCTCCCTATATGATGCACAGGTCCACACAACAAAATAAAGGTACATACAGGGACTATATCATGGTATACCCATATTCACCACTGTCATATAATTATGATATATTTTGTACAAAGTATGGCTTGTGAGGTATTATTCTAAAAGTCTTACTCTGCCAAACATTAATATCTCATTTGATTGTATGTGCTATCATTGTATGTGAAGTTATGAAGTTTTACTGTGTCTGTGTTACTAAAAGATGTGAAGTTGGGAACACCCACAGCTAGCCTTTCAGGTAAAACAATGAAGAAGCTAGACAGTGCTAATCAGCAAAGACAATGGACCATGGAAAAGGTTTGTCCTCATCTGGGGGCGTTTCAGCCAGCCTATGAGTAATGGTTGCTATGACTCAAGGGCATGTGATCAGATCACATGACACTGAACTCCATTTTGGTACTTGTATTTTCCCACAAACTGGGCTGGGAACTTAGCTTGGAACAAAGGGTTCCCGCCATATGGAGAAACTATATAAGGTGAGGAGAGACATCATGATTTGTCTTCACTCCCCCACAACTCAACACCTGAAAGAACCTCTGGAATGGGGAAAGGGGACCCATGCTGCAAAGCAGATGCAGCTTGTGCCTCAAGAATCTGTAAGCCTGCTTGTAACATCAGTCAGGGTGAGATACTGCTAATTCAAATCCTATCTATCTAGTATATTAGTCTCAGTTTGCGTTTTTATTTATTTGCTGGGTAATCTGCTTTGATCTGTTTGCTATCACTTATAATCACTTAAAATCTATCTTTCTGTAGTTAATAAACTTGTTTTATGTTTTATCTTAACCAGTGAGTTTTTTGAGTGAAGTGTTTGGGAATCCTAGCTCTGTAAACAAAGGCTGCTGCATATCTTCCCCACATCCAGGCAGGAGTGAATTAATTAATAAGCTTGCATCATACAGACCCCTGTGCTGTGCAAGACTATATAATTCTGGGTTTATACTCCAGTAGGGGTGCAAGGCTGGGGATCTGGGAAGTTGTCTGGGGGCCTCCTGTTTGTCCATGAGTGGCTTAGGTAAAGCACTCAGGTAACTCAGTTGGGTGTGTGGCGCCACCTGCTGTCATGTTGGGTGATAACCGGGCCCGGAGAGGCTGGCTGAGTCACCAGCAGAGCAGTGTGAGAGAGGCCAACTCAGCTGAATTGTTAGGGGGCACAGTGGTTCCAACAGCTCCCAGAATGCACCCTGGAGATAACAAGCCATCACACCTACCTCATCAAATCCCATCTTGTCTGGGTATTTTGGGGGAATGGAGATGTATTGCGAGGGCTCAAATGGAGGATGATCAACTGAAAGAGAGAATAGAAACATCCACAGTGGCTGGTTACTGAACTGCATAGGGGCAAAGAAACCCAGTCAAATTCACTGTCATCACTTTTCACTGTTTCCCCTGGAACAGAGAGGCACCTAGATGTGGAGTGCGATGCTACAGCCTAATCAGCATCATGTGCCAGAGGAGCGCCCCGCGAGGCAGAAAGCCAGACACCACGGGACTGCAAACACCCAAGAGAACAGTGTATCAATGCACATGCTGGAGCACGTCTTTCCGGCTGGGATGAGAGAGGAGCCCACGTTTCAGCTCTGGCGAAATTTAAATAACGGTCTGGTGGGGGGATTGCTGCTGGTGGAGCTTTCCTGTTGCTGTGGGGTCTTATCAGGGGGAGGAGGTGGTGAGGGAATTATAGGTCAAAAAAACCAGTAAAACCCGCAGCTCTAATAATGATTTTGGGGCCACACTGCCCCTCCCCATTGCTGACCAACCTTCAGGACTGGGGCAGAGGGGGTTGAGAACTCCCTGAAGACAACCCCACGGAGTTTTAAGGAAATTGTGCCCTTCAACAGGAGGCGGGGGTAAGATGATGTGAAGTGGGCAGGGAGCAAGGTGTCTTAAACACCATAGACTTATGGGATCCACATGGAAGTACCATGCCACTAGATCCATGACCTTGCACAATTGGTTGCCCCACCAAACCTATGCACTGACCTCCGGGGCAGCACAGCTCCAGCAAGCACCTTCATGCTATTGATTTGAGTCCTACCTGAGCTGCTCAGCAGCCAATCCGGATCGTTGCTCCTCTGGCTGGGAGGAGACTGACTATTGTATCTAATCTAATCATCTGTCTGGTATTTCGCTGGCAGGTTGGCTTCCTTTATTTGTTATTGTGTAATATTGTGTTAAATACTCCGATGGATAAACAAGGAGATTTTGCACAAGCCCTGGCAGTGCTCACTTCTAGTTCCAGCACCAAGATTCTCCCTGTGACTGGTGCAAACTGGGGGGATCCAGCAGGAGCTGGGAGGGAGCCACACTCCTATTAACCGACCGCGACACCACTAGGAACACAGCCAGCACATGGGGATGATAAAGGAGGGATTTGGAAGCCCAGCTCCTATTAATTTTTAATGCCCAGATCCCTTTAGGTGGCTTTGAACATCTCAGCCATGATTTTTAATCCAGTCTTTAAGGACCTTCTTAGCATAGGAACTCTTCCCTTCAACTCCCCTGAGAACACAGCTGGGCATCTAGTGAGCAAACTCTCCCCCACACTTCCAACAACACTTTTACAGAACCCCAGTGAAAGTTTTACCTGATGCATTTCACTTCACCTTGAATGGTCCCTTAGAATAGATGCTAACTACTGATGCTAAACTATCCGTTTGATCTTGTCTTTAGCTGTGATGCTCAGAGTACATTTCCCAGACCTGAGGAAGAGCTCTGATTAGCTCAAAAGCTTGTCTCTCACACCAGCAGAAGTTGGTCCAGTAAAAGATATTAACTCCCCCACCTTGTCGCTCTGCAGGTCAAGCACAGAAGCAACACTGAGACAGGTGGCAAAGGGTCATCATTCAACAAGAAAGTATTCGGCATCCCAGGGATGGTTCTGCAGAGATGGGGCAGGCTCTGACTTACTCATTGCCTCGATTGTCACGTGAATGAAGTTCTCCACGTCTTCCTGTAGTGTCTGGTGCAATTTCAGTGGCACCGGGAGGAAGCCATAGCGTTCTCTGTTGCAGATGTACATTTGAATGCCTGGGAATAAAGAGAAAATGGGAACAGAATCAGGTAATTTACCAGGCTGCTTCTCAGCGTTTCAAGTGGAGAAAAGGGAGGTTATTTGGCTATAGTGAAACCCACGCTATGGACCCCAGCCCCAACGGGTCCCCTCTCTTAAGCAACCACTTAAAAATCATCAGTGCAGTTTCTAGTATAATTCTGTTTGATCTTCAGCTAATGACCAACTTCTAGGCAACCGATTTCTCCACATCCCATAAGAAGAGATTTCATGGTATTTTAAGTTGCCAGCCTGTTGTTCTCTCCTGGGGGGAGCCCATCTCAGAGCCCAGAAAAGTGATCTTGCTCACTTTCACACCCCTCATTTCACTCTCAGCACCCCACACACTGTAGAGACCAGCCCTACAGCAATGGACAGCGGTGACTCCTACCAAAACCGGTCTATGCCACCCCCAAACAGATCAGAGGTGGTGAGGCAAAGAGCTCTCTGCTCCCCAAAACACCGAGTGAACTGCTTGCTTAGTGCTCCCACTTCAGTGTGGGAACTGGATTCAATGCCCACCAAAGTCGAATGGGAGTCACTCCATTAGCTTTGGATCAGGATAAAAGAGCAGAGCTGAAGTCTCAAACAGTTACATTTCCAATGGACTATACTAAATAAAAAGTCCTTGGTTAGAATGGAGGTAAAATACATTAGGGAGTGATGGTGGGAGGTATCAGTGGGGATGCTGCAGCCCACACTTGGCACTGGCATCTCTTCTAAAAACACATTTTAAATTTCACAAAATATCTTCCATTCTCTTCTGTGAGCCCTTGGTTCCAAAACCCGAGCATGATCCTGCTGCCTTTACTCACAGTCAAAGGGACTGATGTGAACAAAGGCAGCAGGATGGGGCCCCAATGTCTAAACATACAGGAAGATACTTTCAGATTGCAAGGCGCCAGCAAAGTAAGAGGATCCCATATTGTAGGTCTCAAGCCTCTCAGGGAGAGTCCGAGAGTTTAGTAATAGCGTCCAAGCCGGGGGGGGAGCGAGGGGGGAAAATGGCCCAAGAAGCAGGGGAATGTCCAAGTATCAGAAGTGCTTCCAGCTGCAGGCATCTGCATGCCCTGCTGGTCTGCAGGCATTTCCACCAACTACCGACAGAGCAGCACTCCCCGTTGACAGCGCACAAAGGCTCTGTTGTTATCAGTCTGCACGGTTACGATTTCTTCCCTGAGATAAAGCAGCTTGGTATGAAAAAAAAAACAGTAATTCTGAGCATCCAATATGTATAGCTGGTGAGCTTGAATCCATCCTCCCCTCTGCCCTGCCCTGCCCTTGGGAAACTGCACAGATCCATTGGCAAAGACAAGCATGGAAAAATACACAGCTCAACCAAAGTCTCCCCGTAGAGGCAAGGATCACACTCTGCCCTGGCTTGGCCAAATTCTACTTTGTTATACTGGTGTAAATCCAGAGCAACTCTACTGACTTACTCCAAATGTACACAGTGTAAACAAGAGCAGAATTTGACCCATTGACTTCAGTGGGAGCAGCATGTGGTCAGCCAAGGACAGAAATGGGTCCAGACAGGCATTACACCTCTACCCCGATATAACGCTGTCCTCAGGAGCCAAAAAATCTTACTGCGTTATAGGTGAAACCATGTTATATTGAACTTGCTTTGATCCGCCGGAGCATGCAGCCCCTCCCCCCCCAGAGCGCTGCTTTACCGTGTTATATCCGAATTCGTGTTATATCGGGGTAGAGGTGTATTAAGCTGTAAAGCAACACCGACAGGGTACAGACTTGAATTCCATTCCTGACTCAGCAAATGACTTGCTTTGTGACATTTTGCACTTTGCTATTAGTCTCTTTGAGCTTAAGTTTCTCTCATCTGTAAAACTGAGATGATGATATTTATCAGTGTTTGTAAAGCACTTTGAGAGCTATGGATGAAAAATGCCACAGAAGTGCTAAGCATATTATTATCAAGGTTCCACTTCTTACCATAGCCAAGAACCTGCCGAACGATGGAGGGAAAAGGAAGAGCCCAAAGAGTATTCTATATGAGAGAAACAAGCAAGTGGAAAATACTAAGATGCTTTTTAATAACAAAAGACAATAAAATATTGCACATCTTTGTCCTGCTCACAGGTTTCCTTATCCTCTGATAAGGATCTCAAATTGGGGGGTTGGGGAGAATGCACCAAGCTCCAACCTCATATTAGATCTCAAAGTCAGGGGGGAAAAAATACATTGCTGATTTCATTCACTTTAGATTCCCTAGCAATTCACTATGAGCAAAAGCCTGGTTCCGCTGGATATGGGAGTTTGTTAGAGACTTCAATGGGACTAGGATATGGCCCTGTGTCATTAGTAACTCATTAGGCAAAAAGCTGTGAATATATCTCTGTGAATCAAAACAAAGACCTTGCTTTAGAGAGGTAGGGCTTGATCCAAAAGGCAGTAAAGCTGATGTAAAAGTCCCATTGCTTTCAGTGGGCTTTGAATTGTGCCCTTTGTCAATTACCTGTTGTCTGAAGGCTGTTGAAATCCAGACACTCACAACAATGGAAAAATTGAAACTTGATATATTTATTTTTAAAAAACAAGCTCACAACTGAAAAATAAATTAAAAGCAGCTACAACCTGGTGTGTCAATGTTTTAGATAATTAGTGGCTAGCCATAATCCCTAGGATTTTTAGTCAAGTAGAATGGTCTGCTTTCGTGACTGTTATGTTTCTGCCATTATAAACTCCTCTCCACAAGTAAATAGTGACTGGATTCCTTGCCAAACCACATTCCGCTGTCAGGAATCATTAAGGCAAATGGAAGAGTAAAAAAATACTACCTACTGACATTAATGGGTTTGACACTGATCTAATCAACCAATCTTATCTGGCTCACTGATCATCGCTCCTTACCCTCCATTGTTGAACAGGCTTTCAACTGTGCAGCTCTCTGTTGTTCCAAACAATCTCTCTTAACAAAGGATAAAGTTCTTATCTACCTTGAAATGGTAGCACTTTGTGGGGAAATATGCCTCCAATTCATGTTATGTGGGATAAAAACAACTACTGCCACTGAGACAATACGAGAAACACATACAGTACATGCAGATAGATTATTATTATTAGCAATGCAGTAGCCCAGAAGCCATGCTGTGCTTGGGGCTGCACATAATGCCGTTGAACACATCACACCTCGACAATAAAGTATCAGGAAGGAAAGGTCACCTGGTAAAAGAGATTTTGTTCCTGGACTGGTTGGCTCACTTCAGCTTACAGGCCCATTCAGCAAAGCACTTAACTCATGCTTTACTTTAAGCATATGAGACGTCCCATTGACTTTGATGGGATCAAGCCCCAGGAGCTTTGAGAGGGGGTGGAATTTGCCCTCTAGAGCTTCAGATAATGGTTGCTGCAAAACAATGGTCTGATCAGAGATGGCTGATGTTATGCTTGGCCTGTGCAGAAGTCATCCTCATGGTGACTCTAGTGAAGTAACCAGAATTATCACCCAAGGTGAGGAGCCTAACCCAAGCTGCTAATGTTTTCTGCACATCCTGGAAGAACAACATACAGGTTGTCCAAGGTAACAAATGGAGACAAATAGACTGGTACAAACTAGATAGTTTAAGTAAAAGAGCCGTGCTATGGGATCTGCCAAGCTGCTGGGGAAGTCACAGGGCAGCCTGACAATGCACTGAAAAGTTCTAGAAGAAAATTTTAATAATTAAAAATCACCACACTGTGTTCTGATTGGTTAATGCTATTGAGATGAGGCTGTCAAACCCTCTTGGACATTGCTTACCTGGAGGGGTCACTCAGTGGGAGGAAGGGGGGATACATGGACTGGATGGAATGAGCTTTACCATTATGGCTGCCACGCTCCTCTCCGCCCCCCACAGTCTCCTGGAACCCAGTGATCCACCAGACACCACTGGGCCTTCGGCATCCTGATTCCCTTGCCTCATCTGTTCTTTTCCTTCCCCAGCTTATTTCGCCTCTTGCCTCTCTCTCTCCTTTTTTCTTCACACTAAAGCGTCTGGCTCAGCCAGCCAAGAGTACTCCATCTGGTGCAACACTGCAATGAGCCTGTGACCAGAGAGGCAGCTACTGCCTCTTGTTGGAGGTGGTTTTATTACGTCAATAGTAGGGTTACCATACCTAATAAATAAAAAAAAAGAGGACCCTCCATGGGGTCCTGGCCCCGCCCATTTCCCACCTCCAGCCTGCCCCAACTCCGCCCCTTCCCCGCCCCAACTCCGCCCCCTCTTCCCTCCCACTCCTCCCTCCCATGCCCAGCCACGCGGAAAGGGCTGCCTGAGCACTACTGGCTTCACGGTTTGCTGGGCAGCCCCCAGACCCTGCACCCCCGGCCGGTGCTTTCCCAGCGCAGCTGGAGCCCGGGAGGGGAAGCGCCCAGCTGGGGTCGCAGGGTCTGGAGGCTGCCCAGCAAACCGTGAAGCC